>NC_141373.1:9670973-10006414 GCF_963921425.1 Dryas octopetala | reverse complement strand
TCATTTAATATTTGTAAGTAAATAATTTTTTATTTACCTAATTTTTTGCAAAGATAATCTTTTAATGAAGACTTACAAAATAGACGATTTGGATTATTAAACTCCTATATAGAGTGGATCCCATTGAAAATTTGTGTCAAAAATAGAATATCACAAATTCGATAGCGAGGTTGGTGAACGAGATTGAGAAATGATACGACCCAATTTAAAAGGGTCTTGGGGCAATTTCGTCAAAACCATTTTTACAAACTTCAACTTCCATCAGACGTGGGCCGAAGGGCAAATATGTCAATAATAAAGACTAAAAGAAATAGGCTCTTAGTTTGTGGGGCAAAGCACTTTTTCATTTTTTTACCAAACACCAAAGCTGCTGTAGGTGATTGAGAATTGTCATCCACAGCAGCTTTTGGTCCTCCATAACAATCCCAAACGAGGGGCCATAATGTTCATACATGTGTTTACTTATTTGCAGGAATCAGAATCATAATTTTCATACATGTGTTTCCAAATAGACCAATATATATAGTGGCTTGAATCAGGAACTGATTGAATCCATACAAAAGGTTTACAGCAGTTCCGAATGTGAAACAAATTCCGAATGTGATCTCTACTACTGAATGCCAACTCCGGGTAAGCTGCCTAGGTTAAGATTAATCATCTATTCAATTCCAATATATATATATATATATATATGTGCTAGTACTGCTTTTATATATCCAAATTGTTGTCATGATCCAAATTGTCAGGACTGGACAGATCGAGAGGCTGCAGGGTTCATATACATATGCTACTGCTTCGATCAGACCAAGGAATTAAGCCTCTTCACTTGTTGCTTAATAAAAGACTAGCTAGTTTTCTGTTTGTTACTTTGTTTTCTGTGTTTTCTTGTTCCCTATTTTTGGATGTATTAAGTTGGATGATTTCTTAATTATTTGTGTGTATTAGGCTGTGTTTCCTTAATTTTCTTATTGTATTGTACCTAAAAAGATTGGTTAATTTGCTTGGGTGGCGTTATAGGCCATCTTCATATGTAATAAATCTATGATTTTATTTACCAGTCAGTATGTATTAAATCTGAATCACATGTTTCTTTTTTTTCTTAAAAACTTTTATCTTTTGATTTTGCAGGTTTTATTAATAGAGAAAATATATTTTTAATAATCTGTAAGTGGACATTGATGGGTGATGTGAGATGGTGGAGAAGAACACCACAGATTAGGTTCATGGACCTAAAACAGATAAGGAATAGAAGCATGGGCATACTTGACATGTCATTTCAATAAATAAATAAATAAATAGAGTGCAAAAAACTTTTTTAGAGAGTGTGAATTTCATATCTCAAAAAAAATTATTACTTTAATAGTACTACTTTGTTGACTAATATTAAGTGGTTAACAAAATAAATATGAATTAATTACTCTAAGGTACCTTTTACTTATTGTTTTTACTCTCTAGTGCACCAATTAGTTTTTTTTAATAACAAGGTAAGTTGCAGCTAGTTGGCTTATCTTGAAATCTGGTCAATTGTCATTTTATTTCCTTTTTGTCTTTCTCTTTCTTCTCTCTTCACGTTCATCTTCTCTCTTTATGCATTTATGCCATTTTAAGTCAAACTGCAGTTTTTTGCATTTTTCTGCAGTTTCTAGAACTGCAGTTTTCTGCAGTTTCTGAAACTGCATAAAAAACTATAGTTTATGCAGTTTACAGTGAACTGAAACTGCAGTTTCTGGAATTACAAGTGAACTTTCTGCAGTTTCTGAAACTGCAAGTGAACTGAAACTGCATAAAAAACTGCAGTTTATGCAGTTTACAGTGAACTGAAACTGCAGTTTCTGGAATTACAAGTGAACTGAAACTGCAGAAACTTTCATATGGTTGCTTACTAAACTGAAATCTTTGAGGAATTATTGTCATTTTGTGCTTTGGTATAGTAAACATACATTGTCATTTTATGGTTTTCATAAATAAAAACCATATTTCAATGAAAAAAAAAAAAAAGAACGCTTCTAATCCTTTATTCTAAAATATCTTGGCCAACAACCTTATATAAAAGTTATATCTTTTCTAACCAACAAATCAGTATCAGACACTATCCATTTGTTAGCTTTTTATTAATTTTTTTGACCCGTTGCAGTTGTAAGGATATGGTTGGTATTTTGGTTTTTTCTGTGTCTATTTTGGTGATTACGTGGCATGAAGATCTAGTGAATTTGAAGCATGTGGCCCACAAAAGAAGAATATGCCGTTGAATTTTTGTAGGATGTGACCTGCAAAGTAAGAATGAGGCATTGGGTGTGTTTGGTTAATAAAAAATGTTGTCAGTACCTTATAATTAATGGACTCAATAAATATTTGATATGTTGACCATTTAATATTTATAAGTAAATAATTTTTTATTTACTTAATTTTTTGTAAAGATAATTTTTTAATGAAGACCTACAAAATAGACGGTTTGAATCATTAAACTCTTATATAGAGTGAATCTTATTAAAAATTTGTGTCAAAAATAGGATATCACAAATTCGATAGCAAGGTTGGTGAACGAGATTGAGAAATGATACGACCCAATTTAAAAGAGTCTCGAGGCAAAACCATTTTTACAAACTTCAACTTCCATCAGACGTGGGCCGAAGGGCAAATATGTCAATAATAAGGACTAAAAGAAACAGGCTCTTAGTTTGTAACATATTCTGAAAATTAAGTCTATTAATTAGTAGCCCAACCCAAAAATTATATGGTGTAACTGTTCTAAAAAATTATTGGGATTAGGTATTTAACCCAAATTTTCTATAATTTAAGTGGTATAATTTTTGAAAGAAATTAATAAACTTTAAAATCTTAATTTATTAAAAAATATATAGCTATTAACTTATGTTATTCATTTGAATTATTACAAATAAAACAATTTAAATCAAGTCAATAATTGACATATTTCAAAAATGGGGTTAATAATTAAACTTGTATATGCATGTTAATTGACACTTTGCATTGCACATCTATCCCCGACAGAGTTTACATCTCAGCATCTCGGTAGGTTACTTCAATGTTTGTCAAATAACATTGAAGTTTGGTAACTAAAGTCAACGGACTTTTAATGGAGGGATTCGTTTGGTAGAATTAATAATTGGCATTTTTGCTCATTGATAGCTATTATTATCTCTCTCTCTCTCTATCTCTATCTCTCTCTATATATACATATCCAGGTTCTTTCTATTGAGGTATACCTCAACTTATTTATGTTGAGGTATGACCTTGTTGGGACCCACACGAGTCTTTTTGTGTCGATCCGAACCGTTCATTTTTTACATCTTCATTAATAGATCATTCTTGTAAAAAATTATTCAAATCGGAAATCATTTGCCTATCTAACTTTGATAAAAGAAATGGACGGTTTCATCGAAAATATTTGGTTCGTCCATTTATTTGATCAAAGTTAGATAGGCAAATGATTTCCGATTTGGCTAATTTTTTGTAAGGATGATTTATCAATGGAGATGTAAAAAATGAACGGTTCGGATCGACACAAAACGACTCGTGTGGGCCCCAATAGGGTATACCTCAACATAAATAAGTTGAGGTATACCTCAATAGAAAGAGCCTGATACATATCAGAAAAAAAATTTGTGCTGCATTAGGGCACAATATCATATGTCGTAATCTTATATGGGAAAGTTAAATGTTACACATCATTATTTATCTTTTTAATTAATAATTATACACATCACTATTTATTTCTAAATCAAATTAATATAATTTTTTTGTGAAAGACCATCTTACCCAATTCAAAATCCAATGAATTTAATTTAATTTTTATTTTATAGAATTTTACATTGGTAAATTGTAAATTTCTCCAACTATACACAATCTGCATCGTAAAATATTGTTCTCCAACTACAACATTAAATGTTCTCCAACCCTCAGTCTCCAACGTTGAATCTTCTCAAACTTCAAGTGTCCAAAATTGAATTTTCTCTGATGGATCAAAGACTCAAACTCAAACTCAAACTGAAACCCATGCTTTTTCTGTTCAAGATCGGCCAACGCCTCTTATTCTCTCAAATCTTTTTTTTTTTTTGTTTGATTGTTTCCTCTTAGATTTCTTATGTATTAGGTGAATAATCAAAAGGGGTATTATCTTGTTGGAGCTAGGTTCCCATTTTATTCATCTAATTAAACTTGATAATTAACGTACTGTTTCTTCATATCTTGATTTTAAATTTTTAATTAGCATCGATTTTTTTTTTTCATCATTTAAATTGGGTTTAAATGGGAAATCGTGGGCTGATCTTCATCACTTATAATTGCTTGGTTTCCTCCTACCGACAAAGGAAGTGGGCCGCCCACAAATATGGCAACATCCAACTCGATCTGATAATCATAGAAAAAAAACAATTTGAGAATTAGGTTGTGAAAGCCACTTATACCATCAGTGAAACAAAGCCCAGTTTCAGACTTTTTTCAAGTTTTTATATTTCTAAAAAAATTTTGTTTCCCATTATTCTCTGCTGTTTCTCCATCTTCTTTTTGGGTCTCTCTTTTTCCAAGTACGAAAAATTTAAAATTTTCATACATGTTATAGAGTGGGTTGTATGATTTGGAAGCCATGGAGGTTGGGATTTTAGATGGATCCCAATGGTGTACGAACATCTTCTGTTTATGAGAAGGACTTGCATGTCCCCATCCTCCCCTCTCTCTCTCTCTCTCTCTCTCTCTCTCTCTCTCTCTCTCTCTCTCTCTCTCTCTGAGTCCGTCCCCGGGATAGCTAAGTTTTTTTCTCTGTTTATATATGTTTTGGTTGATAATATAATGAAACCCAACTGGCACCACCAGTTGTATAGAAAGCTCCCACAGCCAATTTGTTTGTTCTCAAAGAGAAGTCCAATCAACGTGAGTAAAGTCTTTGTGGAAAGAATGTCCACAAAGACTTTGTTTGATCATTCAGTCCACAAAAAAAGTTACCTCAGCTTTCTATACAACTGGTGGTGCCAAAACAAAAATATAAAAAGAAGATGAATGAATTAAAGAGAAGTCAATCAACGTGCATGAGTCCTACACCACCAGCTTGTACTAGAGAAATTATGAGTTCTAGGTACTCATGGTTTAACACAATTGACTTGTGTCCTTTAAACAATATTTACACCGCACCTAGCCTTTTAAAAATTGTTAAACAGTGAGACAGTAGGTACTATCCTTTGAGCGAAGTGAAATGGCTGAGATCGTTGTCTGTTTTCTTCTGGAAAGGCTTGGTGGTTTGGTCATACACGAAGCCCAATTCTTGAATGGAGTCCGTGACAAAGTTGGGCAATTGCAGCGAGAGCTACAGCGGATGCGGTGCTTCCTAAGAGATGCAGATTCAAGGCAAGGAGGAGATGCAACTGTACAGCAGTGGGTTGCAGAAATCAGAGATCTTGCTTATGATGCAGATGATATCATCGACACATTTGACCTCAAAATTGGATCCAGGAGCAAATTACATGGAATCAGTAATTTCTTCATAAGGTTTTCTAAGTGTGGGAAAACAGTAAAAACGCTCTATGAGGTTGGGTCAAAGATTGGGAAGATTAAGAGCCGCATCTCTGAGTTGACGGGGCATATGGACTCATATGGCATAAAGAGGTTGGAGGAAGGAGAGGGCCCAAGCTCTTCTTACAAGGTTGTGAAGAGAAAATTACGACACACCTATTCTCATGTCGTCGACCGTAATGTTGTTGGGTTAGAGGAAGATGCCAACACACTAGTGGCACAACTTCTGAAACAAGGAAACCACAGTCGAGTTGTTTCGATATGTGGTATGGGTGGATTGGGAAAAACCACGCTTGCTCGGAAGGTTTACCATCATGAGGAAGTTAGGGAATATTTTCACTTCTTTGTGTGGGTGTGTGTATCTCAACAATGGCAAACAAGAGACATTTGGGAGCAAATTCTGTTTAAAGTTATCTTGGTTGATGAAGCGAAGAGAAAAGAGAGTTTAAAGAAGAAAGATAATGAGATAGCTAAGGAGCTTTTTGAGGTACTGAAAAATAAGAGATGCTTGTTGATTCTGGATGACATGTGGGATGGTGATGCGTGGTCATTGCTAAGTGCTGGCTTTCCACCTCACGAGGACACACAAACCAAAATCCTATTCACATCTCGCAACAAAGATGTAGCTTTTCGTGCAGATCCGAGAGGTTTCCTCTATGAACCATCCTGTCTAAACGATGAAGAAAGCTGGGAACTATTCCACAAGATTGCAGTTTTTGGAAGAGTACTAGACGATGCAGGTAATACCTAACTTCTCGATCTCCTATATAATGATTAATTTTATGAATTTAGTTTTATCTTATATACATGCAGGATCTAGTGAAATTAGGTGCTTTACACAAGTGCTTGATCTTTACTTGGATGACATATTAATTTTTTTCATATTGGCTTAAGTATTTCAAGATTTTCGAAGGAAGAAATTGATCGATAGTAAGTCTAAAGTAAAATATTACAATTTGCAGTGAAAATTCTAATTGAATTAAGATCCAAATGAAAGCTTTATTTCGTATCTCTTCGACTTGTGTCACTACAAGAAATATGGCCAAAGTCACCTTAAATTGAAACTAAATTAAAGTTAGTGACAATTCACATATTTTGGAGTCGCCAATTATTTTAAAAAATAATGGTAGAGGAAAAGGTTGCCTTAGGACCCATTAATTTGTACAATTGTTGACTAATAGGTAGCTCCATAAAAATGGTAACCAAATTGAAAGATTAGTGGGATAATTATTCCTATTCCACTCCAAATCCAACCAAAAGAGGAAAATGTGGGATTAATAATTATACTTTCCCACTTTAGACCCAAACGAATCTTACAATGGTGACAATCTATATATACTTTCTCATTAATTATTTCTACAATGGTAGATTAATAGGTAGTAGCTCCATAAAAATGGTAACAAAATTTGGAGATTAGTGGGATAATTATTCCTTTCACTTCCCACCCAAATCCAACCAAAAGTAGGAAATTTCAATGATTTATACAATGTCCATCATCAAATTATGTGTATCATGTCCAATAACATATATTGTCGATCGTAATTAAAGTGTTATTTACTATGGGATATATCCATATATATGTACCATTAATTTGTGTTTATAGTCTAACTTTTGTTGTGCATATATGGCTCAGATGAATCAGCAAACAGAAGGGCGGCTACTAGTTCTAACCAAGCTTTTATAAGTGTCAAAAGCATGGAAAAGCTTGGGCGAGAAATGGTACCACATTGTGGGGGTCTGCCACTGGCCATTGTTGTGCTTGGAGGTATTTTGGCAACAAAACATACCATTGATGAATGGAATATGGTCCATGAAAATATCAAATCACACCTGAAAATAGTCAAAGGCCACAAAGAAAAACAGCTGGGGTTTTTTGAGGTGTTGGCTCTAAGTTATGATGATTTGCCATACTATTTGAAACCATGCTTTCTTTACTTAGGCCAGTTCCCGGAGGATTTTGAGATACGGATGCGAAGAATAATCAATCTGTGGGTGGCAGAAGCCATCATATCGTCAAGTGAAGGAGAGAAGGAAGAGACATTAGAGGACGTTGCATATCGCTACTTGACAGAGTTAACAGAAAGGTATTTGGTGCAAGTGGAGAAAAGAAGTTCAGGCGGAAGGATTAAAAGTTTTCGCATATATGCATGATCTTCTGCGAGAACTATGTTGGTCATCAAAGGCCAAAGAGACTAATTTCTTCCAAATCGTACAACTTTGCAACAGCAACAGAGAGACGGACTTCTTTTCTTCTACAATGATAAACAGGCCAACATCAGCAGGTAAAATTCGCAGAGTTTCAATTTATCTCAATAATTTCAGCGGGTCTATCCCTTTGGGAAGCGAAGAATGTCCTCCAATTAGGTCTGCATTAGGCTTCCCAATAGACCGATATAGTGTTATAAATCAGGACCTAATTGAATCCATGGTCGAGAGGTTCAAGTTTCTTAGAGTCTTAGATCTTGAAAAAGTTGATGGATTCAAAATACCGAAAAGAATAGCAAATTTGATCCATTTAAGGGTTTTGACTTTAAGTTCTGTTCAGGAAGGGGTGCTATCCTCATCTATAGGCAACTTGAGATTTTTATTGGCCCTAGATTTAAGTACTTTCACTCTGGGAAAGCGAATTCCGAATGTGATTTGGAAGATGAAGAAATTGAGGCATCTGTGTCTTCCATATGATTGTGGATCTAAGACCAAGAAGTTGAAATTTGCAAATCTGAATGACCTGCAGACCCTAATAAACTTTCCTACCGACAAAGCCGATGTGAAAGATCTGACCACGCTCACCAATCTCAGGAAATTGGTAATACAAATACCTGAGCGCAGTATGCTCAATAAGTTCATGGAAATCTTCCAACCACCAACCACATTTAACCACCTACGATCCTTGTCAATATGGGGTGTGGGTACAGTTGGCGTGAAGATAGATGATGAAAAAATTTTATCACGCTGTCCTCGCCTTCGTAAGGTGAAAGGAGGGGGGATATCCTTCAAGAGTTAATGAATGCCAACTCGATCTGGGTAAGCTGCTTAGCTTAAGAATCATCTGTTTCAAGGCCAAAAGGCGGGGGGATATTCCTTTTGTTGGATGTAACAAGTGTTGGATGATTTCTTATTTATGTGTATTAGGCTGTGTTTCTTGTTGGTTTGCTTAATTATTGTACCTAAAAAGATTGGTTTGCTTGTTGTAATAAATCTATGATTTTATTTAGCACTCAGTATGTATGAAATCTGAGTAAGTGTGAATCACATACATGTTTCTTTTTTTCTGTGTTTTTTGAAAAATTTTTAGGCAAAACTTTATTTTATTATCACATGTCAAGAAAAAGAAAAAATCTTTTATATCACCCACGCTAATAAAAATAAGGGTTTTTTTTTTTAAAGTCCATTTTTTAAAATTTACTATTCATCCGGTCCAAGCGCTACAGTAAAATACTGTAGCGGCCCACTTTTTAAAAAATGGTGCTACAGTAACAGCGCTACAGTGACGCCGTTACTGTAGCGCGCTACAGTGTTTTTAAAATGCCATTTTTCCCTTTTTTTTTTTTTTCCATTTCAGTACCAATTGGTACATAAACTACCCAAAAAAAACAAATAATAATTTATGTATTTTCATGTCATAAAACATGTTAAATAATAACCAATATAAAATACAAAAAATCAAGATGAGGCATCCATAATCTTTTACGTTTTAATAGTAAATATAATTGTTACTATCGAATAGTAACAATCATCTATTGCTACTGTCGGGCAGTGGCAATCAATTATTATCATTGTTTGATAATAACAATCACTTATTGCTACTGTCTGGCAGTAACAATCAGAAATTGATACTGTCTTACAGTAACAATCACCTGTTGAAGATAACTAATATATCTTGTTATCGTCATACAATAACAATCACCAAAATTCAAACCATAGAAAATTACAAAATTCAGAGAGTAACAATCACCTGATTGCTACTGTCACACAGTAACAATCACTTGATTGCTACTGTCACACAGTAATCTTTTATGTTTTAATAATAAATATAATTGTTATTATCGAATAGTAACAATCACCTATTGCTACTGTCTGACAGTAATAATCACATATTGCTACTGCCTGACAGTAATAATCACCTACTGCTAATAACAATCACATATTACTACTGCCCGGCAGTAACAATCACATATTGCTAGCAATCACCTATTGCTACTGTCCGACAGTAGCAATCACCTATTGCTACTGCACAACAGTGGCAATCAAGTATTGTTATTGTTTGATAATAACAATAACAATAAATTAGATAATATAATTTAAACTTAATACAATCACTGTGAAAGCATAAATAACTAAATGAATTATAAACTTATGACACAATTACAACAAACTAAAACAGAATCACAATTCCGTTGAAAAAGAAAAATAACTTGAAACTTCCGGATATCCTTGTTCTTAACATGGCATTTCTGTCGAAAGAAAAATAGAAAGTTAAGTACTCAGCAAGAGCAAGACTGATAAATGCAAGCACATTAAAACAAGTGTGTGTGAATGCGCAAAAAATATGTAGAGAGAGCTACCTGGTTGCTCAAACATGGCTCTTCTTGCTTTTGGTTCAGGCAGAGGCACAATAATCTAATTTTTCATGGTCAATGGATAACTTGATTAAAATAATAACTGGATTCAAAATATGCATGATCATGTGAGAAATTGCCATCATATTGTGATACCTAACTAGAAGATAATGCAAACAAGGGCCAAAGGATGAGATACTGTAATCTACTGGAATTAAACCTTTCCATGTTCTATACCATTATCAACTTCAATTAATTACAACTAAACCCAAAATAATCCGACATCTACCATATGGTGGTTTGCAACACAAATCCATTATCACCTAATAATAATTAGCAGCACTCAACAAACTCATGCTCTGATAACGATTGCACAACTATATTTTTATTAGCAACATCTCAGTTTGTCATATCAATCCAACATAACAATCTTAATATATCACCTGGAGGTGTATGCTTGTATCATATTGGCTCTTCAAAGCATACTCATTGTATACACAGGCCTAGTAGGTGTGATGACAGTCACCTCGAAAATGCTTGTGAAAATGTTTCATAGTCAATATTTGTACTATTGGTTTTCTGTGTGTAAAGCTTAAGTGTTTTTGCTGAAATTTGTTTGTAATGGTTGATATTTCCAGAAAAAAAGGATAGTTGTCATGATAGGAATAGGATTTGGAGAATTATTTAAGGTAGCCTAGGGTTTCAAATTAGAAATTTTACAGTTACCAACAATCAAACTCAAATCAATTACACTAACAAGTAGAAGATGTCAAGGGGAGAGAGTACATACCAAAATCGGCCGGAGCCGCCATCGGCCTCGTCGGAAAACAGGGAGAGAAGGCGCTGACTTCCAAGCTTCGATTTGCTGCAACTAGTGGTCGAATGAACGATCTAACCACACCATCAGACTCCTCTCAACGCAAGGAATATTCTGGTGGTCAGCAACAGTCGCACCGTCGTCGGAAAACAAGTTGATGGCGGCAAGCTGTCGATCTTCTTCTTTGAGTCGCCTCCTACAGAGGTCGTGGAGGTGAGAGAATGGCACCATAGAGTTCAGATTGACGAGAGGAATCGACTAGTGGTGGTTCGACACCTTGGTGTCGCCAGAAATTGCAGATCACCGGAGATGACAGTCGGCACTGGTGGTTCTCAAACTGTTCTCACAGTGGCTCATCTTCTCGCAATGGTTCTCAAGCCGTCGATCTTCTTCTTCAAGTCGCCACCTACGAAGGTCCTATACAGAAGAGAGAGATGAGGGTGAGGAGAGATAAATGAGAGAAATGAGAGAAATGAGAAAGGGAGAGGCAGAGAGACGGAGTGACAGACAGAGAATGATGGAGACGGAAGAGAGGACCGGTTTGGTATAAACTGGGCCTTCTTCAAAAACCAAAAAATGACCTGGGTCTTAAAGGTATTAAGAGCCCAAATTTGGGTTTTATAATCATTAACTTTAAAAATAATAAACTCATATTTTATTAAGATACACATATCTATAGCACATTATCAAACTAAAAAACAAACAGCAATACCAAATGGGTAAAAATAACATGTGGCTAGTATCATGGCCTTAAGAGTTATAAAAAATAGTTAGTTATGTCCTAACCATATTTCCTCTTTATCAGCTCTTTTAGTCATTGCGCTTATTTTCAAGAGTCTATTTACTTAGAAATGGTATGATCGGGACAAGGATATGGTCAGATTTGTGGCAAGGACTACCATTAGCTACCAACCTCACCCACACCATATTTCTCTTGTTTTTCACTTTAAAGTTATTTGTTTTTACTTGAGGCAATCTGAGTTGATACCAATATCAACTACCTTTGAGTTTACACATCGGGTCCATCTTCACACAATTTGAGTGAAGTCCTATAGGCTATCTAGGAAAGAAAATAGCCTTGGACGAGATTTGATACTGAGCCTCGACCCACAATCGCCTGATACAAACCACGGCCCATGCGTCCTGACCGAGGCTTCCCCCTGGTTTCTTTCCGCCCTTAAAAGGCGGTGGCATGCCCTAATCTCGTTGCCCACGTGGCACAAGAAATCTCATTTTTGAGCCAAAACAGCTACCACGTGTCCAAATCATCTAGGCCCGAGTTTAAGCGTGACAATTTCACAAGTTAACTTATAATATAAAGTTATGTAACTGTCATATTAATATACAAATGACCATTTGGTTTAGAAGATATATAGCACCCAATATCTTTATTGTTTGGAAGAAGTCATGAATTCAAATCTCATGAATGCCAATTGATTAAAAAAAATTGGTCATATTAATGTAATTAATTGTCTTTTTTTCATGTACATGTGTGTCAGTGACTAATAGTTACATGAAGGAGTAAAATTTCGGTTTCGAGAAAATTCGATGGAAATTTTGACTGAAATTTCGATTTCGACAAAAATTAGACAAAAACGATGAAAATTGCTATCAAAATAAGAAAATTTGAAAGAACATATGTTTATTTAACATATTATCTACTACATTGATAAAAAACATTGAAGAAACCAAATTATATAGTAGGTTTCATGTGATATAAGATAAATATAATGCGCGTTGGAGGCAAATATTGTCAAAAAAATAGTTCACTAATTAATAATTACATAACTAAAACCTCAAATTTATTTATACTAAAATATTAAATCATGAATTAAATAAGTATTCAATACCACATAGAGTTTTTAGGAGGTTCAAAATGTCCGCAGGCTTCAGTATTATCATGTCCAGAGTAAGTGTACTGCGAAGAATAATCACCCCAAGATACTTCTCCAGCATAATTTTGCATGTAATTGTCGACATGCCAACCATATGGATCAGGAATCTGTTGTGGTTGAATTTGCCCATAGTTATACTCATTTGAAGAGTTTGCCTCTTGTTGTGCCCATGGATTACTATCAGACTTAACCGAGTAAGGCAGATGTGATGGGTACGTAGAATATTGGAGGGTTTTTCCCATAATTGTAATTATCACTTCTTAACCCCATAGAGCAAAAAATGGTGGATACCGAATCCTCTTGTTGTCGTAGAAAACTCCTATTACCTCTTTGTGGGGTCCCAAAATTTTTTTCAATTATATATCCCTTAATTTTATTTAGGAGTTGGGAAAATTTTTACATGTTTTTCCCATTATTTGTTTTTATTTAAAAACATTTTGGGGATTTATTTGAAAAATAAAAGGTTTTGTAATAAATTATAGATTATTATTTTAAATTAGGTTTGACTCAAAGTTGACTTTTTGTTTATTGGTCTTTTGGTTTCGAACTTGGACTCGTTGGACAGGTCTCGAGCACACGAGCCGTAAACGCAAACCATACATCGATTGAAGTTACGGTTTAAAAGTTACGGGCATTCAAAGTGAGGGGTAAATAAATTATTGGGTTATTTCGATTATTTTGGTTTATTTTGATTATTTCGGCAAAATCTTGATGGGTATGTGTTAACATTTTCATACATCCAAAAAACGAAATGTTACTCCTTATTTACATGCATGCTATTGTCTGATAATTATATTTTTGAAATTAAAGGCGAACTACGTTTTCTAATATATGGAGAATTAGACTATTTTATTCACTCATTTGAACTTATTTCCCAATCATTTTATTATATATACAAATTAAGCTAGCGACTGAGTATTTTAGGTTCAGTTCTAGTCTTCTAGCTAGCATTAATTTCTGATACAACAAGTGTGTGTGGGTTCCTGGAATTAATGCAATGATATTAAGAGAGTTCAAATCTGCTGTCACCAAATTCCATGTGACTTCTCTGTCTCCTATCCATTTTAGTGACATGTGTCCATCAATAAAAATTGGTATTTTATGATTCCAATTTTGCCCTTTTAAATAATTTAATTAAATTAGAAAAAATAACCCAATCCCCGAGTTTTTTACACTTACGCCTACTAAGGTACTATAATTCACAAATATTACATCACATGACACTACAATAAAAAAAGTATTAGGTTTGTTTTTGACTGCCATGCAGTAAAACAGCTTAGGATTTAGTTCACGGGTTTTGGATAGAACCCCTAAACTCTAAGCCATAAGCTCTGGAACCTTAATTTTAAATATTAAACCTCATTTATATACTCTACACCCCATTTCTATACCATACATCACATTTTTATACCTTAAACTAAATTAAGGGCAACGTTGTAATTTTATGCTCACAAATATAATTAGACTACATTAGCCAACTTCCAAGACAATATAAAAGTCTCAAGGACAAAAATGTCAAATAGAAACGCCCAAAACAAAGGGGCCAATATTTTTGTGACCTAATCTAAAAAATTACATTTAAATTTGATAGTCAAATTGAAATATTATATGGTCTTCATGCTATTCTAAAAAATTATTAGGATTTGGTATTAGGTCTGTTGACTTTAGGTACCAAATTGTAATGTTTTTTTTTTTCATTTTAACTACCAAAACGTTTATATCATTTTACTTTAGATACTAAATTTCAGTTTAGGTACCAACTTTAAAAAATATGGTTGTACCGAGCCGTGACTATCTAACAGTCATAACTTTTTTATTGATTTTTTTTGTTTTTTCAATATTTGCAAGGTTTAAACTTTAATGTTTAATCTCTGGGTTATAGAACTTCATCCCCCAAATCTAAATCAAAAGCATTAAATTCTTATAAATTTTAAATTTTTATGAAATTAAAACAGTCACAACTGTGACTGTTCGACAATCACAATTATATAGCAAACTGATTTGTGACCTAATCTAAAATGTCTTGCTTTAGGTTAGTACCTAAACTAAAAAAAATTATTCTTGCTGTTTTGCTGAAAAACTATTGATATTTGGTATTTAATTCTAATTTTCTATTTATTCAACACCTCTTTTTTTTGTCAATCTCAGCGGCTCCTTTTTAAATGTATGCTTATTTATCATTGATTGGATATTTTCGACATTCAAACTATTAGGTGGATTAATTTAACATTAGGAGGTGTAAAATGAACTTATGTATCATGTACTGTAATTTTTTCTTTGGTTATCTGTTTTTATATTCTTAAATATACTTTTGGTGTAAAAATATATTTATACCTGCAATAGAAAAGAAAGCTAAGTTAGTATGAGAGTTTGAATGTTGTAACATGCTTCACAAAAATTGAATTCACTTAAAATACCATTTGTGAAACAAAATGACTTAAGTCTAAAAAATAAATAGTGCCTAATTTTAAACACCCTACTCACCAAAAAAATTTGTCTAAACCCCCACCCATCTATAAACTCTTTCAAAACCCCCTAAAACTTATAATCCTAAATTACCCTTCTGACGCATGCTGACGCGCGCTGACGCATGCTGACGTCACTGTAACTGTATTTTGGTGAAACTGTTTTTTTTTTTTTTTTTGGAATTAAAGTTTTTGCTAAAACTGAATATTTCACTAAAACTAAAATCAAACATTGAAATTGAATTTCATTACACTAAAACTGAATTTCAAAAATTCAGTTACACTGAAACTGAATTTCAAAAATTCAGTTACACTGAAACTGAATTTCAAGAATTCAATTACACTGAAACTGAATTTCAAAAATTCAGTTACACTAAATTGAAGAATTCAGTTATGAATTCACTTACTGAAACTGAATTAAGTGATAAAACAATTACACCTCGACTAAAATGCAATTACACCTTAATTAAAAAACAATTACACATTTACTAAAACAATTACACTTCACTAAAACAGTTACACCTTTACTGAATTCCGTTTCACTAAAAAGAACACAGCAACCTTATCAAAAAAAAACCAACAATACAACAAGTCATTGAGATGAGAGGAGTAGCCAACAATACAACGTCGTCCGATCACCTCACGCGCGACGAGTACACGACAGTCGCCACTGCCTCGATCTGTTTCTACCTGCAAATTTGATTCATCATATTTCAGAACCATAATTTCATTCAAAGTTCATTTAAAACTCATATTTCACGAACTGAAACTGTTTCAAGAACTGAAACTGTTTCAAGAACTGAAACTGTTTCACGAACTGAAACTGTTTAATCAATAAATTAAGTAAATTTGTATATACTTATAAATCAATTAAAAAACCCACATTTCTATCCGATTAACATAATTAAGCTAGAACTGAATTTGGGGTGAAACTGAATTTCACAAATTGATTTATAAGTATATACAAATTTACTTAATTTATTGATTAAACAGTTTCAATTCGTGAAACAATTTCACGAACTGAAACTGTTTAATTTCAAGAATTTCACAAATTGATTCACAAAATCAATTTCGCAAACTGTACATTTCAAAAATGTTTGTGAATCAATTTCACAATCAGATTTCACAACATTTCACAAATAGTTTACAAACATACTTACAAATCAGTTCACAAATATACTTATAAATCAGATTCACAAGAATTTCAATCTCATTATCTAAATCAAAGAATTGATTTAACAAACATAAAGAACTCAGAGAGATGAGCATTTTCATACCAAAATCTTAACCATGGGTGGTCGGAGCCGCCGAATTCCGAGAGTGGCAGCAGCGGAGGTTGGGGTTTTCAAATTAGGGCTTTTGAAATTCGAGGCAATTGAACACAAATTTGTATACCAGTAGAGAGAGAATGTCGAGGGGAGAAGAATGAGACCGGAACCACTTCAATCCGCCGTCGGAATCGCCGGCAATGGTAGCGGTAAGTCTCGGACCTTCTCGGAGTCGATTCGTCGTCCACGGTGGTCAGTTGGAGAATCGGAGACTACCATCACACTCACCACGTCGAGAGGAAGCTTCTGGAAGTGGAGAGCAGCTGCGACGTCGCCGGAATCGCGAAGTCACCGCCGGAGATGACAATCAGACTTGAGCAGATCTGGCGTCGACGTTTAGTTTCACGGCACGTGGAGGGCATAGGGAGGAAGAGGAAGGAGAGGCGAGTGTGATGGGACCGGTCTTGTCGGCAACCGTCGCCAGACGGCGGCGCACGCGCCGGCGACAGCAGCGGGGAGAGAGAGAGAGACGCAGAGGGGAGAGAGGCAACAGATAGGAGAGAGAGAGAGAGAGAGAGAGAGAGAGAGAGAGAGAGAGAGAGAGAGAGAGAGAGAGAGAGAGAGAGTATTAGTTGGCTGAAAATGAAAATAAAACAAAAGGGGTAAAACTGGAAAATTAAAATATGGGGAGTCAAAGTTGACTGGGTATTAGTTGACTAGGGGGTTTAGGAAAATATTAAGTGTAAGATTGGGGGTGATAAGAGAGTCAGATTTTGGGTGGAGGTTATGAGAGATTTTATCTCTAACTAGGGGGTTTATAATTATTAACATAAAAATAAAATACTAAAAAAAGAAATCTTATTTAAAAAAGTTAAAATAGTAATAAGAGGAAATTACATTGGTCAACTTATTTTATACCTAGTTCAATTTTGGTCCACGATCTTTTTTAAGTTATGTTTTGGTCCACTAATTGTTTCATTTGTTCAATAAAGGTTCATATTTGTG
This sequence comes from Dryas octopetala, assembly GCF_963921425.1. Classification (NCBI taxonomy): domain Eukaryota; kingdom Viridiplantae; phylum Streptophyta; class Magnoliopsida; order Rosales; family Rosaceae; genus Dryas; species Dryas octopetala. The sequence goes on along the minus strand of NC_141373.1, from coordinate 9,988,882 downwards.
ACTTTAAATCTTTTAGGTTGTGTTTTCTTTAATTATAATTGAAGTATAAGTTATATTTCATCATTTCTTAGTCATAAAAACAAATTTGGAGTATTAGAATCTAAAAGAATTGAGATTGTGTGAAGTTTGAAAAATTGGCAGTTTCGGGTACCCAAATTTGGGGTCAATTATCTTGAGTTTTAGAACTCTAATTTGAATGATCTTTATATGGTTGTAAAGAAGAAATGCATAACTTTAAAACAAGTATATGTTTGCTGAATTTGAGTGAGATTTGATAGAGTAAAAGACATGCCAAATTTGAGAAAACAAATCTGGATTTTTATTGAACAAGTGAAACAATTAGTGGACTAAAACAGAACTTAAAAAAAAATTATAGACCAAAATTGAACGAAGTATAAAATAATTGGACTAAATCTGTAATTTCCTCGTAGTAATAAATTATTTCAGACCACAAAACAAAAAAGGTAAAAATTATTTAATCTAAATTACAAATAACTATTCACTCTGCAGTTTATATTTTCACCGTCTACTCTCTCTTGCATATCCCTTGACACTTATTTTCATCTAAATCCCCACCGTCAAATATTAAACACTCGTTACAGCCGTTAGATCTAGGGTTTCGTTGCTTCAAACCCTATTTAAACTCTCTCTTCTGCTCATTCGAACCCTTTTGTTGCAGTCCGTCACACCACAGAGCGAGCAGAGCCAAACGAGCACTCGAAAATGGTGCAGCGGCTCACATACCGAAAGCGTCACAGCTACGCCACCAAATCGAACCAGCACCGCGTCGTCAAAACCCCTGGTATGATACTTTTTTTCCCAGCATTGACTTTTTTTGGCTGAAATCTGTTCAAAATTCATTTGAGCTTGCTAGCTTTTGAAGATTCGTTTGGTTGCTTTGGCTGATTTGATGTTATGGGTTTTGAATATAAGGGGGGAAGTTGGTGTATCAGACCACCAAGAAGAGAGCCAGTGGTCCCAAATGCCCTGTTACTGGCAAGAGAATCCAAGGGGTATGTTTGTTCCTTCTTGCGTTTGATCAATTTGTGTGTGTGTGCCCATGAAAAGATATATCTGTATTTATGTTTCATTGAGCTATTGGGTTAGGTTCATAATGTGAATTTACGAATTTGTTGTTGTATTTGTGTGATGGATGATCGCTAGGTCTTGTGCTACTTTGGATTCCATTGTTTCCTTGATTTTGTGTATATGGTGTTGTAGTGTGAGTAATTTCTTTGGGAACAGATGCAATCTATTAATTTTAAGAGAGTAGGCAGTAATCTTCATGTATTTCAAAGTCCAGTGATAGGTAATAACAGGGTCGATTTTAATACATAACTGAATGTTCTGGTTCAAACAATATGCTTAGCCGAATGAGTGACTTGCAGTGTGTTTGACAATTTTAGTTAGGAGAAGAGAAGAGTTTTCTAATATCTCTGATCCTTGTTTGGATAGGGAGGAAACGGATGGAGAGTATTTCTGCAACTGAGCATATATATATAGTTTTAATATTTAAGTTAGGCAACATAAGTTATATTTTTCATCTAATTCTTGAAACTTGAAAATTCCTCTCCATCACTCTTATCTTCCCTCCGTTTCTTTTGATTCCAAACGTTATTATTTATTACTTATACCACACTTGACGCTCCTATATTATGTAATATAATACACATTTCCTTATGAAAGCTTAGAATTAATGTGCCGTACAGTATTCTTGTGTTCTTATGCTTAATGACCCCTTTCTTATGAACCTAGGACTCTTTTTCTTCTTGTATCATTGGCTGATAGCAATTTTGGTTTCCTTGCAGATTCCCCACTTGAGACCTGCTGAATACAAGAGGTCTAGGTTACCTAGGAACCGAAGGACTGTGAACCGGGCCTATGGTGGTGTGTTGTCTGGAGGTGCTGTTAGGGAGAGGTATGTTAGGGGTAAATAGTTATAATTTGTGGCCTGCAGCTGTTCTTATATTCCATGTGTATAGTAATCAGGGCATGACGTTGAGTATTTATTTTCCAATTTTATGTAGGATTATTCGAGCCTTCTTGGTGGAAGAACAAAAGATTGTGAAGAAGGTTTTGAAGATCCAGAAGGCCAAGGAAAAGCAGGCTGCAAGGACCTAAATGTGATAAATCAAAAGTGTTTTGAATTATAAGATATGCTTGAGCAAGATTTTGACTTAGGTTGTGTTGATGAATGACTTTGGGAGCTAGATTGGGATGCTTTTATTGTTATTTGCTACTTGATTACTTGGGATATTTCATTTCAATGACAAATCAATTGCTTATTACTTGTTTTGTTATAATTTCTTTGATTGTCATCTTATCTGGAAAAGATTTAGGTTGTGCTCGTCTGCCTTGTGCATAATGAGGCATTCGTTTTATTTGCCAAATGGGTGGCTTTGTTTGTTACAATGAACCCAGCTAGGTTGTGCTCGTCCGCAACCTAGCTGAAAGTAAAATACAGAAGTTTTAATCCTGTCTGTGGATACCAATCCTTGTGCTATTGAATTGATTTTGGGGTTTTGTCCTGCTAATAAACTTTGATATCTCATTTGTAAGTGAAAAAAAGTTGAGTTCGAGGGTTGTCATGATTAGGCTACGATTATGGATTGATTCTCTCTAAATGTAACCAAGAAGATTGCCCAATTTCACAATGAGAGAAGACGGCCCATGTTGTGATCACATGTTGTGGGCCCAACTTGTATCACCTGTTGTGGGTCCCACGTCATTGTGTGGGTCCCATGTCATTGTGTGGGTCCCACCTCATTGTGAGACGGCTCATGGAAGTGTCTCTCAGAAGAATTGATTTGACAAAAAAAAAAAAATGAAAAAGGATTGATATAAAAAGTAAAGAAAAATTTATAAACAAAACACATACTTTCATGATTGTTTCATTTCAGGACATTAATTTTGCTTTGAGCTAATAAAGGATATATATTTTTATTTTGTGTCAATTAAGGACTATGTTTTTTTTTTAAATTTTTATCTTAACTTTGGCCCGACGTTAGACCCATCAAAACTCTACCAAATTCAAAAAAATTATACTAGGTTTAAAGATATGCATCTCCTATTTACAACCATATAAAGATCACCCAAATCGGATCTTTACAACTCCAGATAATTGGCCCTAAAGTAGGGTATCCGAAACTATTCGATTTTCCAAATTTTTTCTCAAAAGTCCGATTGAATAGTTTCGGATACCCTAGTTTTGGGCCAATTATCTGAAGTTGTAGATGTCCGATTTGAGTGATCTTTATTTGGTTGTAAAGAGAAGATGCATAGCTTCAAACTAAGTATAAGTTTGCTAGGTTTGGTGGAGTTTTGATGGATCCAATATCGGGTCAAAATTGAGATAAAACAGGGTCCTTAATTGACACAAAATAAAAATATGTGTCCTTTATTAACACGAATTAAAATTAATATTCTAAAATAAAACAACCATCAAAGTATGTGTCATGTTTATAAATTTTTTCCTAAAAAGTACACTCCCTTTACATTTGTATTTTAATTTATTTTCTCACAAACCAATTAAAATTGTAAATAAAATACTAAAAGTAACCTTTCCATTTTTAGCACTTCGCGGGTACTTCCTGTCTGCGTCCGTTTCTGCCAAACCAAACGCACTGTCACTGTTAAATTGAACACTTAAAATCCGAGGGTAGAATGGTAATCGCAACATGTGATACAAGTGAGAATCGTGAACAACAACCCAACCAACCCTTATCTCCCAAGTTCCAAGTCTCACAAACACAGAGAGGTTTTTGTGTTTGTCTTTTTTCTTTGCTTATTGGAATATTGGGTTCAGTAAAAATGCAAGTGTTAGCATCCAATACCTGTTCTCTGCAATCTCATGCACTGAGATTGAGGTTGGGTACTCCCAAGACCCGCTTCATAGGTCGAAGACAGCTCTGCTTTGATGGCATATCCTCTGCCTGCTCTCACTCTCAGTCACACCGTGCTAATTCCCAAGACGACGCCGTTCCTCCCTTCCCCATTTCCACTCAAAGGTTCCTTTCCCCTTTCTCTGATTCTGTAGCATTACATTTTCTTAAATTCAAGCATTTTTTTTGTATACGTGTATGTTCATGTGTAACTAAGGTTTTATATTTACTCATGCAAACGCATTCTGGTAAATCTTGTGCTTTATGTTACTAGGTGAATAGCAGTAAATAAAATTATTTTCATTATTTTATACGTGTCTCAATTTTAGTTATTTTGTTTTTTTGCTTGTCATGTGCACCCATGTGTTTCTAAATGTACATTTTTATCTTGTGCCATATGATTTTAGTTTCTGGGTTTTCCCTATTTTGTTGGAACTCTGATGTTTGATGGTTCCTTTTAGGAGTGTTCAAGAACTGAGCAAGGATTTCGATCCATTAGTATGCGAGACTACTCCTTTCACAACAAGGCGGGCAATGTTTGCGAGTATATTCATGTATTCGTTTTATGATCCTTCAAGGTACTTATCAGGTTCGCAAGTTTTCAGCTTTGTCTTCATTTTAAATTGTCATGCTTGTGGAGAATTTCTTATAAGATGTTTAGTTTGTGAAAAAGTTTATGAATGTAGCTAATGCATTGGGTGCCATAATAAGCAATTGTGGACTTTATGCTTGCCAAGATTCTCATCTGCAATGTAGACTGGTAACTGGTCCATAGTCAACTTTCTTTGATGATGCATATGGATTTACAGCTCAAGCTTTAGGGGATCCATCTGTGACTCTTGAAGAAGTAACTCCCCCGGTTTTCCCTTCCGGGCCACTCTTCCCCACTGAGGTTCATAGTTTGTATTCCTTTATAGGAGGAATCATTCTTTTATTTGTTTCATGCTCCATTCCCTGATTTTTATGGCTGGATTGTTGGTACGTGTCTCATTGATAGGAAAGAATTGTGCAACTCTTTGAGAAGAAGACATACTCTGTTGTTAACATTTTTGATGTGACATTGCGTCCTCAACTTAATATAACTGGTGTGGTCGAGGTGCGTGGTTGTTATTTTTAATTTTGTTCCCACTAGTTTTTGGAAGGAGACATATCAACTTGGTTCACTTTTTGTTCGATTTTTTGTTTTTCACATTTCACATGTGGCATACTCCAAGTATTATAAAGTACGCCATACTTATAAATGTGAAATATGGTGTTACTACAAATAATGTTTAACATATGTATCAGCAGGTTCCTGAAGGAAATGGTTCAGGAGTAGTCTGGGATGGACAAGGGCACATTGTAACAAATTATCATGGTAGGAGCTGGTGAAGGAACTTGAAGAATCACATGTTGATATAAAAGAATATTGTTGTGGGTCTCAAAACATTAAATGAATACATCTTGCATGATTCTCCCCATTAATGATGTTATTTCTGGTATTAACCCGAAAATTATTCTTTACATTCATTGGTAAATTTTCATACCTATCTGCAATTGCTGATACCCCTCCTTCTGGTATATTACTTTGATTTCCCTTGTTTTACATGTTGGATTAATTGCAACAAGGTTTTTCACTAGCAATTCGATACATCTTTTAGCAATTTTACATTTCAAGCCTATAACTTGAAGTATTTTTGGTACAAAAATTTTGGCTTCATAATCTATAGGTTTTCTTTTCAGACTGACATTTTCTTGTTCTACTGTGTGGATTCTGTGCAAAGATATAATTGAATTTATACTTATGATAGTGGATCATCTTAAGACTATTGAATGGACTTAAATTTGAAATTAACAGTTGTGCTCTTTTACTTCCAGTAATTGGCAATGCCCTCTCAAGGAATCCAGGTCCTGGGCAGGTTGTTGCACGAGTTAACATTCTAGCACTGGAAGGGTGAGATTTTCAGTGCATTATTGTTAAGTAGAGTACTTAATGGAGAAATTTATTTTTCTCTTTTTCTTGAATTTTAAAAGGGTACAAAAGAATTTTGAGGGTAAGCTAGTTGGCGCTGACCGTGCAAAGGATCTTGCTGTCTTGAAGGTATTTTTTTTTTTTTTTTTCTTTTTGTACTTGGATAATATTTTTCTATAAAGAAACTGTGCTTCATTATTGTCCAGTTTTTGCTGTAGGAGAGTATGCTTAATGATATATGTTAATTCAATTAAGTCTGCTTGCTGTTCTTTTGTGAGTTATTAGTTTACCATAGCTAGGTACTAAGATGTCTAACTTGCTAGGTAGACGCATCTGAAGATCTGTTGAGGCCAATTGTTGTGGGGCAGTCATCTTCTCTAAGAGTTGGGCAGCAGTGTTTAGCAATTGGAAACCCATTTGGTTTTGATCACACCCTCACTGTTGGAGTTATTAGTGGACTGAATCGAGACATTTTTAGTCAAACTGGAGTTACAATTAGTGGTGGGATTCAAACAGATGCAGCTATCAATCCTGGGAACAGGTTAGTGATTTCATTCTAATAAGAAAATCTTAATTAAGAAGCTCACAGTTCCCCATTTTCCCTCTTTAACATCAAGGAGCACATAGCCAGTGCCAATTTCATTTTGAAGTTTTTAGACGTCGAAGGTAATTCTTTTAATCAGTGAGAAGTAAATATTTTTTGAAACTTGATCATCATCACCTGAACATTACCTTTTTCCTACTGTGGCAGTGGAGGGCCCCTGCTAGATTCCAAAGGAAATTTAATTGGGATTAATACTGCAATATTTACTCAGACAGGTAAGTTTTTTTTAGATTTATCTATCACCACTTTGTATTATTATCTGAACGGTAAGCAATTATTGTATTATGAAAGTGAAATCCATTACAGTGACTCTGATATATATTCAAATTTGATATTTGAGAAAATTCAAATGGAAGTTGCAAACTGATTTCCTCCAAATTTAAATGGTTTGATAGGGACATCAGCTGGTGTAGGGTTTGCCATCCCATCATCAACTGTACTCAAAATCGTACCTCAGTTGATCCAATTTGGCAAAGTAAGTATAAGTACCAAGTATTTTATGGTTCCCACTCATTATTAACTACTTTTTTCACAAACCAACATCCAATCTAACACCTGCGCCAACCCTTCCCTGCAACGGACTTTTCTTTTAATATCCATCTTGTAGTTAATGCACTTGGTGGTTCTTTGCATTTTACTATTACACTTTTGTTTCGAATGCACAAATTTTTGTGTCTTTATGCTGATAGGTCACCAGCAAACACACTACTTAGTGGAATATTTGGATTATGTATTTACTGTTAACCAAAAGAAGCCCATATGTGTCTTCGTTTATTGCTGGTTCATCCATGTTAGGTTATTCGAGCTGGTTTGAATGTGGATATTGCTCCAGACCTGGTTGCAAATCAACTCAATGTTCGATATGGAGCTCTTGTTCTACAGGTATACACCTGTGGATTTTGAGATCATTTAATATTCTCTAAATGAGTATATGTCACATCCGCCCATGGACAGTTTGCTTCTTGATCATTTGATTGACTTTATAATGCTGCAGGTACCTGGAAATAGTCTTGCAGCAAAGGCTGGCCTACTTCCAACCACAAGGGGATTTGCTGGTAATATAATGCTTGGGGATATCATTGTTGCAGTTGACAACAAACCTGTGAGCTGTTCCTTTCTCAAAACTCTTATTCTTTCCTCTCCATGCATAAAATAACATGCTTCTGTTATCAAGATGCAAAATCAGTTAATTGTATACTACTATGAAGTAAGTCCGATCATAATCCTGTATAACAAGAGTTATTTAACTTGACTCTGTCTGCTCGTAGTTTCCATTTCAAAAAGATGAAAAATGAAAAATAAAATAAAATAAAATACAGAGTTCAACAACTTAAGCCTTTATATGAAGTTACTTTCATGTGACATCAAGAAGCAGTATTATTTTCTACCAATGTTTTGGCAAGAAAAAAAAGGAAACTTTGTATTAATGTTATGCATCTTATATCAGGTTAAAAGCAAAGCAGAGTTGAACAGTGTATTGGATGAATATAACGTGGGGGAGAAAGTAATTTTAAAGATTCAGAGGAGCAGTGAAAATTTGGAGATTCCTATAACATTAGAGGAAAAGAGTACATGATAGGGTATGCTGATTCTTTTTTTTACATGTTAATCAGCAAAGCATTTTCTTCAATTATATGATAGGATATTAATTTTGCTCGATATGGGATGTACAATGAGGAGTTACTGTATATAATTAATGGTTCAGGGAGAATTGGTTGATTCAACTTGTCTTCAATATTTTCAGTTATTGATCAATTTTCATATCTAATGTCATGTTCCCAAGGAGGTGAGACTTTGTTTTTTTGTGTTTCAGAGACATTGCAATTGAGGATGTGTTTGAGTGACATAAACTTGATTCAATGCCTAAATACAATCAACTTTTAGGATTGTTATTAATTGACCAGTTATCATCTTACATGTTGGATGATTGGCACGATTGAGACGATGTGAGATGATGTGAATGAGGGGTATTTTTATTTTTTGTTTTTTGGTTTTTATTTTGCTAATATGGGTAAATTATTATATGTTGGGGAGCATGGAGCTTGAGGACATAATGGGGTTAGGCTTGGGTATGTATAGGTGTGAAAAGGATTTCCATTAAAGGGAATGATAGGTCTAGCTTGGTTAATGTCTGAACGTAGTTATACTCTTTAGTCTTTACTTGTTGAAATAAATTAATAGCAAAAATATTATGTTGATGGTATCATCTTTCTCCAAAATTCCATCAATAATAGTAATGATTAATTTAATTTTACAAGTCACCACCAGCTTGTGGCCTATCACCTTATTCCCGAACGCAATTTTACTTATGTAAATTATACAAAGAAAATAATTTAAGTCGGTTGATGTGAAAGAAATCACATACATATTTTATCCCATAAATCAAATTTAGTATTAGGACTAGATTTGAGTTTATGTTTGTGTTGTCTTTGGCTATTTTGCTTCCAAGCTTCGAACACCATGTCAGATTCTTAAACATCCCCATCAACTTGACATCACCAAGTTCCAATAATCTGGCAGTTGAATCCAAATTCCCCTTGTCTTTTTCAATTGATTAGGTTTTTTTTTTTTTTTTTTTTTTTTTTTTTTTTTTTTTTTCAATTCGGTTGGAAAATTTCATGAAAGGAAAAGAAAAATGGACATGACATTAGGATTTAGAATTAATTGTGTTTGTGTCAGATAATCAAATTAAATTACTTTGGGCTTAGCTTCCATTAGCATCCAAAGCCCACAAAATGAAGGTTTTGCATTCCTACGAAAAGGGGTGGGTTTTCATTCTCATTTTCTTGTTTTAACTTATATTATAAATCAAAAAGACGGTCATATCCTTATATTTATGTTTTTTAAAGTAAATTACATTGAAACCCTAATAAGAATATTTCCATTTTTAGCATTTTCAAACATTGGAAACTCTATTCCAAGGAATAGGTTTAAGATTCCTCAAATTTGATTTCGTCATACAAACCCTATTTTAAGGAATGGGTAATAATTTGATGAAGGTGGGTGCATGGAGCTCCTTCTGTATTCACAAGTCTCTACCATTAATGATAAGGTTTGAACAGTAACTTAGCAAGTAAGCAACAAGACAGAAATTTGGGTTATTTAAGTCATAAGATAATGAAGGAAGGTTGCTTTCCAAGGGATTTTTCTTGGTTAATTATTCCAAAATAATATTATATAGGCCTAAATCTGATTGAGAATGTTGATAATGATGCATATATCTGTAAGTTGATAAATTCCATTTATCAATATATAATTATAGCTTAATAATTGCAAGTTGATTATGTATGCAACTCATTTATTCTTATGGATATATGATCAGACTGATCAGTTGCTATTTTTGACTCCTATTTTAGAAAACAAGAACCTTTTGATCTCTTCTCAGTAAAATGGAACAACTTGTTGTATAAGATAGTTAAAGATAAGAAGTTGAAAGTAGTAGTAACTTGCCGAGGTTAATTATTGGGTAGATTCATCATTTTTTCAGCCCTTGAAAAACACATTTATACTCTTATATTCAAGAAACCAATAGTGCTAGACTTTTTAGTTAGCTAATCCCATAAGCTAAACCTAGGCTTATTGTTTATTAAGAATGAGTAATTTGAACAAGCACGCATGGTTGAAATTTACTCTCACATTTGTTCACAATACTAAGATAATATGTGAAAATTTGAAAATGGTGCATGGGTTGTAGTGTTGCTTAAATTTACACAGAATAGAAAGCATTAATAATAATTTAAGGGCGCATGGAATTTGAAGAGGTTAAGGAAAACCATACTATAATTAGAGCATTAAATAACAGAAGCCATGCATTAGTCAATAACATTGATGTGGATTTGTCCAGTAGGGAACATGGTTGTGTTTGGAGGGTTGATGTTTGCAGAGAAAGAGGTAAGAAAGCTTGGTTTGGAGGAGTATGATTCATTTTTTCAACTTAGGTTGCACGCATGGGTTCCAAATCCTAGGTCAAGGAACAGACAACAAGGGTTGCAAACGAGGGTCAACTATCTGGGGAATTTCACTAAATTTGAGTCCCCAACTGGCCATTTTTGACCCTAAAGGATCTTCCCCTATTAATTAATTAATGCTTCATGGCTTGCTATTTCTATAGCAGACATGGTTAGCAAACTGGAGCAAAGGACAATTAGTTTAAATCAAACACAGTGGTCTTAGTACCTCACTTTTGGCTTAATTAATTACTTGTTGAGCAGTTTAGTGGTTGACATGAGCAGCTATCTCTTTGTACCATCTCAAGTGGACTTAGCCCAAGTCTCTACTCTTTGGGAGCAATGCAGCATCTCAAAAACTGGTGTCTGGAAACACCAAAAATATTTTCTTTTTGGCCAGTGACAATACCAAAAAAATTTGGAAATTAGGAATTTTGGATTCCAATGTTTGTGAAATCAAGGGGATTGGCCTCTGCCTTCCCATTGCTTATTATTAACTAATGGAAATAATTGACAAAATTGAGGCAGATCCTTTCATTGAAACAAAACAGTAAAGGGTTCAATATTAAATATTGTTCAGACTTTTTCATCTTTAAATTAAGCTGTATACTCAAAACATTAAGAAGCTCATACCAGTATATCTGTTGGCATACTTTCTTTTTTGTTTGTACAAAATGTGTTGTATGTATGTTACATTTGATGTCAGGTGACATCACTAGTCAAACCATAAGCTCTAGTAGTTGAACTGCCCTTTGTTACAGTTTGGTGAACAGTCTAAGTTTACCCTAAATAGTGCAGTCCAAAGCAATTTTAGCCCCAACCAGGACTGTTTGCCTAACCTTGTCATCACTGCAGCAGTGGAAAAAGATATTAACCCCCTGTTTTTATTTGTTTCTTTTATTATTATTTTGCTCACATGACCCAATTTACCATTACCTTTTCTTTCCCCTTTTTATAATATTGTGTTATATTAATTAGTGTGTAAATGAAGATTAGTCCGGTGGTTTATTTTGCATGGTGGCCTTTTCTACTGGTTGAAGCCAAGTAGGACCAATGACAGAGAAGTTGGTATGCTTGAGCTACCCCTATTAATATTATACTTAATCACTGGTTTGGGAATATCTTAAGATTAAAATATGCACTGGCATGTCACGTTTTCATATGTGGCAGATGAGGGAATAGAAGCTCATAGAATAATGGAATAGAAATGGCATTATCGGATCCAGGTATTCCAGAAATGATATTTCTAATTTTGTATATCCCTCAAAACTCAAAAGGGGTCTCAGAGGAATTTGAAATTTTTGCATAGATATCTCTTAATTTGACTATAATTTTGAGCCTTCTGGTATTGGAAGTTGGTCCATCCTACATGGTTTACAAGAAAAGAAATCAAGCAAAGATTATTTAAAAGGAGGTAGCCAAAAAAAAGAAGATTATTTAAAAGATTAAATTTAATACTATGACAAGGAACCTCTGTTTGTCATTTTGTCTTTGGTTGTTTGAAGATAAAAAAGGTGGTTTCTATAGGGAGTGAACATGAGGAAGTGTGAAAGCAACTTGGTTTTTAAAATTCCAAAATTTGCTGAATTTGTAGACTGTTTGAGATCCTTAATTTGGATTTAAATAACCCTCTTAAGCAGTTGAAGAAGCACCAACTTATTAAAAAGCCTTAATTCTATAATCCCATTCACTTGACTCAGGTTCCTTGGTAGCTGTTCTTAAGAGAGTTGAGAGAGCCTCACCAAGTCATCGTGATTTTCGTGCAAAGCTACTCTCCATTAGTCACCCTGAAAGGGCGGCCGAAGCTTCGGAAGCAGACCCCTTCTCAGGTGGCACATGATAGCTTGCTTGCTTTGGATGAAGTGAACTCTCTTTGAGCTTATGTTAAACAACTTCAAACTGCTTCACACCCTAAGCTCTTGTACTATTTCATTAATAGTCTTTTAGTCATTGTTCCTCAAGGGTCTGGTTTAGTTTGGTTTCCCAAAACTTTCTTGTTTGTACAAAGCCAGAGCCTCCTAGATTTTCATACTCACAAAGGTCACAAAAAATACGTTTAAGCACTCTAGAGAAGGAAGACAAATATGGATGAGAAGAATGAGATGGATAAGGTTGATGATGCGATGTTGCCAGGCTTTCGGTTTCATCCCACTGATGAGGAGCTTGTTGGGTTTTACCTCAAGAGAAAAATACAGCAAAGGCTTCTCCCCATTGAACTAATTAAGCAAGTGGACATTTATAAATATGACCCCTGGGATCTTCCAAGTAAGATAAGCTTGTCTCTGATTCATACCATGTTCATAAATGGCTTTCATTCTTTCTTTCTTAACCAGTTTTCAAAATTTTACAAGTTGTATGTTATGTTGGTTTTTTGTCACTCAACTTATAAGTTGTATTTGATATGTGCAAGCAGAGCTGGCAAGTAGTGGGGAGAAAGAGTGGTACTTCTACTGCCCAAGGGACCGGAAATACAGGAACAGTGCTAGGCCTAACCGAGTCACAGGAGCTGGGTTTTGGAAAGCAACTGGAACAGATAGGCCTATTTATTCTTCTGAGGGCACCAAGTGCATAGGTTTGAAGAAGTCCCTTGTGTTCTACAGAGGCAGAGCTGCTAAAGGGATCAAAACTGACTGGATGATGCATGAATTTCGCCTTCCTTCTCTCGGAGACTCAGCACCACCAAAAAAGTTGTTAGATAAAAGCCTTCCTGCAAATGTAAGTAGTTTGTTTGTTCAACTGCTTAATTTTGGACTTTGTTTGAATACATCATGTTGCTAATCACTGTCTCATCCTTGAAACTCTACAGGATTCATGGGCAATTTGTAGGATTTTCAAAAAAACAAATTCCATGGCACAGAGAGCTCTTTCTCAATCTTGGGTGTCTCCATTTCCAGAACCTACAGCTTCTTGTTTACTCAGTACTCAAGGTGCACACTGCAGCACTCAGTTGAGTTCAGAGAACATGTCTTGCACAACTGACATAGGAATAGGATCAGCCATCCAGTTCTGGAGTAACAATGACTTACAACAAGTTTCTAACACCAATTACTCTGCATTTGATATGCTCCCCTACAAACCCATCAATCCTGCAGTCTCCAAACCATCCATATTTGATGGAGAAATCCCCAATGGCTTCATGTTCTCTCCAATGGAAATGTCAGGAGGACCCACCAAGTCTAGTATTGATGCTGCTTCCATGGTTTTCAACCCTGCCTTACTTTGTGATTTGAGTAACACCTCTGGGAGTATAGACTTTGATGGTTCTCAACATCAGTTTAGTGGCTTCTCAATCAGTATGCCACAGGATCAAATGCAAGGGAATATGAACACAGCAGAAGAAAATGAAGGGGGTTTCAGGAAGAACATAAGTAGTTCTACAAGCCAGGTGGCTAATAATAATAGCCAGTGGGGAACCATCAGATCAATCGCATTTCCTTTCAGTTTGGCTTCAGATGATGCTTGGAAGCCCAGTCTGGCATCTGATTCACCACCTTGTCCCAGTGACATGTCCACAAGCTATTCTACAAACAAATGCTATACTTGATTGAATTGATTTACAGGACAGGAAAGGAAACTTTCTTCTAGCTCTAGTACTTGATCACCATGTAATGTTGTAGCTAATGGCTAGTACCAAAAACATACTCCCTTTCGTGTGTCACTGTACAGTTTCCTACATTCCAATTATACAAGTTGGCAATATATTGTTTCTTTTATGTATTTGGATTGGACATATAAGTTCCACTCAATATTATAACTAGTACTCACTAAATCAATGACTGTACCATTTTAAATCATCTTAATATGTACCAAAACAAAAGAAGAAAGAACCAAAATCACTATAGATTTTGGGGTACTTTAATGGTCACTAACAGAAGAATTTGCGGCCAAGCCCATATAAACACGGACACATACGCTGCCATATTATTTGGAAATCAAATTTGTGATACAAAATCCCTAGTATTATTTTTGAATCTAAATATGAAGGAAAAAAAAAAAAAAAAAAAAGCAAAAGAATCTAGGAGCCAGGGCTTTGCAATTCCATATCTTGGCCCAGGTTTGACCGTTGACCCAGCACATGTTTGGGCCACAGTATGGCACTAAATTCTGAGATAGGCCTGTCCGAAGTCGGCCCAAATTTGAAATCCGAGTCAGTATTATCGAACCCGGCGAGTCAATCCCGAGTCTCAATTTTCTGAACCAACCGACCTAAGCAAGAAATTAGCCTCAACACTCAAAACCCAACCCAGCTTTAGGGTTTTTCTGGGTTTATCCTCACCACCACTTTCCCTCAATTCGCGCTCTCGCTCTCAAATCAGTCACTTTTTCTTGCCTCAGGTGTGCTCTTTATACCATTCAATTCGCACTCTCTTATTTGCTTAAATCGTTCCTAAATTTCTGGGCTTTTTCTTCGTATTGAAGTTTAAATCGTCGTTTATTATTGATTTTATCATTTTTATGACCTTCTAAGTTTTATGTGAGTGTTCAATAATGGCTAGAGGCCCTGCAAGCTCTCTGTTTCGAGTTTATGCTTCTAAGAAAAACATATCTAGGTTTAGAGTTTTCTTGTGGAATCAATATCTCTGTCGCTCTGGACCATATGACCGCTCTGTATTGCCAAATATACCATTTTCTCCAGCTTTCGATGCTCCAAACCGTTCATTTTCGACGAGCTTAATGGACCCAGTTCGTCTTAGATTGCTCCCTCAAAGCCCAAAATGTATGGGCTGCGATACCCTTGATATGAAACCATTTTCAACTGCTGTGGAAGATGGGGACCAAGATGTGGATGATGATAGTGTTTGTAGTGGAAAAATGCTTGATTCGGAATGTGATTTTGATGCGGATGCTGGGAAAAGTATGGATTTTGAGATTGTAAATGAGGATAGTGCTTGCAATTTGTCAAATTGTGAAGGAGACAATGGTGATAATGAGGGTATTATTAGTGATTCATTGATAATTGAGTCGGAAAACGGTGATGACAATGTGAGTTCAGTGAAACCTATGAGCTTGGAGCACGTTGCATCACGCGAGCCTCTTGAATTGTATCATGAGCTTCGCAATGCTGAAAAGGGTGTGAAGCAGAGACGGTCTGATTGGGAGACTCTTCACGAAATATTCCGGTATTTTGGGATTTCAGGTTGGGCAGCTGATCAGGCTCTTGCAATATACATTGGCAGGTCATTTTTTCCTACTGCTGTGCACAAGTTTCGGAACTTTTTCTTCAAGAAGTGTTCCGCTGATATTGCCAAGTATGTGGTGTCACTTGGTCCATCTGATGATGCAGTTAAGTTTTTGTTTCCGGTATTTGTTGAATATTGTTTAGAAGAGTGTACTGATGAGATCAAGCGGTTTCATGGTATGATTGAATCAGCAGATCTCACTAAGCCCCATTCGTGGTTTCCATTTGCACGGGCTATGAAGCGTAAGATAGTTTATCACTGTGGTCCAACCAATAGTGGTAAAACTTACAATGCTTTGCAACGGTTTATGGAAGCAAAGAAGGGTATTTACTGCAGTCCTCTGAGGTTATTGGCTATGGAAGTCTTTGACAAAGTGAATGCGCTTGGGGTTTACTGTAGTCTTCACACCGGACAAGAAAAGAAATTTGTCCCATTCTCAAACCATATTGCTTGTACTGTAGAGATGGTGTCTACCGATGACTTGTATGATGTTGCTGTTATTGATGAAATTCAGATGATGGCAGACCCGTATAGAGGCTTTGCATGGACACGAGCATTGCTTGGGCTGAAGGCTGATGAGATACATTTGTGTGGGGATCCAAGTGTTCTGAATATTGTTCGAAAGATCTGTTCAGATACCGGTGATGAGTTGTACGAGCACCATTATGAGAGGTTTAAGCCGTTGGTCGTTGAAGCCAAAACGCTCTTGGGAGATCTCAAAAATGTTCGGTCTGGAGACTGTGTGGTTGCTTTCTCAAGGAGAGAGGTATTTGAAGTTAAAATTGCAATTGAAAAACACACCAACCACCGTTGTTGTGTTATTTATGGTGCCTTGCCACCGGAAACTCGTAGACAGCAAGCAAATTTGTTTAATGATCAAAATAATGAATTTGATGTGCTTGTTGCTACTGATGCGGTGGGGATGGGTCTGAATCTTAATATCAGGAGGGTTGTATTCTACAGCCTTGTGAAGTACAATGGTGACAAAAATGTCCAGGTTCCAGCATCTCAGGTGAAGCAGATTGCTGGAAGAGCTGGTCGCAGAGGAAGCATTTATCCAGATGGACTTACTACCACATTGAATGTAGATGATCTGGATTACTTGATTGACTGTTTAAAGCAACCTTTTGATGAAGTTAAGAAAGTGGGCCTTTTCCCTTTCTTTGAGCAGGTTGAGCTATTTGCAGGACAACTTTCTAATGTTACATTCTGCCAGCTACTTGAAAAATTTGGTGAAAATTGCCGTCTGGATGGGTCATACTTCTTGTGTCGACATGATCATATAAAGAAGGTTGCAAATTTGTTACAGAAAGTCGAGCAATTATCTCTGGAGGATCGTTTTAACTTCTGTTTTGCCCCAGTTAATATCAGAGACCCAAAAGCTATGTACCATCTTCTAAGATTTGCATCGTCATATAGTGAGAATCTCCCAGTCAATATTGCTATGGGCATACCAAAGGAGTCTGCCCGTAACAATAAGGAGCTCTTGGATCTTGAGTCTAAGCATCAAGTTTTGTCTATGTATTTGTGGTTGTCACACCACTTCAAGGAGGAAACTTTTCCTTATGTGAAGAAGGCTGAGGCAATGGCAACAGACGTTGCTGAATTGTTGGGCCAGTCTCTAGCCAATGCTAATTGGAAACCAGAGTCAAGGAACGCAAGGAAACCAAAGCCTCAGCAGAAGGAAGATAGTTATGAGAGGCCAAGGTCAGTCATCAAGCTATATGAGAAGTAAGTTCCTCTGAATAAAGTTTCTTCAATGACTTCTTACTAAATTGATGTAGTTGTTTATATTAGCACTCTGGCATCTGCTCTGGTTTAGTCTGCGGTTCTAGATTAATCTTTTATTTTGTACCTGTTTCAGTTGTTTTGTTTTGACCATTTGTATCAATATTGCTGATTTCAAAGATGTCTATGAAAGTTTATGGACTAGGTTTTTTTTTTTTGGCATCTTCTTAATTTGTTATTCAGTTTAAAGTTATAGCTCCAAGGGTATGATTTTGGTTGGAAATAATTTTCTGAAAAGATTAAAGAAGGGACTGGTGTAAGTTAAGAATGAACCTAGAGGGATTTGAGCTGTCATCTATTTGACAGTGGCAGAAAAGAGCCTTTATTCACATTAGCTGATAACATAATCAAATCTGTGTTTGAAAAAGCTAACCTGTAGATAGAATTATAGATGGATAGACAGATATATTTAATAGAAGAAGGAAAACTTTAGATTAGTTGTGTTATTTCATATGATTCTTGTTCTGGATTGTGTCTTTATAATTCACAGTGCTAACTAATTTTTCTGACTTGTAGGAAAAGGCATAACCAATCTCCACAATGTGAGGTCTCAGAGAAGGTAGCTGTTTAGTGTTCTTGCAGGTAATTTGACTACTAACCACATTTTATAGTTGCGGCAATGGTGCTTCATGAAATCTTCTATTCCTGAATGGTCAAGTACTAGAATTGTTTTGTAATTAACATACCACCTGAATCCCAGTATCATTTTTGCTGTAAGTGATGGTTGGAATATAAATTTATGGAGTAATGTGTTGGTTCTATTATATTTTAATATAAATTCTGTATTCTTCCAAACATGTTTGTACTTTTTTTTTTGTGTGGCCAATCTTCCAAATATGGTTTCAATTGTTAAAAGAACAATAATCTGCAGGCAGGGTTTGGGGATTTGATGATGAAAGGAATTTAGTGGAGCTGCGGAATGCACAAATACCTTGTGGCACTCAGTGTGTGCAAATTTTGACATATAGCCAACGAAGTTACCAGTAGGCGAAGATAGACAACGATAATAGGCAGATGTGAGACACAACACAACAAACTGTAGATGTTTGTACTTTTCCATTTTCTGGGAGTGTCATGTGGACAGAATTTGCAACATTTACCGTGCTACAAAGAAACAACAGGTTTGCTACTTTCATGAGCTCCTGTTTTGTTTTGTTTACCAAATCTTATTCCCGGGTATTAAAGTGGTTTACTTTTAGAATAGATAGGTTGTAGACTATAATTATGTACTCAATTAGGCAGATAGAAAGTTATAGTGGTTGAGAATTAAGTAAGATGAACCCTCATTCTCCCTTTCCTCCCTTTTGCCCTCTACTTTTGAACTAGTTTTTAAGAATTTTTAACCTTTCGAAGAGTTATTGTCCATCCCTCAATAATCAGCAGTTGCTATAGTTGAAGTTTTGTAGAATACAATGACAAGTAGTAGCGTACAAACTTTATGGATAAGAAGTTTCAGTCCTTTAGACGACCTGTCATTTGAATAAACGGTAGTAATGTGATTCCGTTTGGTCGACCAAGCAAATTGACAAAGATAGTATGTCGTCTATGGCGAAGTTGACAAGTATCAGATAAGGTCCTCTTCCTTTTTGGGAAACTTACAATGTCGCGCGAATTGAACTATACAATACATAAGCACATCGTGAAGTAGACACTCTTATCCCATTCTTCCTCTTTTGCCCATCTCAAAACGTGATTTTGACAAGTTTGGACTGGAAAAAGAGATAATTAACAAAGAAACAAAATCGATCACCGTCCAGAACAATAAATAGCAAAGGGCAATTTTGTAAAAACCAATCCTTACGTGATTTGGTTGGTAGCACTAGCCTCTAGTGCTGACCATGAGATATAATTGTCTTTTGTTTTGGTAAGGACCGGATATAACTGACTATTTGCGCCGTCTCGGGATAGGTTTGGTTCATTCTTTTTTATTTATTTGTCTGATTTTGGTTCATTCATATTATATTGTCTAAGGATGAACAAAATGGAGAAATGTGAAAAATTAACTCATTTTTGATTTTCATTAAAGATTTTTTAACATTCTTTAAAAAAATTTAGAATTTTGACCCTCGAGTAGTATTGTGCTCAAACTCCCTTAAAGTAGTGCAAGCTCCCTTCAAGAATTGCTGGAACATCTCTCAAGCAAATTTCTAAAGTTTTTTGAAAAAGGTTAAAAGTCTTTAATTGACTTAAATTTAGGTTAGTTCTATTGTAAATTCAACAAAATGAGATATTTCAGAAGAAGAAATTAAAAAAAAAAAAAAAAAAATTGATATCAGTGGCTAGAGGATGCTTACAATTTGTGGTTACTATTTTTACTACAAAATCTAGAATTGAATTGGGGAGTTCAAAACTCAAAAGTATGTGTAGTACTAGTGACGGGAGGGAAACTCTGCCCAACCTGCATCTCCGTTTTACTTTTCTGGGTGCACTTTACACTTCACCCACACCCCCATACTATACATTTCTTCTTTCTTTCTGTGTTTTGATTCAACATACTATATATTTATATATTTATATATATATATATATATCTAGCTTAGGTGGTATATAGCACTTCAAGTTTTTCTCCTCTGTCCATGGAAACCTTTGCAGCAATGACAACATCAGTTAGCAAGTAATGAAGATTTCTTCTTCTTTGATGGACTACAAAGATAGATCTTTACCTTCCTATATGATCAGGATAAAGGTGGGAACTCACAGGTTGACACCATTCATTCCACGCAACGCAAGTAAAATGATTCTCTGTACTTCCGCATCACACACCACACATTTGTGGACAGAAACACCAGCAGCTCGCATGGCCTGCAGTTTACACTCGCTGCACCACAGTGAGTGTTGGCATGGAAAGTTGGCCCAGAACATCTTGCGCTGCTTGCATGCAAAACACTTCCCCTCCATTATGCATTCCTTGTAATCCTGCGTGAATACTATAGTGTTATCTCGATGTGGAAGTGAAACAATCATCATAATCTCATAATGTGCACAGTATATAAGAGCTCTTTAACTGTATAGAAATCATAATATATTGTCCACTGGCCACTGCTCACCTTGTAGAAATCAAATTCACGAAGAATGTACCCAGATGACTTGTTCCTTTTTCCGGAAAGGGCCTCCAGAACCAGATGTCGTTGTGGATCCCTAGGATTTATACTCCCTTGATCTTTTTGCACCCATGGCTGGCCATGGAATAGAGGATCTGGCTTCAAGAATTGGAGGAACCTTGGGTGCACACACTGTGATACATCCTTCCCTGAGTTCACTTCGGGGTACCTATGGGAGGGTTTCTCTTCCTCATTGCTAGTACCAGTAAAGCCAGTTTTTTCACAAGAACCTGCCGAAAGGTCCTGCAGACACTTTGAATCACTACTATCATCAATCACTGAAGATAAAGGTGAAGTGTGAGGCGTTCTGAGTGTATGAAGGAGTTGGTGTTGAGGACTGGGACTATTTGGCAGGAGGACCATGTGATCCTCATTGCTAGTACCAGTAATGCCAACATTTTCACCAGACCCTGACGAAAGGTCCTTCCAACACTTTGAATCACCACTATCATCACTGGCTGGAGAAAAAGGGGGAATGTGAGGCATTCTGAGTGTATGGAGTTGGTGATGAGGCCTGGGACTACTTGGCAGGAGGATCATGTGATTGGGAGCTCCACGTTTGCCTATGGGGACAAACTTAATGGTACATAATTTGGAGAAAGATTTGATGAAGTCACTGAGCTTAGGGAAGCCGAGAGAGGCATGATTCAGTTCTAAGCCAAATTTAGCCCTGAAATCACCTTTAAGAGAAGAGAGAGCATATTCTCCATTCTTTGGGTGCTTTGACAGATGTTTTAAGAAGCCAGGAAACCACTTCTTGAAAACCTTTAGCCATGTAGGAATGCTTTGATCCTCAAAGGTCTTGGGAACATGTGCTTGAGGTTCAATGGAACACGCCTTTGGTTGGCCATGGAGTAACTTATCAACCCAAGAACCTTGCTCACCTTTATTTGCTTCCATAGTCGTCTCGTTGGGTGACGTCTGTGCTGGAAGTTGAGGTTGGCAACTCCTCTCTTCTTCCTGTTGTCGAGGTGACATTTTCTCTTGCTCAGTTGCTAAAAACGATTTTGGGACCACACTTTTTATCTCAACTTGTTTGCCTTTCATGGTTATGTAGTGGGCTTGGACAGCTGCTGAAACAGATTTCTCTTCTTTAAATGTGACAAAGCCAAATCCTCGAGATTGTACCTTGTTTTCTGTTTGAGCTAAAATGACTACAGCATCTTCTACTGGCCCAAATTTTTCTTCAAAGAAGTTACCCAACAAATCTGCTTCACAAAGTAAATTAAGAGAATTATGTTATCCAGAAATATAAAATTGAATATATGTTAATTAAACCATTTATGATTTATCAATTGTTGACTATTCATATTAATAAAACATAAATGTTTTTTTATTAAAGTTTTCACAGGGGGATAACCTGAGTCTACTGACGGAGAAAGCCCTCCGACAAAGATTTTGCGTTGTTCTTTAGCAACAGGATAATGATACTGGTATGCTCCCTGCTTCACTTTCCGATACTCCTCCTCACCATGTGCATAAAAGCACTTAGATCCTCTGACACATCCACGGGGAGAGTCGAAGTATTTACAGATCATCTTGGTGCTTGAGTGAATATTTCTAGCATTCACATGCAGTAGAAACTTGAACATATGAACAGATTCAAGAAATTAACGGGTGCATGCTCACACATACACACACAAAGCACATGATGTAAGAGGGGTCACCTTTCAGTAGCAGTGTCTTCATCTGTCATGGTTAGAAGAGATTCGCAGGTGCTTGAAATGGCCTCATCACCTTGTGCAAAAGCAGTATATTTATGTTGATTGAGGAGAGCATGATTGACTGCACATCAAAATATAGGGATGTGAAATAAAATGTACAGGGCCACATTGATTGGTACAATTTGATCTTATCCTCAGATACACATTTTTGAAATTCAACTTACTTTGTCTAACACTGGTTGGGTTCATCAATATGAAACGCATATCTTGGGAGGTTGCCAGGTCTATAGGTCTTTGTCTACTGGCAATTTTAACAGTTTTGCAGACATATGAGCAGACATGTACAAATAAATGTTAGAATTTGAAGTTTGAATTCTGACGGCCAGCTTCCTAGAGACAACTACTGAAAAGATACTAACATCATTGAACTGGATGAGAAGGATTTATTAATTGATTCTTACCGCAGATTGAAGATTTCACTATTTGCTCCCCAGCTCAAAAGAAGCTCAGCACAATCCATACTCTCATTCTTCACGGCAAAAAACAGTGGGGTTTCTTTAATTTCCGTCTTATACTGGATGCCATCTGGGTCTTCCAGTAGAAGGACCTGTCAATCGGCTCAAAGTAGTAAATACTAACAAATTCCAGGAAAACTTAAAGCTTCTAATCTATTTTTGGTGGCCAAGAGGAAGTTGATGCATTAAGAAAATTGGAGAAGTATGCTGAAGAGAAAACATACACAGTACCTGAAGTGCCTCTGAATTACCATTACCAGCAGCAATATGAAATGCAGTTAACCCTAATTTATTCCTTTGGTTCACTTGGGCACCATGTTTAAGTAGAAGCCATAAAATTCTGGGAATGAGAAGGCAACCAAAATTTTTTAAGGTAATTAACTCTGTCCATGTGTGTGTGTGTGCGTGAGTGAGAGAGAGAGAGAGAGAGATACTTCATCTGCTGTGGATATGATGATCTTGACAATTTAAGGTTCCAATGAAGAGCAGAATTCCCTTCTGCATCAGCATCATTTAAATCTATATTTGTCTTCAGAAGCAGCTGAATGACGGCTACATCTCCCACCTATCCATATTTCATAAAGTTTCTGGTCACATCACAATATAATCCCAACACTAAATTAGTATGAAGTATATTATATATATGGTACTTGCTCACTCCGTAGTTGAAAAACAGGGACTTGCAGCTTCTTCAATTAGCAAATATTTTTCCCTGCAAATTTGACATACTGTCTTCTGGATTGTATTCGAAGTTACAACTATAGATTAATTACGTTGCATGCAGGAATGAGACACGTGCCTCACATGTAGTTTTTTTTTTTTTTTTTTAGAATCAATTAATTAAATAAGGAAGGAAAAACAATGGAACAAAAAGAAAACACCAAGGCCACAACACCAGAAGTCACAAGCAAACAGACCCAAAGCCCAAATACAACAGAGAATACAAAGCAAGGCCAAGACCCCAACCACTAACAAGTAACAATCAGAAAACAGCAATGAAAGAGAACAAGGACTAAATCTGAAAAGAATGTTTGGTGGGGTCATCAATTCATTAATTCATTACAAGTCCCAAAGTAGATGTGTTCATTGGTTTACCAAAACAAACAAAATATGTGTTCGATACTTCGATCATTGCATTTTATCTTAATTTTTTTGGTCAGAAGTCCATTGCATTTCATGATTTTTATCTATCAATTAAATCGTTCCTTTTCTAATTTAAAAAAAATAAAAAAAGAGAATTTCTTCTTCTTTTATAATAAGAGAAGAGAACGCTATGCTTACCTGGGCTGCACGGATGAGTGGTGACATCACCTTCTTGTCCGTACGATCGCTTTGAGCAACAGCTCCGAAAAGCTGCAGCAACTCTATCTCGCGAAGCAAAAGGTTCCTTTTCTCGGAGTTGTCGCTCTCCTCCGTCGCAGTAGTGGCGCGTTTGGCTTCCCCCGACGGCGTCTTTGCACGGGCCAGGGACAAAGCTTCCCGTATAACGCATTCGTAAATGGTCACCTTCTGCTTCGAACCCGAATCGTTATCAGGCAGCTCCAAGACCGACTCGTTAACCTTCTCGGCGGCCACAATGAGCAGAGCAGCTAAAGCAACTATACGCCCTCTAATGGCGTTTGAATAAGCTACCTCAGCCATTTCCTTTGTTTTCTCACTGAGAAGTCTGACTGTGGTCAAATCCTGAGAAATATGGGAAAATAAAAAGATAAATATCTTGCAATAGATTTAAAAAGAGTTAATCAGCGTTGTTTTACGCTGTAAAGTTGTGGTATAGCGGAAGAAAAATACAAGAAAAACTGGTTTTCAAAGTTGTCAGCTTTTTCATAATTTTCTTCTCTCATTTTTCTAGCTTTCTAGGTTACCAAACAGCCTTAACAAATCAAGCAAACAGTTAACCTTTTCACCGACAAGGACGACCAAGTCCTCAATGGAGTAACCATCTGGATTCCAATTCACATCCAACCTGAAATCACAAGGCGATCGAATTAGGTCTTGCAGCATTTGAAAATTAAGAAGAAAAAAAAAAGAATTCGGTCGAGAAAATAAAAAAAATTAATGTAAGGAAAAGAAAAAAAGGAGGTTCAATTAATATAAAATAGTCAAAAGCGAACTGCAAAGAAAAAGCAAATTTTCTATATGAAGCAATTTCTGCAGAGGTGTTTCTGGGGAAGGGGTCACCTTTTACTATTTACGTATCACAGTGAAAACGACGTCCTTTTTGGACGTTTTTGATTGGTTTACCTTGTGCTAGAAAGCGAGAGCTCCAGAGCTAGCTGTGCCTGGCCGTCCCTGCTCTTCAGGTCCGTACGAGCGTGTTTCTTGAGCAAAACCTCGACGCACTTCGCGGCGTGAGCCACGGCCGCCGTGTGCAGCGCCGACTTCCCCGACTCGTCCAAACAGTTCACCAACGGCACCGTTCCGAGCTCTCCACTGAGCAATGCGGCGGCGCAGTCCGCCGCGTCGAAGTCGCAGCAGAGGTGGAGGAGCCTCGACACTGTGTTTCGGTCTAGCGGCTCCGAGCTGGTCTCGACGAGCCGTTTGGCGTGGCTTACGAGCTGAGCCTTGTTGTCCAGGTAAATGGACTTGATTAAGCACGTTTCAGCTTCGACCAGGTCCAATACTTCACTCTTCGCGTTCCGGCGATCGTCGTCGACTTCGACATTCATAGCGAAGTTTTCGAGGTTATACGAAAAATAGGAACATTTTGGAAGCGATTTGAGGAGCTCCGTGGCTCCGAATCTTTGTGTTTCCTGCGATTAATTAAGATTTTCAGTACTTTTTCAAATGAAAGTGAAAACTAATTCAAATATAATCAAGTTTTAAGTACGTCTCGCACCAGATCCATCTGAAATCCCTAATTTCAGCTCCGAATCAACCTCAGGACTCGGCGAACAATGTACCGTACATTTTCAGAGTAGCCAAACAGCGCTGCATATACAAGCTTTAAGCGGCTAAAGAAACCCTAACTTTACAGTTTCAGTGAAAGATTTTTCTGGTTTTTTCTCTCTGGTGAGAGTAAGGGAGTGTAACAAAATGGGAGGGAAGTTCAGTGCCAGACGTTATTTATACAGGCGGACGGTTAATTAAACTTGATTCCTTTTGCTTTTGAATAATAAAAAATAAAAATTAAAAAACTTGATCGGTTTTTTTTTGTCTCTTCTAATTAATTGCTAGATAGGGCCAAAGGCCCAAAACATAAGGGTAATTCTAAAAGAACCCCCTTTCAATACCTTACAATTTTTTTTTTTCCTATTTTAACCCTTTAGACCATAATTGTTAAAAAAAGGAAAGACAAAATCCCTCCCCCACCACCCGCCCTACCAATGTCGCCTTTCTCCCAAAGGAGAGGAAGAGAAAGGAAAAGAGAGGGAAAGAGATAAACAAAGGGGAGGAAGTTGAAAGCGACGCTAGCTGATGGTGGTGTGTGTCAACAATGCTAGCTGGTGGTGGTACTAGTGACGCTTGTAGGGTGGGTAGTGGGGGAGGGAGGTTTGTACAATTAAGGGTTTAAGGGATAAAATTGGAAAAATTTTGAAATAAAATCTTGTAGAGTTTTGAAAGCAAAACATTGGGGTTCTTTTAAAATATCCCAAAACATAAACCCTAGAAGCAGGCCCAAACCGGAGGCCTTCCTCTTTCTCTTTGCGACTCGAGCCCAACAGGGCCGGGTCCACTTAGAGCGAGGGTCCCACACACACATACTCACTCCTTCTCCCTCGTATAAATACGCGATAGGCTGGTAGCAACCAACAGCTTCCACTTCGAAACCCCGAAGCCGATCTTCTCTGTTTACCCAAAAGCATATATATATATATATATATACATACACAGTTGTTGTAAAACCCTAGCTGAGTTTTCCTCACTTTCCGGAGAGTAATTAGGGTTTCCTTTCCCGAGAAAACTAGGTTCGTTTCCAAAATGGTGGCGGACAAGGGGAAGAAGGCAAAGGCCACTGAGAGAGGTCCGGAGGAGGACGAAACTGATCACATTGATAGTGAGCTCGTGCTTTCCATCGAGAAGTTGCAGGAGGTTCAAGACGACCTCGAGAAGGTTCTGTAACCTCCCTTTCCCTCTCTGTGTTTCGCATATATGTCTGTATGTACAATGTATATGCCCAAGTGTTTGTATATCACTATTGTAGCTTTCAATTTCGCTTTTCTTTTTTCTTTTTTTTCTGAAATTTGATATGGCTGGGTTTGTTGGTGTTGGTATCCGAATTTTAGTTTGTATTTTTTTTTTTCTGTATTTGAGAAAATGTAATTTAATGCAGTATCATATACCTATTTAGCTAATCGAATAAAGATTTTGGAACTTGGGTTTTTCAAGGTTTGGGAATTAAAAGGAGGACCTTCTTTATTCATTTGAGAATCTATTTATGATATTTGGGTTAGTTGTGACAACTTATTCTTTCTTTTCAATTTTTGTAAAAAGGAATTATTACTCATAAGATTTGAGTGTCTTATTTCCTTTTTCTTCAGCTTTGCTAGAATCAATCTATAAAGCTGGGTATTGTTTGGACTAGTAGCATATATAATTTGCAGAAAAATGAAGTTGGTAACTTGGTAACGCTATAAGGTAATTTGTGATAAAAGGTTATGACAGAACATTAATAGGAGAATTCAAATATTATTGGAATGGGATGTCCAAATATGGCCCTATGTATTAAGTTGATTTTATTATTCATTTTTCTGTGCTTATTTCAAAATAGTTGTTCATTGGATATCAACTTGAGATTTATTATTGGTATATAATTCTGATGAAGTTTGAAATTGTATTGGCACACAACAGGTTAATGAAGAAGCGAGTGACAAAGTGTTGGAAGTTGAGCAGAAGTATAATGACATACGCAGGCCCGTCTATATGAAACGGAATGAGATTATAAAAACCATTCCTGACTTCTGGCTAACTGCTGTTAGTTATCCATCTCTTTTTGAAATCTTTTTTTTTTTTTGAAATGTTTAATGATTGATTGAGAATTTGTGCGAGTTATATTATAACTTTTGCTTTATTGCTCCACGCAGATCTTGAGCCATCCTGCACTTTGTGATCTTTTGAACACAGAAGACCAGAAGGTCGGACAAATAATTCGATAATGACCCAAAATTTATTGTGTTAATTCTGTCAGATGACTGGAATTGAATAGTTGTGAATTTACTATTTCTTTTCTTTTCTTCCATAGATCTTCAAGTATTTAAATTCTCTTGATGTGGAGGACTTTAAAGATCTCAAGTCAGGGTATTCTATCACATTTGTAAGCTTGTTCTTCTTCTTTAGTTGACCTTAGTCATTCACATAATATTATTTTTCCTCTTCTCATGCTGGCTGTTTTATTTATTGTCTTTTTGGATTTTTTTTCTTATATATTCTGCCCTTTTTCTCTAATAGTGTTTGAATTCCTCTATTTCAGAATTTTAACGACAATCCTTATTTTAAAGATACAAAGCTGACTAAAACCTTCACATTCTTTGATGACGGGACAAATAAAATTACTGGTACAACCATCGAATGGAAGGAAGGCATGGTATTCACAACACTCTTGCACCTTTGGTCCTTGTCATCGTTTTTTTTTTCACATTGTTTTATCTTTTTTCTCTTTTCATAAAATTTACTGAATTGCAAATGGTGAAGGGTGTTGCAAATGGAGTTAATCACGAGAAAAAAGGAAACAAACGACCACCTGCCGAGGAGAGGTTCTATTCTTTTCATCCTATGTGCCTATTTGTATCTAATTTAGTTCAAGTTGGCTGGGGTTGAAGGGTTTATGAGCTATTAAGATCTTTAGTTGCTTGGCATAAAGTGTGAGTCTATCAGTTTTTGTACAACTGAACCAAGAAATAAAAGATTGTAGACTCTGTTCACATTTTTCCTACATTAAGAGATAAGACTATAAATTCCATATAGTGCTAAGCTCTCTTTTGCCATGTATATATTAAGTAAGCAACGTGTGTGATTGATCCATTAAGTTTGTTTTGAACAAAAATGTTTGAACTAATTTGCTTATTCTTGTTTCTTGTTTACAATGTATTTTTGTAGTTCATGCTCTTTGATTCACCTATCAATAATTTGATAATTGCAGTTTCTTCAGTTGGTTTAGTGAAACTGAACAGAAAGATATAGCTGAGATTCAGGATGAGGTAACTTCTGTTTTTGTGTATATCTATTCACTGAGGTATGGTTGCATGTATATATGCATGCTAATTTTGCATATGTAAAATGCTTCTTTCTAAAAGGAAAGAAAAGAAAATCCATCAGTGATCTCAAAAGTAATCAATAGTATTTTTATGCCCTATCGGTGGTTTTTAGTTATAATCCTTTAAGATTTAACTGTAGTCAATTCTACTGGGTTTCAATTGAAGTTATATGAATCAGCTTTCATTTTCTTCTTACTCTTTATTTCTGCATCTTTTTACTGTGAAATTGCAGGTGGCAGAGATTATTAAGGATGACTTATGGCCCAATCCTCTAAAGTTTTTCAATAATGTAATCTTTTCTTATCATGTGTGTGTGTGTGTGTGTTTTAAAGTACCTTTCAACTGCTTTTTCCTTTTTTATTTAAATGTGGACTTAGGAAAGATTTCTAGATTTTTTATTAAGGCTTTTGGGACAAATGGGATGGCATCTCGTCTCCTCGTCATTAGTATGGGTCGGAGGGTGAGGTCTTAATGTCTTATGTCCAAGATCTATTGGGAGTGTGAGCCTATTTACCAAGAACAAAAAAAAAAAAACATGAAGATTTTGAGATTTAAAGTTTCCCTTTTCAATCTAAGGAGACATCTCTATTTTTCCCCGGGGGAATCCTAACCTTGGCAGGCAATGGGTAACTTTTGAATTTGTTGTTTCAGGAGGCTGATGAAGAGGATTCTGAAGGTGATGAAGATGATGACGAGGTAACGTGGATGAAATTACATTACATATGCATTCATTTTCTTCTTCTCTAACTCTAATAAATAAAAAATATATTCTTCTTCTCTAATATATGTTGTAATTGGACCAGTTGGTGCTGCAAAGGTTGTAAAGATTTGTGATGCTCTCACTTTTTTTTAGACGCACGCCTATACACATTATATATGTTGTATTCTTTTGTGGTAAAAGGTTGCACGGTGAAGATAGTTTGAGTTGTACACAATTGCTCATCTCTACATAATAGAGTTATTGGTCTTTCATTACATAGTGGCATGCAACATGTTACGAAATAAATTGTTTATGTTGTACTTTTTGAGTTTTACTTCTCAATTCTTGATTGCAACCAACTAATCCCAGCACCTCAATTTAGTTCTGCTTTTTCAGTTGACATTATTTATATTATGTTCAATCTAGGCCGAGTTGACCTCCTTGAATAATTCCAATTGATTTTAATGACTGTCCTGACAACTTCTGATGTGCATGCACAGGAGAATGGTGAGGATGATGACGGAGAAGATTAATAGTGGCGAGGACATGGTGGGGGAAATGGGGTCTACCAACCCCTATAGTTTTTTTTTTTTTTAATTTATAAGGAAGTTGATAAATATTGTACAAAGTTTGCTAAATTTGTTTTGATATCAGGTTGATCATTTTGAGTTCTTTATCTCTTTTATCCATTTTTAAAAAATAAAATAAAAATTCTCTTTTTTGCCCATCTTTATTGGCAATGATCACTTTGTCCATTAAAAAATGTATATGGATTTATTGAAAGTGACATATATTTCACAAAATCCATGGTCTCCTCCTCAATGGCAGCGAACCCAATCTTTCAGTTTTACAAGCAGATGAACAAATCACGTTTCAATAATGATATCAATGAACATTCTTTCTATACCAAAAAAAAAAATCCTAGTGCATCTTCGGTCTAGTGGGTTTTATGAGAAACACAAAATCCTCTCATGTTTTTCCTCTAGTGGAATTCTCACAATTTAAAATTTCCATCCTAAAATCTTATCAACAAAATTACAAAATGCTTCGACAAAGAAAACCTAGAAGATGAGCCCTGCACTCCTGCAGTGCAGAGAAGCCATTAAGACTTGAGAGACATTGCTATATATATAAAAATAAAAATAAAAAAACTAGACCTCCTTATCTATAATTTGTATTGTTCATTTAATGGTTGTGTTTATAGAAAGGCCAGCACTCTTATTTCATGTGGAGGGGAAGCATAGACATTCTTTTGATGTACGAGTGTTAACCACGATAGCATGAAATATAGTCAGTAGTTTCAATGTGTTATGCTGCGACCGTGTTTGGTTTTAGTTAATGTAGGATTGCATGCAAGAAAAGTGGATCTTGAATGCACTCAGAATTTGAATGGACACAGAAATTTGTGACGAACAGGTTTTGGTTCAATTCAGAGTTTTACTATTTGTTTGGCGGGAGTACACTCCTTTGAATCTCATAAAGCTCCAACAGAAATGTAGCTTTTGCATTAGGAAAGTTGACATGTAGTAATGTAGAGCTTAATTCTTGTATGTTCAGCTGACCTGTATAGTACATTCCCCAGAAAAAAGGGAAAAAGAAATAAATAAAGAAAGAAGGAGAAAAAGAACAGTTAATTCCCTTGATATTCTCCAAAACCTTGTATGAGTGAACAATATATGTTTCTGATAGGACCTTTGAGTGAACAATGTGAATCACAGGTATTATACAAATCAGATCTTTAACTAAGAAGAAAATGGGGGTTGAATCCATCCCAAATTGCATAATCTACTCTCATTTTGGATATCAAGACGTCACTGGTCAAACCAATAACATCTTCATGAGATTTAACTATTAACAAATACAGGTTAGAAATCAAAGGGTTCCTCAGAAATGGATTGATAGCTCTGGCGAGTTCAACAACATCAAACAGTAGATGCATATTATCTTCAGTGTTCCCATTCAATATGCAGTTTGAGAGGGCATGAAAGGCAAGCAAATTGGCATACAGTGGCAGAAATGCATCCTTATGGTTGCCCGCTCCACCAACCCAATCGGCTCCACCTAGTTTCCCAATGCGGTCCTTGGCAAATGACATCAACTGGCGGGAAAATCTGAGTCTCCAATCTTGTAAATAATCCCTAAACTGCCATTTGTCCAGAACGTTGGCCGCCCAAGATTTTGTTATTGGAAGCTTCACCAATTGAGAACAACAAATTTGACAGATCAACAGCTTTTCCTCGTGATGATTATCAATTTCCTTATCAAATACCTGTCTCACAAGATCTCCTTTGGACACCTCATAACTTGCTGCACTCAGTATCCAGCGTAAAAGATAATCCAAATACCCAATCCAGTGGCCAAAGATGGAAGATAGATGCTCAAAACTCGATCCTATCACTTTCTCCACTTGAGTTGGAACTACTCCAGTAAGAGAGCTTCCAGATCTTTTGCAAGTAAAACACCCTTGAATACCCATGGAAAGCCTCTGTCTAATCCCATCATCCTCATCCTCCAGCAGCTTGATACATGTGAACCATATATCTAGTGTTTGATGAGCATATATATTAACAGCTTCTTTTGGTTCAAAATAAGAGCATGGATTTTCAGAAGGGATTTGGTTATTGAACACAGTAGAACCAATAAGCTCAGCTTGCTCCAGCAAACCAGATGCTATGATAGACTCTGCCACTGCCTTGCGCATGTTTACTGGCTCAGACGAAGCACTATGTTTCATAATAATGTTGGTGAAAAAGGAAATTTTGCTATAAAGTTGGGCCAATTTTTCTAACTGGTCAGACTCACTCATCCTTGCATCAGAGAGAACAGAAGTTGTAAATAAACCTGCAAACCTCTTTATGCAGATTCCCATGCAGCAGATGAGTGTTTCTCGAGTTTTTGCATGTCTTGTGAGCTTGTACAAGGAAACCAACTTATCCCAAAGCAAAAACACAGAATCACATTCCATACCACCAACGTAAATTGTTTCAGTGCATTTTTCATCCTTAATCTTCTGAAACTGCAGTGCATTCCAAGTGAATAGAATCCTGAGAATGTAATATGAGCATCTGTGATTCTTCTCCACATCTAAGAGATCAACCAATGATGTTTGGAGGTTAGTTCTGATCCACTGCTGAATAATTCTAATCTCACTGATGTGATCATGGGAATCACTACCAGATTCTGTTGATTTTAGGAATTTCAGCAGCCACTTCAATGTTGCAAGTCGAACTTCATATTCTGAATCTGACAGAGAGTGGACCACCCTTTCCTGGAGTCCCGCAAAAGTGTTCTTTGTTTCAGGTATCTTCAAAATTCTTGAATCAATCTGAGAACATCTCTGCGGCATCTGAAAAGTCTCTTCAGCCATTTCCTCAGATGGTTGAAACACGCAACTGAAATAGGACACTGCTGCTTGTTGACGAAGTTCTGCTATTGTTGGATCATAATATGGATGCCTGTAAGAAGCTTCTACATCCAAACATTCTGTAGATAACTCCAACAGTAGGTTGCAGATAGCATAAAATTTTTTGCTCATATGGCACGTCCTTGCAATACTGAGCATGTGATCCAGCAGCTTTAAGAAAGAGGCATTGAGGATTGGACAAGGGCAACAACTGGGCTTTGCAATCCATGAATGCGATAAAAGAGCTTGAAATAAGTCACCTAGAATCTGATCTTTCTTTGAGAAGTCAGCCAGATTTCTACAGTTTGTATCCAAGAGAGAACTTAACTGCAATAGAATTCCATGAATCCAATTAGATGAACTCTGTTGTCTTCTTTCGGTTTTGTGAAGTAATAGGGATGACTCAGGAGTCATCGTGGCTTGGTTATCTATGCTAGGCAACTCGGATACAATATTGAGGAGAACAGTTGGCAACTTCTCATTAGATACAAGGCCTGTTAAAGCTCTAGATGCAAGAACACGGACTCTTAAATTGCTTTGGGTTGAGCACCTTCTAATGAATGGCATGTACAGAAAAGGATCCAGGTCATCTCCAGTCTCACTTGCGATTGTTGAGGGCTTCAGCCTGGATAACAGAATCAACACAGGGCACAAGCTTGGGTGCACAACATTTTTCAGGTTGGATTCAGATGGTCCAGATGGCCTATCCCCAAGCAACTCAGTTGCAGCTTTCAGTTCCTTGAATAGAAATGAATGTAATGAGGGATACCTACATGGAAAAAGACATTTTGCTTTAAGTGTTACTCAGGAAAACCTAATATAATCTCAGTGCATTCAGAAAGAACCCATGATAACAAGAATGTTAGAAAAGTAAAGCCCAAATGATGAAGCCATCCTACTTATAGCTAGGGCAGCTTAAACCATTATCCAGAAACCATATTCTTAAGTCCAAATTTTAAAAAGGTCCAAGGTTTTTATTTCAATCGAAAAATAGAATACTCAGACAATGCATTCCTAGTATATAGTATAGCATTTGTCCACTACCACTGTGCTTGGACCCCACAAGCATTTTAAAGGGCTAAACTTGCAAGCTTTAGTTTAGACCCTTTCTTTGTTTCTGTCTTTTTTTTTTTTTTTCTTTTTATAACTGCTTTAGTTTAGACCTTATAAAAGCAAACTGGAAAATTTTAACAAATAAGACAGTGAAAAGAGGAAACGATTCTGCCCTCTCTTAACATGAATTTATTTATATGTCAACTGTGCAACTTTAGACTCGTACATAATTTTTCATCATTAGCCATATATCAGAGACCACAACAGAAAGGAGTAAGGTGTGTTAATAAAAGTGAACCAATAAAGTGTACACAAAGCATACTGGTCCAAACTTCTCCACTTTATCACGAATAATGCATTAGTCATTCTCAAGAACAGCAATTCACATATTAGAAAAAAGCAGAAACAGAATGATGCCCCTCCTAGCATGTTTCCCAAGTATCAAAAGCAACTTTCACAACATAGTGGTCCTTAAAATTCTGTTTTAGTCAACCTGGAGAGGAACTCAAATTAGAGGCCTTGTGGGGATTAAAAATTAAACTTTGACCTCAATTATGTGAAATTTTATACTTTCATGGATGGGTTGATCAATGCATATATTTCTGAAAAGTATATAAAAATTTGGAGACCATGAAAGACAAAAAAAATATATTGAATTCATTAGTCACGGAATCCATACCTACGAAAAAATTCGACCCCAGTTAGTGCCCGCCTTGCCGACTCTCGCTTCTGGACATTAAGGAATCCAATCATGCGACGCACTAAAGCAGTGTATGCCAGACAAGCACTGTTCCGAACCTCCCAGTAGGGAGAAGAAAAGGAGCGAATTGAAACAATCATGGCCTCAGCAGAAAAACCTGATGTATCAGTGGCCAGGTTGGTGTCATTGAAAGTGGCTCTGAGGACATTGAATGCATGTACCGTAGGAATGACACCCTCATCACGGATCTTTGAAACCTTGTCACTAATATTTATCTCTGATGGCAGTGCAGACTCACAAATTTTGTCTGACTTTGTTGAAGAAAATTTACACAGGTCACCATTAGAGCCGTTGGTTTCAACTTGGTCCAGAAAAGATGCATTAGCAACATCAATTAGCCACCGTAAGGCCCGTGGGAGAAGTTTTTTAGGTGAACCTTCTGGCTCTGAGAGAAATAGAGCTATAAATGCAGCAGGAATACCAGCACTTCTCCTTAACAAGTCATCCACTATTTGACCCTTGGCCACAGTTCTTTCCATAAGTTGCTCCATCCAGGATTCTGTTAACTTACAAAGTCTGAATAGGCAAAACCATCTTAGAAAATGGACTCATCATAAGAAACAATCTCCAGAATGCAGTTGAACGAGTTAACATCAGGCATATACAACAGTAGTTTCTTATAGACAGGAAGAAATTAACAGCACCTAGTTGGTCTTATAAGAAATTGAAAATTTACCCCATCAATTAAAACTAAAGTACCACATCCAAAAGAATATAGCCACTTTTGAAGTGTTTTATAATTTGTAATGCAAAAAACAGGAAGGGTTTCTGGGATATTTTATGAACTATGATTGCATCTATCATGAACTACGCAATCCATGCTGTACTTTATCAAAAAAAATTCAGAAGTTTTGTGCGTCAGCATATGCATATAGTGTTGCCTTTTCTTTTCTTTTCTTTTCTTTTCTATTCTTTCTTTTTTAGAAGTTCATGTAATGTCGCACTCATATCCATGCTAGCAAGCTTTTCAGCCAACCCTTGGTTTTCACTGGTCTATGGCAGTTCCCAGTCATTTCGTAAGTCTTAGACAGGACAATTTTGTAATATGCTGATTTTGTACCAAAATATATTGCTAACTAAATAGTATTTACTAATTTAACCTAGTTGACTTTGATTATTCCTCTTCTTTTATGGCCATTGCACGCCTCATTAAATTTTAGTTCAACATTTAGATATTCAGCTTTCAATTACTCCTTAGGAGCATACATAAACTATGGGGCTGCATTATTTCTTTTGTCTCATATCTTTTGTGACAAGCAATCTTCTGAATGGTGATGACATAATTCAATGAATAAAAGTCATGATATACATGAAAATCTTATACTAAAGTAGCTTTCTTGAAGACAACATAATAAAATAGTATATAATATTAGAATGTACCAACTGGAAAAAAGTTAGAATGAAACAGAAACATACCGAGGATCATTTGAACAAAGTAAACGGTTGCAAAGAGCTGTAAATCCAGCCCTTGTTTTATCAATTGCCCCATTATGCTTCATCTTCAGAAGGACTTCCAAGAAGTGATTCCCAATTGTTTCAAGTTGTTTCAAATCAAGCATTGCATCCGAAACAATCATAATTGAAACATCAGAAGCACAAGAAGAGGTGCCTTCTGAATCAAATGATTCTGAGCAAGGACTACTTGGTAAAGGAATCTTTCTTATGATAGTTCCCAAAAGAAGACTTACCTGAAAATTAAGGCATAATTAACCATTAAATACATGGTCCTCATTGATGTACGAAATTTGCCAAACCTGTCCTTGACAGTACAACTACATACTACAGTTTCATATATCCTAGGTATTTGATGGTTTAATTATATACCTTCAACTACAAATGCATTCCAATGAAAAACTACAAGCAGACAACAATTCAAATACCTCTTTCATTGCAAGCCAGCAACCAACCATTACATTCTGTTCGGATTGCCTGTTATTCTGTACAAGTTTGGGGTTCCTATCTTCATGCTCCAGCAGAGATGTTTTCACCTCCACCTCATCTGGAACCTCCAATAAGAAAGAATCATCATCATCAACCATCCCATCCATGTCCTCAGGAAGATACCAAGCATCTGCAGAGACCACACAAAGTGCCATAGAAGTTATTCGCATCACGAGCTCCATGAGCTTCTCTAATGAATGTCTCATCTCTGAGATACTAGACAGTCCTAAATCAGAGTTGAAGTCCAATTCCTCAAAAGCATATCGTAGTGTGAGTAATACCCCATGAACAAAGCTGTTCTTGCATGCTTCAGAAAGATCCCTCTCCCCTTCCACTACGGAAACATCCAACCAATCAATCAATGATCTTAAATATTCCATTACAGGGTGTCTAGAATTATAGGTCTGATGATCCCCGTTTTCCAATCCAGACTGTGAACAAAGACACGCTACATTAACTGAAGTTCTGACTGTCCATCCTAGCTGTAAGACATACTTCCTGAAAATTAGCCTTAAAGTCAGAGCTCCAGCATCACTTTCTCTCACACGTGGACTGCAAACTAATTTCTGAGCCCATAAAATCACATTCTGGACCATATCTTCATCTGAAATTCCAGGAAGTGGGGTTGGAAAATGTAACAATATGCGAAAAGAACTCTCTCTCAGCCTGTCCCAACTATCAATTATAGATCCAACTAACAACAAAGTTGAATCAGGTAGAGTGATTCCTTTATTATAAGGATAGAGACGGCATTCAATAGAAAAAGAACCATATTTTTCTTGAGTAGCAGGCACGATAGACCAAACATTAAGCATTATTAGAATGAGCTCCATGGCCATTATTTTTCTCTTATAAGGGGCAGAAGGATAGCAAGAGAAAAATAGAAATGAACTTAACCACCTCATGAAATGAAAAAGTTCACTTGCTCTGTTAGCTTCAGTATGCTCACTTCCATTTGACAGACACTTTTCATTGTTGTTATTCTCAAGAGGTTGCCAGCTTCCCTGCTTGAATTGTCTCTCCAGGGCTGTTCGAACCCGAGAAAAAAACTTTCTAAACAAGCTACTCCACTTCATTTGGAAACCTGTAGAGGGACACCTCATGTTCAATGGCACTGCTTCCTTTAACAACATAAGTTCTAAATGGGAAGGCAAACTAGCTGTCTTGGCATTCAAGAAAAGAGACTCTGCAGCTTCCACACGTAATGACTCATCAACATGGGTCAATGCCAGCACTAGCCACTCGACAACAACTTCAACCTTTATCCCCTTGATACAAACAACAGCAATTTGATCAGGGAAATCTTTTTCCAGTCCACCCAATTTCTGACATACTGCAGAATCGTTGCACCAATCAATGTCCCCGTCAATCAAAGCAAGAAAACGAGATACCTTGAGCAGTGAAACTAAGATGGCCACTTTCTGTTCAACTCTGAGTTCCATGTTTGCATGGCAGAGCTCAGGATATAACAATTGATTTTCACCCTTACTTGGACCAACTGAAATAAAAGCAAGCATAGAAAATATACTGTCCTCGTCCACTTCAAGTAAAATTGGCAGAGCATAAGTGTTCAAATTAGAGCGCAGCTTTGAAACCCCAGAAGCAAGTCCATATAAAAACGGGGGCAAACAATGCCCTCTGTACAGTGCATAACCACCTTCAATACCATCACTGCTCCAACACTCGTCACGCAAGTGCTCAAGTAAACACTTCAAAAATGATGTGACAGCACAGCACACATCATCATCAATGTACGCATGTACAGTCTCAAACAGCAGGTCAGGACTCATATCCAACATAGTTTTTGCGCCCAATCTCTTGGTTAGTGAAATTAAAGGAACATATCTCCCCTTGCAGCGAGGACCCAGACGAAGAAGATCTGAAGCAATATGTTGCAAGAATGACTTTATTCTCTCACTGCCTTCTGACCAACGAAGGGTGGATCGAATGTCTAGGAAGAGATCAAAAATGAGATGAACTTGTTTGACTGTTTGACTTAAAGGATCTTCCAAATTATTCCATACAATTTTCAATATCCGGGCTCCCATTTCCACAGGTATTGGATCATAATGCTCGGATGGGGTGGTAAGATTAGCTAGCATTGAGGTTTTTATCTGTTGCAAACAAATCTGCAACACAGTTAACGCATGAAAGTTAAAATGGCTATCAGTAGGGTTCTCACAGTAGCTACATAACTCGGGCAAAATTCCATCATAGAGTATAGTCTTAACACAACTGCCACCATTTATTTGACCCACATAGCCATTCGAATTACCCCTTGACATATCAAAAGGGGTGTTAAGCACTGTCCTTGAAACCGCTGTAAGAATCCCTCTTATCAAGCAAAGTCTACTCAAGTCAGATAATTTACGTATTTCAGTGTATAGATCCCCTCTATAAGGAACTTTGGCAATATTAGCATCCAAACCACTACAATCAATTCGATCAAATATACCTTCAATTATAAACAAGCCGAGCTCTTCAACACTGAGACACACTTGCAGTGCTGCACAAAAGCTCACGCCAGCAGCCACGAAACAGTCCCTCGAAAAAGCAACCGACTTCAAAATGCTTAAAACGACAGTCATACTCATCTCCAAAACATTCAACTGACCACCATCAAAACCATTCCCAGAACCAGTAAATTCCTTGAATTGAGAAGGGAAACGCTGAAGCAAATAATACAAACAAGACAAAGCCTCTTGACATTGTTCCAAAACGATTGGCGAAGGCCGAGCGCACGCTTTAGTCTCCGAAAGCAGACCACTCAAGCTAACAACAATATCCGAAGCAATCAAAATCGAGCATTCTTCGACAACATCAACTAAAAACCCCAACTTAGGCATACCCAGTACCGATAACGCCGAGCGGGACACGCAGAACCGCTTCCCTTTGCCACCACCATAGTCTTTGCAAAGCTTACGGAAGCATTGGCAAATCAGAGACTGAAAGTTACGAGCTTTTGCCAAAACAGAGACGATGGTTTTGTGCAAAGGCAGTGAATTTTCCAGAAACAGAAGCTCCAAGTAAAAGGGTGCGGCTTGGGAGACTAAAGCTTCGTCCCCATTAGCGAGTAAGTCTCCGAAAGCCGAACCGAGGCTCTTTGTGTGGCTCAGTTGGGCATATGTGGAATTTAGAGAGATTAGTTCTTTCAGTAATGAAAAGAATGTTGAGTGCGATACTTGTAGTGGCAGTGAGTTCAAGGACTCGGTGTAGGAGGTGGGGAAAACGACTGTGTTGTAAGTGTAACGATGGCGGTGCTGTATGGCACGCCATTTCGAGGACATGGTTGAGAAGTTC
Organism: Dryas octopetala; assembly: GCF_963921425.1. NCBI lineage: Eukaryota > Viridiplantae > Streptophyta > Magnoliopsida > Rosales > Rosaceae > Dryas > Dryas octopetala. The sequence goes on along the minus strand of NC_141373.1, from coordinate 9,948,900 downwards.
GAGCTTCAGAGCCTGAAGCTGGTTGTTGGTTACAACTTAGAAGTTGGAAACTCAGAACCAGCAGCAGTTAGGGCAACGTCAGATTGGAGAAACTATGCAAATCTAATTGGGCCAGTCTTAGCCCAAATGACCCAATAAGAAATTGGGTTGGGCCATAACTTCAAGTTTTGCTTTTGGGGCCCAAAACTAATAAACACAGGTTTGTACATTTTTGAGTCTGTAGAGTCGGTTGCATTTTGTCAGTATGCCTGTACATGTTTGGTTGGTGGCATGCAAATTTTGCTCCCTGAGGCAATGCATGAATGAAACATGTTTATTGTGTCAGACTGAAATCCGACCATGCTTTGTTATAAATACATGGTTGCTCTTCAGACCCTGCACTCACTCAAAATGAAGAGGTTGTAGATGAGAATTAGAGGGGACTAAACAAATTAATCTCTCAATAAGAAGTGTCCACTTTGTTTAGTTTTCTCCAATATCTCACCTTCAATCTCTAAATTATAAATTCTTCATTACTGTTTTAAAAGCCATAAATGAGAATTGGAGGTAACTAAACAAATTAATCTCTCAATGGGAACTTCATAATTTGTTTAATTTCCTCCAATATCTTATCTCCGACATTTAAACCCGAAGTCAATGTTATATCTCCATTTAAAAGCCCTATGTGATGTTGGAGGTAACCAAACAAATTGGCATCAGATTGATTACACAATTTGTTTGATTCCCTCCACCATCTCATCCTGGCATTTAATCCTGAATTCAACATTATTTTTCCATTTAAAAGTCGTATTTGAGGGTTGGAGGGCACCAAACAAATTGGCATAAGAATTATCACGCAATTTATTTGGTTTCCTCCAACATCTCATCTCCAACTTCTAGAGTTCACTCCCAAAAAAGCTTCAAATCCGTTATTTGTAAATAGTTGGTGTTCAACTGTTGTACGAGGCTTCTAATCTTTTTTTCAGTTTGTGCAGTATTTTTCTTAAATTGTTCTTAGCTGAATCAGTTTCTTTTTCTTGGAATGAATATTTATGATCCATGAAAAGAAAAATAAAGAATTTGTTGGTGAAATTACCATTTGCCAACAGAGAATAATTGCAATAATATTCATTTTATCAGAGGAAAGAAACTGTTTCAGCTACAACTAATTGCCAAAAAAAAAAACCCCTCATACTACATCTGAACACCAAGTACAGATAACAACATATTTGAACATGGATTAACCCGACAAGATCAGAGAAAACTATACCCAATTTTGGGTTTCCATGAAGTGTTTTGATCTAAAGGCTCTGATGTGGTTGGTGTATGTATTGTGTTTGTTTATACTGGTGATCTTCAGAGTTTTCAATTTTCTGTATTTTGTAGTCTTTTAGTCAATGCTGGTCTCTATGTCGTTTTAGTTGGCTTCTAGCTTCAGCTGGTGTTGAGCTGTGCACTGAATGTTTGCTGGGATCCTTCATACTTTGTCAATTAATCAAAGAAAGATTTAATATAATAAAATTGCAATTAGGAAGATAAAAGTTTGGCAGCTGATTATCATGATAATCGAGAATTCCAGTCTAATTACATTGATGATTGATATATTATTCACTATTCCCCTATTTTGAAAGTTCCCATTTACTTATAAATAAAATTTTTTTAAAAAAAATTAAGTGAAAAAACCAAGAATGCGACCTCACCCAGTCAAGAATTCAAGAAAACTGAAAAAAAACATGACCATGCGACCTGACCCAGGCGTAACCCAGCCAAATACTTCAACTAGTTTCCAAGTAATTCTATTCTATAAACTTCAAAGCTTCACGAGCCAAGCTTAAAAGTTAAAACCAAGCCCATGTAGGCCCCAACGTTTGTGAAACGAAGTCCTGACAATTAAGTTTTATAAACCCTGCATTGTCATTGGGGTTTAAATACTGGGTATCAAAATTAGACATACGTACGAGGCAGATTGATTCCTTCCAATACATTTCAGTCATCCCACTCTGAAAAGTTTAATAAAAGAGAGAAAAGACTTAAAGCAACAAAGAGGCATTCATTGAACTCCATTGGAACCCACCCAAAGCCTGTTACGATTCAAGAACAATATTCCAACTAACCAAATGTAGGATAAATCGTGAATGCTTGTGCCAAATGCCATGATAAAATAAACCAACCATAGTGTTTCTTCAAGCAAGGTACCTGTACAATTTTCTATCTGTTTTATCCCTCTCCAAGAACTCCCGCTCAATGAGGGACTCGATCCGTTTCTTTATTACAACAGGGTTGGGCAAGAATCGCGCTTGCAGCTGTTTCGTGACCTCAGCAACAATATTATTGTGATCCAGTACCCTCCTTGACTTCATGATCCTCACAATTGCTGCCTCAATCTGGGGCTTCCTGTCTTCCTCTACTCTCTGCCGGGTTTCTTGAGTTTCTGGTTCAGATTCCCTTTGTGCAACCACAGTACCTATCTTTACCTTGAAGAACTTGCTTGTGAACTTGTCATTAAAGAAGAAGGCATCATCCTCAGCTATGTCCTTGCTCATAGGCTCCTTCCGAAGAACATTCTTTCCCTTAACACACGCCAGAGACTGCAGGCACCTCTTCAAGTCAGAAGCTGGTATCTCTGTAGCCTGCTCAATTTCCTTATAGGTCAACCGGTCAGCATTGTTGAATAGCATCAGCACACACATCTGGTACGTGGAAACATTAAGCTCATGCTTCTGGCCCTTTCCAAAATTCATTTTCAAATCAGCAGTGCCCATATTCGTTTGCCAGGACAATCTACGCCCAGTATGGGTGCCAAGATAATAACTCTTAAACTTCTCACATACCCACAAAATTTCTGCTGGAAGGTTGCATGTGGCACTTGGCTGAGTAGGCCATGAACCTGTCGTGAGGACCTGGACTGCTAGCGTTGGGCTATCACCTAACTGAGGACCAACTGTTGAGTAGAAACCCTGCATTGTATCATGAGAGGTCTTCATATCAGTGAACATACCCTCCAATTTAGAAGTAAATTGATATCCACACTCTGTTTTGAGCTTAACAATCAGACTTCTTTCTGCATCATCAGAAACAGTTTTCCCAGAAAGAAGCCTCTTTGCCAAGTGTTGCTTGTAATACTTTTCAAACACATCTTTCTCTTGAAGATAACGGAAAAGCATCATGACCTTGTCCAGTACAACCTCTACATCCTCCTCACTAACCCCCCTTAGCCCTTTCCGAAGATTGTCATCCACAAACAGAGAAATAAATTCAGGGGACCGGGCATTCAAATTAATGAAGTATTCAAAAGAGGAATTTAAAGCATTCTGGAATGTTTTGTCATTGTTAAATGCCGAACTGATAATTTTGTCATATTTATCCTTCAAATCCAGGAGACGTTGTACGAAGTCTACAGGATCCCTTAACCTTTCTGGGTCAGTAACTAGCTGCTTACCAGTATCTCTGATGTAAGAAGTCATGACATCTCTTACTAATACAAGTCCATTCTGCACCCTGCGAAATAAGGTATACATTCTTCCCAAGTCCTCATATTTGTCATCCACAAGCATATTAACTAAACCTGAGCTCTCCATATGAACTAGTCTGTTCATGTGATTTTCAATCATCTCCTTTTCCACCACATTAGTTATCTTAGCTTCACTTCTAGTATCCAAATAATGGGACACTCTCTCCATTTCTTCATTTAGGCGTCTCTCAGCCTTCTTTAAATAGTTCCCGCAATCACATGACTCTATGAACTCTTGAGACTCACAGCGGTAAAAATCAGCTGAAACCTCAAGAAAATGCTTCTCAAAGTCTTCTTGGTAAACAGAAGAGCCCAAGTCCATTAACATTTTTATGATATTCCTCATTAATCCTCTGTTAATTACTTCACCACTTCTTTCTCTATGCACTAGCTCAAGAAGCGTATCCAAAAGCCTAGACTGGGTTTTTCTAGAGTGGATGACAACATCCCTCCACAGGTTCAACCCAAGCTCATGAACAGGGGTTTTGTGGGTGCTTGGAATGAAAGTCCTATCCATGTACATCAATATGTCTCGAATCATCTGCAACGCCTTGTTATGATCCCCCCATTTCCTGTTCAGCTCTTCCAAAAACAACTCTCCCTGAGTAACTTCAATCGATTGAGATATTTCTTTTAAATGATAAGTCATGGTTTTCACCAGACCAGAGTAGAGTTTCTCCCCAAATTTGTGCAGCACCATGTTGTAAGCATTCCTGAATGCATGACAGATGGTTAAACATCAGAAGAGTAATGTTTCAAGATGTGAAAGAAACAGTAATTATAAAGCAAGACCCAAAGCACTTGCAAGTTAACTTGCAACAATTAGATATAATAAATTGTTGAAAATGAATTCCAAGCACATTCTCCCTTGCAAACAAGCTGACTTGATTACGACAGTCAGCTATGAACTCCAAAGTTTTAAAATTATAATCACAAGATTTTGTTAGTATGAACACAGAATAGAAAGACATCAGATAAATGGCTAAAATTTAGATAGTAATATAACTCATAACCCATTGGACAAGACACACAAGGTAAAACTTTTTCTTAGTTAAATCATTGGCTCTAAGCCTCTAACATCAAACATGAGAATTTTGACAATTAAGCCTCAAAGTATAAGGGCACCTACCATTTGGGACGAGTGGTCAGGCTATTAGGTCGCCCATGAGTTGCACAAACTTATAAATAATCTTTGTTTGTTTTTTCTTTCTCAAATATGCTCATTTTTTAAAATTCATCTGCTCTAGTTTCCCACTCACCCCACATGGTTACTATATCAAAAATAAGTAGAAGCTCACTGAGAGATTGTGGAAAAGGAAAATATATATTATGTGTGTGTTAGTAACTGGGTGAGAAAGAGAGAGAGAGAGAATCCTCCCTCCTCAATAAGTAACACTCTTACTCTGCAAAGCTCTCTCAAGATATCGAAATCATGTCAAGGTATGAAAACTATAGGCCTTGCAAAAAGGGCAGAAAATAAGGTCCAAATTTGTCCTGACCAACATATGGGTCAGGACCATTCCAAAATTATGAAAATGAAAAACCCTTATATAACTACAACAAGAACAGATAAACAGAAAAATGACAGGAAACTCACCCAAGTGAAGAAAGAGAATAAGATGAAAGTTCAGAAAGAAAAATGGGTGAGAGATAACAATCAATGCAATGGAAGGAAATAGATGAGACAATAGCAATATTCTCAAGCATGAATAACCCAAAGTCTAGAGCAAACAGATATGGACAAAATAGAAAGGATGCGGCCTAGAGATGATACAAAGATCTCCTAGTACCATAGCAATCAACTCCAATCCCGATCGTCTATGCCTACACTCTCTAAGATATTCCCACTCTTTAGATAGCCTAGAATCATGCACTTTCCAACTATAAGCGCCCACACTACCCTCTCACCTACTAATGGGCAATAGGCAACAAATTTAAAGTTAACAAAGGGATGAAAAAGACCATCAGACATCAGTTAGACCTAAATCAGCATATAATCCACAAGATGGATAATGGAAAATCACAAAGGTGAAAAAGCAAACATGCATAACAAAAAATCCAAAATAGTCCGACAGTAAGAGAATCAGACTACAAACTATAACTGGGGCAGACCCATTAAAGCCTAATAATGCTCAGAAATAAGGTTATCTACACATTTCCAAGACACCCAAAAAGAAAGTGACCTCCAAATTAGTATAAAACTTTCAATACCCAATAATAGATTATACATATGTGCGTGTGTTTTTGTGTTACATGTAAGCTAAGAGTAGCAAACCTATAAAGCTCTTCGAAGCTAAGCCCGCTTGCGTTGTGATTATAAATTTCGTGAATCGCGTGCTCCAGGATCTTCCATGTCTTCTCTGCGTATTTCGGATCAACCACGACCCGGTGCTTGAAAGCCTCAATTTGGAAGTTTCTCTTCTTCTGAGCACTCATCTCCTCAAATTTCACTTACCACGAGCCTTAAATCCAATCCTCAGTTTGAATCGAACTACCCTAAAACCCGATTGAGATTGGATGATTTGGGTTCGTCAAGCAAACCCTAGCTGTTGACCCGAATTGAGCAGATGAGCAACGAAACAAGAGCATGAGAAAGAGGTTTTGGAGTTTTAAGGGGTTTGAGCTGAAGAAATTGAAGAAATTAGGGTTTTCGATTGCAGAGGGGAGTGAAATAGCGGGTAAATAAAGGAGAAATTGAGGATGATGATGGCGGAGACAAGGATAGAGAGAGAGAGAGAGAGAGAGAGAGAGAGAGAGAGAGAGAGAGAGAGAGAAACGTCCACGCCTGTATTTTAATTCTTTAAATAATATTAAGGCCAAATGACACTAAATTTGCACTTTGGTCATATTCTTTTAATCATGTATTTTCAAATTTCAATACAATAATAATTAAGTCAAAATTATTAATCTCGTTTAAATTAATAATGAAAAATCGAAGTGCATTGCACGTGAGTGATATTTCAGACATCTTACTCTATATGGATGCCTATATAAGCTCAAATCCGCTCTCATACACAACTAGTAAAGAAAAATAACAAGTTTTAACGTCAAACTAAATATGTTAAATAACGAGAAATGACTTAAATAGGCTTCTAAGTAAACTCAAATATTTGAAATGTCACTCATGTGCGAAGCACGTGCTTCCATATCAAATTTTTCGCCAACAATTTAAACGATGTTAAGTATTTATACTTAATTGCTATCATATAAAAAGTATTTAATCAAAATTGCCAAAAATAAAAATACATAACTAAAATAAAAATTTCGTGAAAGTATAAGGATCAAAAGTGTCATTTGACCTAATATTAATAAATCACTCTTCTAAGTCCTTTCATTATTATTTTTCCATAATACACTTTTTTCTTTTTTTTAGCTCTTGTTGATTTGAAAGCATTGAGACAAATACCACCCAACCTCCACCCCCACCTCCTCTTGGAAAAATTATTTTGCATAATCGATACATTGCCGCATAATAATCTAAATGATTCCTTATTGGTGTTCTTTTTTTTATAGGAAATTTTGTTAATAGGATGAGTTATCTCTTTTTCTTCTATTTTGGTAGAAAAATTGAACTCTAATCAAATCCTAAGACTCATAAATTACGACAAGTAAAATATTAATATCCAAATTTAATACACAAATTTAGAATCCCTAAAATTTTATTCTTATAATTTTATTTGAGGGAACAAATCCCTTCTCATCATCCTAACTCATTATCCTAACCACCCTCACCACTTTAACTAATCCCCATAACTTACTTTATAACCCTCCTTTGCATCACTTTTGTTCAATCTTTCTCACACTAATTTATTTACTTTTATCATACTAATTTTATAGTTTGTTACTTTACAAGAAAAATAAAGGGTATAGAGATAAAATTTATAATTTACCTATAACTAAGGGTGGACACGAGTCGGTTTGGTTCGGTTTAGCCCTCAAATCGTAGACCAAACCAATGCCTTCGGGTTGGTGATTTTTCAAACCAAACCAAACCAATTAAATTCGAGTTGGGTTGGTCGGTTTGGGCATGTCTCAAAATACAATTAAAATTTAGGCCCAAATTAGAAATGAATGAAACTCACTTTAAGTTATAAAATTAATGTCTCTATTTTCTACATATGAACCCAATTCAGTGCATGTCTGCTTTTACAGTGGAACAATTACAATCACATGTAAAACAAGAAAACTATATATGTGAAACATTAATATTAATATATTAAAGAATAAAACCATGTGAAAGATTAATATTAACTTATTATGATATTAAAGAACATAGGCCATGAAACTAGCTAGGGAAGGTGAGATGAGTTCTCATTGGTTTGAGCCTTTGACCATTCTAAATAAGGTGAGATGAGAAACTAGACATGTGAATATTTAATTTAATTTATTTATTTATTTTGGTCGGGTTGGGTCGAGTTTGATCAGTTATTTGGAACCTCAACCTGCTAACCAACCCATTTGAGGTCGAATTGGTCATGTTATAAGCCAACCTCTCTAAATTGGGTGTTAGAAACTGAACCAACCCAACCCATTTTGGTTGGGTTGGTCGGGTTGCATTGGGTTATGTCCACCCCTACCTATATCCCCGGTCACATGCTATATACAAATAGCTTTATCCTTGGAAGTTAAAAGAAGTATAATATAAAAAAAGTATATCGGTTATACTCAATAATTTTTTTTTAATCTAGAGGTAGTTTAATAAGCTCACACCACCATTCAATAAAAACAAATACAAAAAACAAAAATACTGCAAGAAAAATAAGTTATTTAATTTTAATAAACAAAATAAAATTTGTACCCAAACAAATATACAAAATAAAATTTTAAATACCTTGAGCCCAAAAAAAATTGAAGGATTTGAATCCAAACGTTCATTATGAATTTATGACCAAAAGAAATCCAATCTTTCATTAAATTTTTCACTAGCATACATGAAATTAATTTATCTTGTTATAAAGATTAAAACTTGTTTAAGGGGGTGGACATTACTTGATTTAGTTGGACCAAAAGTCCAGAAGGGGTAGAGGCGCCCAAATGGGCCGAACCCAATCAAAGGCATGGGCTTTCTACGTTGAAGCCCAGCCCAGTCGTAGACCTGGACAACTGAGGGGTAAACTGGTCATTACGCTCATCCTGTGACTAGGGTTTAGCCGTTTTAGGGTTTGAAACTTCGCATATATAGCAAAACGTTGTCCACTTTGTTTCACTCTCTCACCTCACAACTCGGCAGCTTTCAAACCCTTGCCTGGATCTGACCCAAGGCTGACCGAGCCATGGTGCACGTTAGCTTCTACCGCAACTGTAAGCCCTATCTCTCTCTCTCTCTCTCTCTCTCTCTGTATCTTATATGTGTAGAACAATTAGGGTTTTGAGTGAGCTGTTAAAATGTGTTTGAAATCGTTCGATTAGGGTTTTGAAATTGCTTCGTTTTACTATTCCAATCGGAAACGTTGTTGGTCTCTACCTTCTGATTTCACCATTTTATTATTAGTAAACTAAACATCCCCTGAAAATGCTCCAGGGATCTGTGTTCCCATTGTCTTAAAAAGAGTATTAAACTCTTATTTTTTTTATTTGCTCAAATTTTTTGTTGTTATATTTTCAATCAATTTGATTGAGTTTTTGGTATTGTACCGACCCTCTAAAATAAATAATGTTGGTCTCATTTTTGTTGTATCTAAGTCAAGCTTTTCTAGTTTCACGAATTTAGCATTCCCAATTTTGTTGTCAACTATTTTGCTTCTATAGCTTTTGTCGTTTGGAAAGGGAAAAAAGTCAGAAATCACAGTGTTTAGTATAAAATTCTTAGGTGGGTGATTAAAGTGTGTATTAAATTTACTATTGGAAATGAGTTATGAATGGAATCTGCTTTAATAATCTGTTATAGTTGTTATCCATTTTAGTCTGTTTCTTATAATCTGAAAATTTGTAGATGGTTGAGTATGAAAAATTAAGTTTCAAATTAAGATTTTTGTTCTTGTCATTATTTTATAGAAATGAATGACTTTTATCAAAAAATTTGATGCATATAATGGGTTGTATCAGATGGGAAAACTTTCAAGAAACCACGTCGACCTTATGAGAAGGAACGTTTGGATGCTGAACTGAAGCTCGTAGGAGAATATGGGCTTCGGTGCAAGCGTGAGTTGTGGAGAGTTCAGTATGCACTGAGCCGCATCCGTAATGCTGCGAGGGAACTTCTCACTCTTGATGAGAAAAATCCACGACGAATTTTTGAAGGTGAGGCTCTTCTGCGCAGAATGAACAGGTATGGGCTTCTGGATGAGAGCCAGAACAAGCTTGATTATGTCTTGGCATTGACTGTGGAGAATTTCCTTGAGCGTCGGCTTCAAACCCTTGTGTTCAAAACTGGTATGGCCAAGTCCATTCATCACGCCAGGGTGCTCATTAGGCAAAGGCACATCAGGTATAATCCTTGTTTGTTCTCATAGTTTCTTATTATGTGGTCTTTGTTTTCATTCTTTATCAATTGTTAGCAGCTCTTAACTTGTTCAATGTTGTTGATTGTTAATTGCGCTTTAATGGTTGCAATGTCCTAATCAGGTACAGTTACTTATTGGTAGCATGCCTCATTCACTTCTGAATGAGGCATGCTAAGATATTTTTATTTGTTATTTATTTACTTTCTGTGGTGGGTGGGATGTGCCATATTTCTGCAGTTGTGACATGTATCTGCTACATGGTGCAGTGTTTTAGAGAGATGTGTAATAAGTTTATTGCAGAAAAGCTCATGACAATCCTTGCATGTTATGTAATAAGATTATTGTCGATGCTGATAGTGTGTTTAATATTGAAGCTGATAGTGTGTTTATTGTTGAAGCTGATAGTGCGTTTATTGTTGATGCTGATAGTGTTTATTGTTTTATTCACTAATTTTCCTTATCAGGGTTGGGAGGCAGGTGGTCAACATCCCGTCTTTCATGGTGAGGGTTGATTCCCAGAAGCACATTGATTTCTCCCTCACAAGTCCCCTTGGAGGTGGTCGCCCTGGAAGGGTGAAGAGAAGGAACCAGAAGGCAGCTGCTAAGAAGGCAGCTGGTGGCGATGGCGATGAAGATGAGGAGGAATGAAGTAGACGCCAATGTATTGAGAACTCCAAACTCCAATACATTTTAGCGGGCTTAGATCTTGTTTTGATTTTGTCATTTTATTTTCTTGTTAGTTTCCTTTCCTGACTTTCAGTTTTCTGGTTTATTGAGAACGCCCCATGTTTTAATTTTGATACCCCATATAGTTGGTTATGTAATGAATTGTGTGGTGTGTTAAGACTATTATCTCCTTTATTTAAGAGCATTGCTAAATATTTATAACAGGTTTTCTTGAATGTGCTGGGGTGATGAAAAATCTGAAGAGCAAATTTGCTCACCACCCCATTAAAAAATTGTTAAACTGTAATTAATTAATTAAAAAGTATTTTTATTTATTCATTTATAAAGAAAATTAAAGTACCCATCTGCCCCCAACCCCAACCCCAACCCGATCTTGCTTTTTTTGGCCCCTTACCCAAACCCGATCTAAACCCACCTTCCTCCAACCCTGACGTCTTTCTGTGTGTTTTCCTATTTATAAAAAAATTGAAATATTGCAAATATATTTTTTTGCTATTTGGATTTTGTTAGGATATGAAATCCAAAATTCCCAATTTTCTTCCATTTTTGTATGATGAGGTACATTGGTCATTGATGTTTGCTGTTGGAGTTGGGTCCTACTGAACAAGAAGTAATCAAACCTATCGAAATTAAGATGTCAAATTAACTCAATTTAAGTGGTGAAGTGAAAATAAGCTGAAGTGAGGACAGGCTTGGCACAGTAACAATACCACCTGAAAATGAGCCAAGACAATAAATTCACTGCTAAACTGGCGTTAAGCTACCACAAGATTCATTACTTAAGACCAGCTATATGGGTATGAAAAGTAAAACATTGGAGTTGTACTCGTAATATACAATCACAATAAACGTTTACCAACATCCACTTCGATATGTCTATCAAAAATTAAAAATTTGGAGTTCTAATCTCAATAACCCATAACAAGAACAAGGAGAGTTGATAATGTGGGAATGCTGACTTTGTTTGACTGAATTTTAATTGAGTTTTTAGTATAGGATTAGGATCCTCTATAATAAGTTATGTTGGCCTTAGTTTTGTTAGATCTAACTCAAATTTATCTAGTTTCACGCGATTAGTATTCACAATTTCTCTCTTCATTGGTTATGTAAAGTATATAGTAAATTTACTAATGAAAAAAATTAGGATGGAATCTATTTTATTAACAAGTGGGTGTTATAACCAATTTTTTGGTCTGTTTCCTATAATCTGCAAATTCGTACATGTGTGAGTAACAAAGTGCGATTTTTTTTCTTGTCAATATTTAATTTTAATGAATGAGTTTTTATTGAACAAAAGTTTGAGTTACCGTTTATGTATTTTCTTTGTATATCGTTGTTTTGAATACACACCATTCAATCATTCATGCTCTTTTTTTTGTCAGAAGACTCAGACCACACCATTCATGCTTCTTTTTTTTTGGGTCAGAACATACCATTTATGCTCAGCCTCTGTTTTTTAGTAGGTGGACTGGTAGTAGATTACTCATTTCTCAATGAGGCATTCTTTATTAATTTACTTAATGGGTGGGAATGAGTGGGTTTGGGGAAATTCTGTTATACTTTGCAGTTGTGACAAGTACTTGTTACCCATGAGACTGCTAATATATCAATGCAGGTGCCTAAGTTATAAGATAAACTTGAAGTCTTGAAGAACTAATTTTAAGCTACACTATAATGAAGGCAGCATCCAAAAGTAAAATATATATATATAGATATATATCACAATAACAATTTAAGTAATCATATTAATTAATTAAGCTACCAATCTGTAAGCACTGATCAACTAAAAGAACTTTTGAGTTCAGCCTTAATGTCAAGATTTAGAGGGTTAGTGGTATCTTGCCCAGTTATAAGGATGGGCCTGCAGTGGGTCGTTGATCTAGCCATTGGTGGTACCATTTGAAAGCTATAGTTTTTTCGAGCCAAACAAGGCTACTTTGGACCACGTTTCTTAACTTCTTTGGAATACCAAGAAATATATTTGAAATTTAAGAAGAAACGTAAAAGGTAATTAGAATGATATATAAAAGACTGCTAGTATTCATGTATAAAACAATAAATTATCTACGCACATACTAATTAACACAACTCAACTAACTCTAAGATTACATAAAAAATAGACAATTTAATTCATTAAAATAAGGAAAAAGTAATTTTTTAAGTGAAAACAAAAACGTTACTTATTCCCTTTTGTCTTCTACTGCTAGTGTTTGCAATTTTCCTTTTATGGGGCTGCAGTGGAGCTTAGTTCGTTTAGGTATGACTAAATGATTTTTTAAACAGGATCTAAAAAATAAATTGTCTAAATTATGAAATTACATTATGTAGTAAGTTTAAAAAAATAATTAATTTTATATTAACTTACTAACTAGTTAATTTTATAACATTTTAATATATATATAAAGTAAAAAAAAAAAGAATTTTGCCGTAATGATATTATCTGATAATTGTATGATTATCAAACATAAATGTCTAAAGCCGACCCCTAACTACCATTGGGGGTCCCTAATTAATTTAGGCCTCCGTGTAGTCTGGTTAAATACCCAATTAATTAATTTGGGCCTCCATGTTCTCCCATCAAGTATCTCCCATCTTTTTCTTTGGTTGTTATTCGTTCACAGGTTAATGACTACAGTAATTCGTTCCCATCTTTTTTTTTCTTCTTTTTCAGTCAAGGTCTCTTCTTATAGAGCCTTAATTGGCCTCCAATTATTGATGCTATATTGTTAGAGCTACATTTTAATTAATTCTGGAGTTGGTTCTCTATCTCTCTCTCTCTCTCTCGTGCACGCATTTAAAATCAAATAGCATCATGCTTTTCATTTGAAAATATATAGGTAAAGTCTACTCACCACGTGTCTACTTAAATCCCATTTATTTGCAAATGCTCAAAATGCTTCTTCATCTTATCTTCACCACGTTTCTATTTTAATATGAGAGAGAGGGCATTACAACTTTTACAAGTCCTAAAATGTGTTGAAGTTGACTTAACCCCTTCAACCCCAAGCCACTTGTCCAAGTCTCATCCATGACAATAAACCCCGTGCCACGTGGACCCCACTTAATCCCACTAAAATTATACTAAATGAGATCCCAATTATGGTGCATGTTTTGCTCTTCACTGTTGAGGATAGTGACACGGTCAAATAATCCTTTGATTAATCCACGATCGATTAGTTTAATCACTAATCCGCCTAATTATCCCCAAAAACAGAGATAAGTTATCAAAAAAATGTTACTTGATGACGTGGCAACCATTCAGGGAAGCAAAACTAGTCAGAGGCCGTTGGGCCGGTCTCGGAGTCCGAGTTTTATCGACCACATGTCCCATCACTTCTAATAACACCAGTGCCACGTGTCGCGCATCCATAAGTTTCCTCCTAGCACGTAACCAGTTCCCAGTCGCAATAAAAGCCTCAAATCCCGAAGCAAAGCACTCTCCACTGCCCAAACGGCACCGTATCGCTCTCTCTCTCGAACAACCAAATACGATATTCACGAATCAATGAATAAATCGATGATCAATCAGGTCATGGAGGTTCAACAACGGAGCTCGCTGGTCGTGTCGTCCAAGTCGTCGAAGGTGTGTTCCGATCAAGAGGAATTTGATCAGGACAGCGGAGGATCGTCGGAGGAGATGGAGTCGCCGAGGTCGGTAGGGCGATGGAGGAGGACGCCGACGACGACGACGACGACGAAGAAGATGTCGTACGTGCACAGCCAGATCTTGAGGATCAGAGAAGAGGACTCGCATCTCGGCGAGAGTGTTACTTTCAGTGGCGCCAAAGATAACAATAACAAGGTCGCTCATGCCGTCGCCTCGCGCATGGACGTTGTGCTTTTCGCCAGGCCTATCTTGCCTTCCTCGCCTCTCAAGAATACTGTCAATGCTTTGCACTAAGCTCTCTAATATTCTTGAGGTTTGTTTCTTTTCTTTTTTTCTAAATTGAATTAATTTCTTAGTTTATGTGATTTTGTTACGGAGGAGATCATGAATTCTGGACCGATATCTAGAATCAGTGATGATCTTGATGGTTTTCAGACGTTGATCTGCAAATTCTTGATGATTTCGTTTTTCTTGGTTGTTTTGACCTGCTGTTTGGAAGCCGAGGAAACTCTTGGAAATCAACGGAAAATTGTTCTTTCTTAAATCGTTTTGGAAATAAATGATTATTTTGCTAAATCCTCTAATCGGATCGAACGATGGTGTAAATTTCTTATATGAGCTTAAGAATATCCAACTTTTTCTGTCCGGTGAATTTCCAATTGTCTTTGTTTTTTACTGATAATTTTCTCACTATCCAAACGGCCTCATCAACAGAAACTTCCAAGTTATTAGTTGCTTTGGCCTCTCACATTCGCGCGAAAGTTCCCGCTTTTGGCTTTTTCTACTCCTTTTAAAAAGAAACTTTTTACTTGTATCTTTTCACCCCCGTGGACTCGACTGTAAAATTACAAGGATTTTGATTATTGGGCCCTCAAATATTTCATTTTGGAGCCCAGATTAGTTGGGCCGGCCCGTATCCTAAAATTAACCTGCACTGATTTGATTCGGTTTTTATATTGTTTTTACTCAGGGAGAAGGAGTAGCATTGAAGGAAGCCCAAGAAGATGAAAATTCGGAGCAGACAAACAAGGAGTTAGAATTCACCTGTGTTCAGTTTTTTTGTTTTGATTCCGTAGGAGGAAAAGTGTAGTCGTTTGATATGCAAACGTTGGTGTACAGTTTAGCAAAAAAAAAATACATGAGATGATGTGAGTCAATCATTTCACCCCTTTTCCGGGAAAAGAAAAATGCCCAGAATTAATGCTTGGACAAATATGCCATACATGATCAGATCAAGACCAAATTATAACAAACAAAGCATCCATTAATCCTAAGTTTAACAAATAAGGAAAACAAGGTAGCAGATAGTAGACGATGTTACAAACCAATGAGTGAGTCCATTGGCAGTTTCTAATTCTAATACTCATCATCTTCATCTTCAGCAGACTCTGCCCCAACTTTCTCATTGTCCTTCTCAAGACCAGCCAAGTCTTCCCTAGCTTCACAGAATTCACCTTCCTCCATACCCTCAACACATACCGATGCACAAATGCAGTAAATTGAACACAATCTTTTTTGAGTCCACAATCTTTTTCGTCTTACCCACTTCAGTAATATTGGTGCCATTCATTACACACGTGTGGACTATATAAAACTGACGGGATTGCTGAGCATTACAAGACCCAACTGAAATAACTGGTCACTTGGGTATTGTGAAATTGGAGCACCTCATTACTCGTACATTGATCAGAAGATAAAGAACCTTCTGTTCCTGTTGTACATCTGGAGGGATAAGACCGTATTTTGCCTCATGAAGATTATTATTGACTGCATTAATGACATGAAGTTCTCATCTATTACTTTAAAGCCATTGGTTTTAAACATATTTTCAGAGAAGCAAATTTTGAGATTGATGCTTGTGCTAATTTTGGTCTTAAAACGCTGTAAGAATTATGAAATTGTTTGGTTCCGTTCCGTACCCTCCATAGGAAGGCTACCTCAGCGTTCAATTTTTATCTTTTAGGAGACAAGACAACTCGAAGATTTTATGCGCAAAATGACCTTGTCTTGGGTATTCAACCCATAACTATATACTTTGGCCAAAAAAAAAACCCATTACTGTATAAAGCCTGATGCAGCTCACACATGGACACTCGCCAATGCAACTGCAATTGCAATTGCAATGTAATTTATCTTTCTCTGGTTACAAATTGCAATGTGTTTTTAAACATAAAATAGATAGCAGAACCCAAAGTGCACCCTAATATAAGTGCCTACTCCCTGGACCTGTGAATCACAGGAAATCAAAGAAGTTAACAGACCAAAAAAGAAAAATTAGAGTTCTCTGGAGAGAATCACAAGATATTGGAGACTTTCTCTAAGGAAATTATGAAAATAAATGTCAAAACGGTAAATCAAATCCCAGAGCTGTTATCTTCTTTAGGAGGTGCAAACTGCTTGCAAAGCTTGGATCTTGTCCAAGGATCCATGGGAGCTCTCTGTGGTGGTTGAGGGGTCGGTGGTTTTGATTGTCTAAGCTCATTCTCTCTGTCAATGAACCTACACAAGTGTGCCAATTCATAGTCAAAAGGTAATCCAGCTTCAATCAATGTTGATGAAAGCAGTCAATGAACAAATTATGTATTACTAGAGATATCTAGTGGATAGAATTTCACTCTTTACTATTGACAAATTTGATCACATAAATTGACTGAGAAGGCATTTAAATTGGTTGGTTGGGTAGGTAGACAAGTGAATTGTGCTGCTGATGTTTTGGTGCTTGATCTCATTTGATTTTTCTGTGGCTCCACTTGATTTTTCTTAAAATTCGAATTGATGGGCTGAATGGGTGGATTTGTCTCTTTTTGTTTTCTGTTTGGGAGGGTCACGAGTGTGCACCTATATATCACACACTTATGGTCTTAAATGGATCATCCCTCACCCGAATGTGAAATGGGTGGTCTGATACTCATTTACTTAGAGTAGGTAAATGGGCAGGGGTAAACCCTGCCACCTCTACAAGTCTCTAAATTAGGCAAACATATTTCGGTCAACTAATAAATAACAGCCTTACTCAATATAGGCCATCGGTGCAGCATCACCAACTCGTATACGAGTCCGAAGTAGTCTTGTGTATCCACCTGCTCGATCTCTGTAACATAACATCCAACCAATGTAACAAGCAGAAAGATACAAGACTTGGGAAAAACAAGAGGTTTGAGACTCACTTGTATCGATAAGCCAGTTCTGTAAATAGCTTGTGAATTACATCATCCCCACGCAAGAAAGCAGCAGCACGTCTTGCTGCACAGAGAGAACCCTGTGACAATTTTGAAAGACGATATAATCATGCTAGAAGACAAAAAAATCCAATAAAAGTGAATCTATGGTGAAGATAACCCCAAACTCTACACCAGAAAACTAATGTACAGGTAAGCATATATCTTTACATACATCAGAATCTTACACCCAGATTTTGAGTTAGAACTTTGCCAAATACCTTTTAAAGTGTTTGTGGATAGACATTCACTGGGTTTGCCTAAGCAATCCTCTCAAAATACAAAAATTCTAATTAATATAGGAGAGTTTCAAATAGATCATATTCATTTTTTTGGTTGAGAAATAAATCAATTTTTCATGAAACTGACTGAGCAGCTGACCTTATGGCTTCTCTAGGGTATGATTTATCAGGTAATAGTATTTGGAGTTTTAATTTTCCTTGTCACATAAATATGAACTTGCGTGAAGATTTTGTTGGGACTTAGGAGAGCCCCTCATGCCCCCAAAAGAAAAAAATAATAGTAAAACAAAAATCCAAAATTTTGGTTTACAAATTTCCTTCCCCCCCCCCCCTCCCCTTTCCCAAAAAAAAAGGCACTTGCAATGTGTGATTACCACAACCTCTAATAGGTCACTCTCCAATTAAATAATAAACTAGCCTATCTATGACTGTAGATATTTCGGATCCAAATAGCAGGTCCAACTAGCCTTTTTCATTTAATTAATCTAGGGATGTCTTCATCAGACAAGTGATTTGAATACCAAATACAAAAACGCACAGACTAACTGAATCATCAAACATGCAGTGTTCAAATGAATTGTAAGGTCCACATCTGCAGACCAAATTAAAAACACCAAACATGTGTTTGGAACTTTAGAAGTTCCAAAACTTGATTCCTTGAGCAAAGGATAACATGAAGCATACCCAATGCAACTCAAGGTCACTCCAATGCATGCACCTCATATTTCAATCTCATATAGTAATGTTGGGCTATCTCAGATCAAATACAATTTTCTATGCAATTACAATGACAAGTCACAACTCATAAGAAAAACAAACTTTGAAACTTGAGGTCACTCAAAGACATGCTGCTCATATATCATTCAGAAAGTGGGTTATTTCAGACCTATTAATTTCTTTAATTGAAAGAGTTAAATAGATTGATATTGTCAGTACAAATAGCCACTTTGAGATCCTCTTCAATGGCTACAGGCCAACGTATAAATACCTCTGCTAAAAAACAATTAAAAAAGCAAAGTTTTCATCTTATGAAGATTAACAATTTAATCTTAAACATAATTGTTAGCAAAATCAATGCACACCTCTTTTCCAAGCTGCACCATTTTATCAGCCTCACGTCGAATCTCTTTTGCCTGCAAATAAAAGAAAACAAAATGAAAATAACCAAACATAAAATTACTTTTCTTGAAAAATAAACAACGTAGAAACTGAAACTTAATATAATAACTCCCCAGTCATCAAAAAATGTGGAATTTAGGGAGTCTCATGAACTTTTGTTAATCAAAATGAACCAAATTTCCCCAGTTAAAATTCACTTCAAAAATTTTATAATCAGATACTTCAATCGCAATAATTAACTAAACCCTCATCCCAGAAACCCCCTAAAATTGTAAAAATGTGGAAATTCCAAAAGAAGAAGAAGAAGAAGGAGGAGTACCTTGGCAACAGTGGTTTCAATGCGCTCGTGCTTCACCAGCTGCGACACCATCGTCCTGGAGATGGAAATCAGAATCTTTTTATTAAAAGAAATTAAGAGAAAAGCTTTTGGGCATGGAAATTAAGCTCAAAAACCAAAATAAATGTTAAATTAAAATTGGGAAAATTAATTAGGAACCTGAGCATGGACATGCGGTGGGCCGTGTGTCGGCCTAGCTTCCTGAACTTCGTCATTCTCTGACCGACTTACGTGCACTCACAGAGTCACAGACAGTGAGAGAGATTTGAGCTCGGAAATGAAAAACCCTAGGGTTTTGGTTAACCTCAGAAACTCAATCTACCGCTACGTTAGGCTTCAGGGTAATTCTAAAACAACCCCATTTTTTACTTTCTATACTCCATAACTTTTTCTTTTTTCAAATATTTTCCAATATTGCCATTTAAAAAAAAAAAAATTTAAGAGTTAAATACATAAATGGTCTACGAACTTTACAGTAATTCTCAATTTGGTGCACTAACTATAAAAAATGTTAATTTAGTTCATAAATTTTTCAAGCTGTACCAAAACAGTACAAACATTAACTTCCATCGAAAAAATTAATGGATATTGGTCATGTGCACACCATGTTACTACATTTTCAGAGGCATTTTAGACCGTTCATCATATTTTCATGTGACCAGATGCTCTAATTTTTTTTTTTTTATAAAAGTTAACGTTTGTACTGCTTTGGTACAACTTGAAAAATTCATTAACCAAATTGACATTTTTTATAGTTAGTGTACCAAATTGAGAATCAGCATAAAGTTCATTGATTATTTTTATATTTAACCCAAAATTTAATCTAACTCTTGAGGAGTGCTCGAATCATGTAGTAGTGCTCAATAGCCGTACAGCTAGAAGTCATTAATGAAAGCCAAAAAAAATGTTAGTGTTCAAAATTTTGCTCGACAGGAGTTCGAGTAGTTCTTGATTGAGGCTCAAGCACTACTAAAGAATTAGATTTCAAAATTTTTAAATAAACAGATAAAAGTAGTTAATAAAAACCAAAAAAATGCTAGTTTTTAAAATTTCTCAAAAATTAGGATAGTTCGAATGCGTCTTTTGGTTGGGAGCATGCATGAACTGAAAAATTCAATTAATTCTGTGAGGTATCTTTGTGGGATTTGAGACATGGGTTCTTTCTATTTATACTTGATCTCAACACAATAACAGGCTTTTGGCTGGATTTTTGGAGATTGGGTTATGGAGGTTTGGCACAAAAATGCAGTGTGGTTTTTGGTTTCTGGTTCTTAGTACAGAATATATTGAATATCGATTGCGTGATTTAATCCAAAACTTGCAAAGGAAAAACGGAATCTGCCCAATATTCATAATTATTCAGTGCTGATTCTATAAATTGAAATCAAAACTTGACAAATTGCAATACCCATCCTTGATTTTGGTAACCATTCATTACACATGAGTGGGCTATAAAAGTGACAGGAGAGCCTGAGCAATACAAGACCTAACTGAAAAAACTGGTCACTTGGGTATTGTGAAATAAATTTGAACACCTCATTACTTGTACAAGTGATCAGAAGATAAGAACATTCTGTTCTTATTGTACATCTGCATTCCACTGTGCTCCACACTTCAGGCAATGTGCTCTGCCAAACTAAGAATCTTGACATGCTTTTTCTTCCTCAACTCATGTGGGACAGGTCCAAATACTCTAGTCCCGATTGGCTGGCCTTGCTTGTCAACAAGTACCACAGCATTGTCATCAAACTTGACCTCACTCCCGTCACAACGGCCTCGTTGCATGGCAGCACGGACAACCACACCATACACAACTACTCCTTTCTTCACTTTTCCATTGGGATGGGCCTCCTTTACTGATGCAACAATAGTATCTCCCAACCTTGCCCCTTTCTTATTCCCCTTCAAAGCTTGTATGCACATCACCTTCTTTGCTCCTGAGTTGTCCACGACTTTGAGAACAGTCCTCATCTGTATGAAAGTCCTTTGCTGCTACAAAATGCAAAAAGAACAGAAAAAAAAATAAAAAATCAAGCTCACATCAATACGAAAAGTAATGGAGCATCAGACAAACACACTGACCTGAGACAAGAAAGTGCTGCATGTCATCTCATTTGATGTGCTCAATAAGCCAGACAAGTTGTTGCCCAGGCCCCCCAACAATGAACGGCCCACTAGGTTTATTTTCCAGCAGAGAGATTGCAGTGAGTAAACAGGTAAGAGAATAATTATAGAGCAGAGACCAAAAAGCTTAAATTACTGTTATAATCCAGGAAAATCAGAAAAATATGATTCAGTGCAACATAGAAATATTCCAAGAGATGCAATTTACACCCCATACTAAAGAGCCATAATTTGGAAAGTGTGGCATCTTTTCAGGTCCACTCTACTATTTTACATTAGTTATCTTGAAAGGAGAGGGAGACAATGAGGAAGCCACCACAGCTATACACCAAGTGGACCAACAACAGTTTTTACAGTCACCGAAAGTCATTATGCAGGCACGGGGTTACTTAAAGTAAAGAGTGTTGTGGATAATTCCTTGACCTCTGATGCAACAAACTTGATTTACATGGGCTAGGCTTCCACACCATATGCAAATGCTTAAGCAAAGAGTTGAGTTGATTGATATCAAAGGTTTTTGCTAGAGTTGTTGATTATTTATATTTTTTTAGTTCTCTACCTCAAACTGCTTTGCTATGATGTCCCAAATCCATCTAATTTCCACATAATCAATTCCAACAAAATAAACAAGAAACTCCTGATTCTTGAAGAATCAAAGTTTACAGAGATTTTCCTAACACTAACTGAATAGCCTTAGAGTCTATTATTGAGCAAGAAATGACACAATAGCACAAATAGATTACTTGAAAACCCCTGTGAAAATCACATACCGCGGGAACACTTTGAAGCCAATGCTGCGGCCATTCCTTAACAGTAACTTTTTCAACCAAATCGACAAGCTTCTTTAATGCTCTGTTTGACTGCATAGAAAAATGTAGATAGAGAAACTCAGAAAAAGTTGTCACAGATTTAGAAATCTAATTAATTCGCTATACTGACCAATTTCTTAAAAAGGAAACAACAAAAGAAGTGGATGAAGAAACACACACACACACACACTCGATTTTTTTTATGCATGAAATCATCTTATAGCATGACATTCTGTTCATCTGTTTGAACAATGATAATTATGAAAATCAATGTGAAGAACAATATCAACACTAATTTAAGACTTACATAATGACAGAATTGTTCACTACGAATAAGGGGTCATCAGTTGATTGACTCTGTAATTTTTTAATTCAAAATTGAACAGAAACAAGATGCAATAATGCATCAGCAGACACAAGAGTATGAAATCAAAATGTCCTATTCTCAAAAGTGCTCCAAAATAAAGAAACCCTGAGGCTTCCAAGGATAAGCAAAAAATAATTGAACATAACAGTATTCATATGCAACCACAATTCCTTCTATTATTTATTCAGTTCGTCGACACTAAACCTAAGACTTCCAATGATCAAAACAGCAAAGAATATACATAAACAAACATTCCAGTAATATAAGCAAAGCCTTAAAATTACTGAGTTTCAAAAAAAAAAGTAATCATTGATAGCAAACCATGATGATGAAACAATTGTATTATATCGGCACATTTCTAATCATGAAGGTGAAAGGAATTAAAAAAATAAGTAAACCAGCATTAAATTATCGAGAATAAAATTATAAAATAACAGATCTTCCTATATTAACAAAATCTTAAAACAAAATTAGAAAAAAAAAAAAAAAAACAGAGAAGAGTGGAACGCAAGAAGCAACTGACCGATCTGAAACCGAAGTGCGAACTGTTGGACCGGTTGGAACCTAACCTGGCAGCAAAGACCGATAAAAATTGAGTGAGAATTAGGGTTTTTCAGTATGAGGGAAACAAGTAGGAAAATGCAGGAGCTTGCTTGAGTGTGAAAATGGAGAAGAAGAAATGAAGAGAGAAAAGAGGGAACTTACTGAGCTTGCTTAGAGGAGTTGCTGATGGCCAGGTAGAGCTTCAAATGATATTGATGGTAAAACCCTAACTACTAACCCCAAAACATTTTCATCGCCCACGTTAGGGATTAGTTCCAACTTCCAACTCCGACTTGTTTATTTATTTATTTTTATATTTTTTATTTATTTTTGTTAGTCATTTTTTGTCTTAATTATATATATATGCAAGAATACTTTAAAATTAACTAATTAACAATATATTTTTTATTATTTGATCTTAATTATATATTTTACTATTTAGTATTTACACCCTTCGTGGCTTCATGTTCCCAAAAACAATTACAATAAATGAAAAAAGTTTCGCTTGGAAGGTATTTATGATAAAAAAACTCATCTAATGCTTTTAGTGTAAAAAGGTCCAGCCATTCTTTTAACATGATAAATCGGCTCAAGATTGATCAATGTCGTGGGCTCGGTCGTTGGCAAGTGCTCAGAGTCCTTTTTTTAACCCTGTTGGACGGTGGAAATTGTCGAACGGTAACTAACAATATTAGTGTGAATGTAATTTCAAATTATTATAATTTTGTTTTTTGTGTTGGTTTATTCATTATTGGTGTGTATATGTGTAACACATAGAGAAAAGACATTTGCGGAAGTATCATTTTTGTACGATTTAGGGTTGCATCAATATTTGACTGAAGTATACTTCGATACTTTGACTTAACATTTGGAGCCCTATAAAATCGTAAATCCTGTGTGGTACGATTTCCTGTACCCTCATGGTCGGCTTTGTGTTTACAACAACGCTGCTCTAAAACATGTCAGTATGTAAGATCAAACGTAACATACCACTTTTTTAGGCCCACCACCACATAATGTATATCATAATATATAACTAAATCATCAACCTTTCAATGCAATTAAATAAAAAATTATTTAGCCATATGATCATAACTACAATCATTTCAATACAGTTGGGTGGTATAGTCACAACTTTAATATTAGCAAGACAACAACCTTCAAGTTTTTTCTTTCTCAAGAATCAGCAACCTTCAAGTTTTTTCTTTTTCAAGAATCAGCAACCTTCAAGTTTCAATACATGAAAAAAAATGATCAAAGACTGAATCGCATTTTTTTTACCTTCAAGTTTCAAGAATCGCATTTTTTTTTATTGGTTCTATTTTTGGTTGTTGAATCAAAGACTTATACTATCTATTTACCAGGAAAAAAAAAAAGGGCATACTATCTACTAAAAAACAGACTGAAACTATCAATATTCATGTTACATTCAAACATTGGTTTTAGATCATAGGATAAGAAACCTACAGCAGCTTGAAGGTGACTTTGGGTTCTTGTCATTTTACGACTGAAGAATTAGCAGTGAAAAAATGCCAACAAACCTAGATATATGAGAGAGCATCTCCTTGCTGAATATTTTATATTGGAAGACCAATTCTGCTGCAATTACTTGCACATGTATATCATACGAAGACAAATGCAGCTTCTCCTGATCACCTTTTGCATTTCACTTCTTACCCATTGATCAATCCACATAGCTCCATGATGTCATTGGCTCTTGGTGTATGAACCTTAAATCCCAAAAGAGAAGCCGAAGCATCAAACCATCATATATTTTCAGTACAATGCAAAATTTCATTGCCATTGTAACGACTCTAGAGCTTGTTGGTGAATCTGTTTATCTCCAGCTGCCAATACATTAAAACCTGGAGAACACAACAGAAACCATTGACCAATTTAGAAACACAGTTGCAAGTGCTAAACAGCACATTAATCAATAATAGCATTAAACTTTATAACTCAAATAATCAATATTGACTCCAATCAGGAAGAGATGAGATATAACTAAAGCCATATCAGCACAAACACTTCACTGGAAGTTAGCATACTTGTTACATGTGAATTTGGAGAAGCCTCCCAATAAAGCTGGTGCCCTTTCCAATCAGTTATGACACCCCCAGCACCTTCTATCACAGGTATCAGTGAAAGAAAATCGTATGGCTGACAAAATAGTTAAATAATTATTAGATAAAAGCAATAACACAATAACATTTTTCATATGTCACGAAGAGTGCAACTAGATTTGTATGGTTGCATAGTAAAGCCAATTCATTGTAACAAAAGGCAAAAAAACAATAAAGAAAAGCAAAATACACAGCATAAGTGCAGAAAAGCAAAATGCACATATGATAGAGGTACTCTGACACATCATCAGAAAATAATAGAAGTCCCTTCTGTTCTATATTTTTTTTCTCCAATTCAACCAGAAAGGTCAATAGAATAGGTGCCACTCATGTAATGCATCCCCTGTTTGGTTTGCCCTTATCATGGGAATAGAGCTATATTTATGGACGAACAAATCCAAAAGAGAGTGTATCTCTTGGTGTATTAGTCGTATAAACAATTTAACAATGAAGAATTCAACTTACCTTCAGACCAGACTCAACAACAAGATCCACATAACCAGAAGCCAGAAGGGCATAAGCATAGCAGTCACAGCCATACAATGGCACTTTCACCTGCAGACCAAACATGGAATATTTAAGAATGAAAACAACTACTGGACAAAAACTATATGAATAAACCTAGTAGTCAAGTTTTCACATAAAACTTCCAGGTGTCTAACTATATACTAGGTAATTCCACTGAAGCATCAATTTTATATTCACTCTCAATATTTCTTGGTATCAACTATCAAGTGACAACTTCAGATTACCCCCCAAAACATTGGAACACCACAAAAAGTAAAAGATACAGGGGGAAAAAAAAAAAAAGAAACCAAAAGAAATTCAAAAGCATACAAACTTAAAACGACAAATAGAATTACATTGCATGACCAATGATGGACAATATTTTAACGTATTGCAAACCCAAACCCAAAACAGTAACATTGCCCAACTTATTTTTTCTATTTTCCCTTTCAGGTAATGCTTATGAACAGAATCTGATTCTCTCATATAACCCACATCTTACAAGTGCATCCCACTGATACCGAGCAGAATTCTCTGTCACCTAAATGCTTAAAACCATGCATCCTCTTTACTTTATGAATGGATGCAAAGTTGCAAACAGACCTTATTTCTAACACGAATAAATGCCTCTTCTGCCTCTGCACTGAATAGATGTGGGCTTGTAGTGTACCTAATCAGAGGAATAATTAAAAATATAAGAGAAATCCCAAAAAACCAAAACAAACAAAGGTTATACATCCATCTCTCAAAGGGTTTGTGCACCAACATTTTACTTTCTATACAATGTGAGATAGAGATCACTTGATTTACCTTCTGTACAACAATATTATACTATAAATAGAAAGGTACTCAAAAAGGAAAAAGAGAAAAATCATACAAATAAGCCTTTGTCAGATTTGCACAAGTTCGTGTGGACACTACTTGTCCATTTAATGTACTTTTCCTTCCACTTAGCCCAACCCATCTTTCCCTTAAAACAGGCTGATCGATTATGCCAAGAATCTGGAGAAAAAACAATTATCGTTTCAAGAAGAAAGTATATGTCTTGGAAGTCAAACTATATGCAACTATCTAAATCAGTTTGCAATTTTACACTCATGAAACTGAAAATAAGATTTGCGTGCATAAACAAAAGCAAAAGTATTTCAACTGAAAAGTGATGATCTATCTATTTTCTTCCCTTCTCTTACACTATTTTTTTACTTTTTCAATAGAGAAAAAAAAAACTGTCTTCTATTCCCAACTGTTGTATATGATGGTAAAACATATTTCCCTTGAAACACATATACTGCAATTGCATATTCGCTTTTATTTTTTATTTCAAAAAAGGGAGGAAGAAGCCTGTTCTTATTTATGCATGTTGTGGCAGGTGATTCTTACTGGTTTACCCCGCTGTAGCAGAGCAATGAGAGTACCAAACACGGGTTTTCCTGGGAAAAAAAGGTGCAGATTCACCAAAGTAAGCTTTGGAAAAAGCTTAGTTCATAACAATAATTTAAAAAAATAAAAGAAAAATACCAGTGATAAAACTTTTTGTCCCATCTATTGGATCTAAAACCCATACATAGTCTGCAAACTTTTCTTTGCACCTCCACCCATTCTCCTCCCCATAACTGCAATACAACTCTATAATAACTTTAGCAATAGCAAAACCAAATATAGAACTTCATGGTTGTACATACAAAATTCAACATTTAGACAAGATGAGTTTTCTCTTATTGGGTTGTCAAGGAAACAGTCAGAAAAGGACACCAAAGAAAAAAAAAGAAGCTAAATCAGAAATCTACACCCCCTCTATCTAATAAAACTACTTAGCTACCTTTAGCAAAAGCTATCATTTTCAAATCTGAAACCAAACCAATCATACACATAAAGGCTCTAATAATATTTCTTTTTAGCTAAATTTAGGTTTTTTTTTTAAGGTCATATTTTGGATCTAATCAGCTATAACGTAAAGACTTGGAATTTTACCACTATAATTTTCTAGGAAATGAATTAATTTACATACAAAACTTACATAGCATGAGAAGGAAAATTCTCTGATATAATAGAAACCATAGCTTCCTCAGCTGTTTGATCTGCAATTGTCACAGGGCCTGCAGTAAAACAATCAATCAGGCAATCAATGATTTATTATAATTTTCCAACACTGCAAAAGTCCATACCAATCACTAACTCACTCTCTTAAAACTTAATTCACTCAGCTTAACACTAACTATCTCAGCTTAATCAAAGCAAATAATTTTTCCCAGTTATATTTATATACAAAAACAGCACAAAACTCAACGGTAAAAAAAAAAAACCCAGTACCAATTAAAAAAAAAAAAAAAAAACAGAGAAAATTTGTCCGTTTCTAAGTTAAATTTTTTTTTTTTTTTTTCCATTTCTAAGTTTCTCAGTTTTCTAAGCAAGCAAACAAAGCATATACACAAACAGAAACTTACTGGAATCTTCTTTATCGAGAATGTCAAATTTCTGGCGGAAATACTTTCGAATGACTTCACCGGAGGCGTCAGCTACTGTGTTGGCAACCGCGGCGAAGCGATCAAGCTCGCGATCGTCGAGGCCGAGGGGGAGCGGAACGGCAGCGTTTGGGAGGTCGGAGTTGGAGGCGGCCATTGCGAGCGTGGGTCGACGGAGAAGGAGTGAGAGTGAGGGGTTGGGAGTTGAGAAGCGGAGGGTGGGAGGGTTGGGATTGGGAATGGGAATGGGAATAGGAATGGAAGGGTTTTGGAAGGAGGAGTAGGAGAGGGGTTTGGGAATCTGTGAGAGCATTGCCGGGAGACACGGATACTCCGCTGGAGGCCGCAGAGGTGAAAGAGGACTCGGTTTTACAAGTTTTTCTCTATAAGCTCAATTTGAAGAAAATAATAAATTAACAAATGCATTAAAAAAAACAATTAATCTTCGCTTCTTAGTGGGAGTAAATTCGTCCACTTTTTAGTAGACCGATCCATTCGCACCACCACCATCAAATTGTAATCAAACATTTAGAATTACATTCACTCCTGATTTTATTTTTTAATATTAATTAGAAGGTCTTTTTTTTTGGCCAAGAATATTAATTAGAAGGTTATAATATATAATTAAGTAACAATTACAACCATATTATTGCAAATCCGACTGTATGCCAAAGAGATTTTATTTTTTAATATTAGAAGGTTAAATATATAACGGGGGAGGATCCGTCCCAGGCCCAGGCCCATGGCTTGAAAAAATCAAGCTGCATTTCTGCTGACTCAGGCCAGCCCAATGAGCCTGTTTAATAAGCCTTGGAAACTCTAATAAACTACCACGTCCCCCTTTAATTAATTCGGATAATAATAGTTAAGATAAGAGTCATAAGACACAAAATAGTAAAATACTCTATTAATTATAAAAAAAGGCTGCAATTCAAATGTACCCATCTATCTTAAGAAAGAAGTGCCTACAGCAAAGTACCCTTGCAATTAATTAGATGAATACAGATAATTAACTACGAATTAAAGCAGGCTTCTTTATTACACTTTAATTACATTGCCTCACAGGGCTCGCAAAGTGCATACAATTCACATCGATTCTAGAGTAGAATGCATAGAAAGCTAGCTTGGTCTAGTGGGCATGATGACCAGGCAACTTCGCCTTGATCTTGTCCATCATGCTTTTCTTCTCATGCTCACCATGAGGAGTAGTGGTTGTTGCGGTTGTATGAGCGGTGGTGCCAACTTCTGGAGTCTGTGCATGCTCATCGTGCTTTCCACCACTCAATTTCTCCTTTATTTTCTCCTTCAGTCCCTTCTTCTTCTTAATCCTCCCACCTTGCCCATCATCCTCAGACTGCACCAAAACAAAAAAAAAAAACGAGTCTCAGAAACTTGAACTTAATGCAAATAATTAAAATAATTACACGATTCAGATTAAAGAAACTAAAATTAAATGTCTTACGGAGCTTGAGCTTGAGCTGCCGGTGCGACGGTACTGTTCACCAGCAAGACCCCCATGGCGTTGCTGTTGTAGATGCTCACCCATAGTATGAGGTTCACTTGTTGGTTTACCACCAAGCATGCCATGCCCTGCCATAACTGTTGCCGCATACCCACCCGTGGTCCCTGTACCACCCGTACCAGGTACGGGGGCACCGGTACCTGGCACGTGAGCACCCGTACTAGGCACGAGTGCTCCACCCGTGGTCCCTATACCACCAGTCCTAGTGTGCACACCCGTGCCAAATACGTGAGCATCGGTGCCTGGCAAGTGCGCACCAGTACCAGACACGTGAGCATCCGTATCTGGTACGTGCGCACCAGTAGTACCAGACACGTGAGCACCCGTGCCTGGTATGTGTGCACCGGTACCCGTGTGCCCTTCGGTGAGGCCGTGTGTGGTGGCCACACCAGAGAGGTGGATGGGGTTGCCACGCTCGTCTGTCAATTGGACTGGGTTTCCGTACTGGTCAGTGAGTGGCACTGGGTTGCCATACTCGTCTCTAATTTCAGCCATTTTTAGGTATTTTGAAAGAGCTTCTGAATGAAAGAAATCAGAAATGGTATTTGATCTTGGAACGTACAATAAGTTTGATGAGGGTTGGGCCGTTTTTTAAAAGGAAAGTGAATGACGGTGGAGAAAAGCTAACTAGCTGGGCGTGTGTTGCCTTGCATGTCACAGTGTGTTCACACGTGGTATTGCAGTCTGCAGAAAGAAGCCATGAAGATTGAAGAACATTTGCCACGTTAGATAAAAGAGGACACGTGTTAAGTTGTTTGGGTGACAGATGTTTCGTGGTTGTGGCTTTGGATTGGGATCGAGGAGAGATCAATCTCCACTTGAGAGTCTGAGACTACAAAAATATCATCCGGATGTTCTTTCATCGGCCGTTTAATTTTTTTTTTTCATTACTTAATTTCAAGGAATCGAACGAATTACTTTAATTTTACCATGTACTCAATTCACCTTCACCATTTTGTCTAAACGTACCCCTTTGATCATAAGAAAAAGTGTTTTGTGTTTTATATTTCGACAAAAAATATATCAAATGACATTTTTTGTCTTTAAATCAGTAGTCTTTTACTTTCATTGTGTAGTTTCAATTTTGACAATTTTTATTTTTAATTTTTGATTTTTATAATGATCGCAATCAAGTTTAAATTAGGTGTGTATGGTTCGAAAAACTAAACCACCAATGAACAACCGTAACCAAACCAACATTTTCAAAATTGCCAACCTGAGAACCAAAACCAAACCAAGTCGATCCAGCCCTATTCGAATGGTTTAGTTAACCGTGAATATTGGTTCGGATGGTTTGATTATCTAGAAACCAGATAACCGTATGTATGACCGTCTATTATACGTTAATTGATGATCTGATAGTCTCATGTTTTTGTTGAATTGTAAGACTGAATGACTGCCCATAATGCCCTATAGAAAGTCCTTAATTTCAGTTGTACGTTTGACTGTGGCAGATTCATAAATCAACCGTTATAAGGTCAAGATTAAGAATCTCACTTGACTCACCCTTTCTTCCCCTTCTTCTGGTCTTCTTTTCTTTTTTAGACATTTATACAAACACCTTATTTGCATTCTTGCCCCTGCACTTGCCACCAAGACACAAGCTTTATAAGATCAACATTTTACCTCAACCTCAGCATTTCTGGGTTCATGGGTCAATTGACCCCATTAACCCCACCCTGCATCCAGCAGTGACATTTGATATGGATTTTGTTTTTTGAACAACCTCCCAAAATCTAATTAAAATTTGATTTACTGATAATGCTAATAAAGAGAGGTCGTTTGGAAATGTGAAACACACAAATGTCAAATCATCAAATAACAAACACTTCCATTCTACCCAATAGATACTTCAAACTTCAAAAAGAAGAAATCTCTCAAGTTTACCCCCACGTTTTTGCAGTTCACTCTCTATCCTTTGGTTGCAACATTTACTAGGACTTTTTCAATATGTACTCACATTAGAGGCACTCCAAGAACTCCATTACCATTATAGTGGGAACCACTTAGTTTTGTCCAATATCTCATTATAATTCTACTCGAAAGATATGAATCAATAGAAAAATATAGAAGAAAGAAAAAAAAAAACTTGGACATTAAAGATATAAAAGTATAATTTTGTTTTAGGGAGAATTTATCTGGTACTAAAACTGAAATTTATTGAAGAAGTGTCAAGTTTCTCTACCATTATTGTTTTTTGCGTTTATCTTGTTAACCAACATATGTTGATGAGAAAACATCATATTTGTGTATTATACAGAATATGATATGCTATGAAATAAATAAGTATTTTGTGATACTTGAAAATGTCGAATATGAAAATGTCGAATATCGCCCCTGTCAAACAACCCACGTATTTTATGTTTTCAATGGTTGGGATGGTCACTTTGGTCCATTGCGTAAAGTACGTTGATTGCCTTTACATCCAGTGGGGGACGCTTGAGTTGCACCTCAAACAAGTGAAAATAGCATCAATTATCATAGAATATAGCAAAATCATATTATTTTAGTGTTTCGAATGGAGCTAGAGCTTCTACAAGCTCATCTAACTAAATCCAACAGCTGATATTACATGAAGAAACCCAAAAGACACAAAAGATATAAAGAAGACGACACTTCAAAATTCTCTGTTCTCTCTAGGTCTCTACACATTTGATCATCCAAATTTTAAAATCTCTATGTGCTCTCTAATCATCATCTACAACTAACATAAGGGTCTGCCAATTAAAATGGTGTAATATTGCATGGTGGCCAAGCAGAAAAATTACTGCGCAACACAACACACTTGAAAGAAAGGATGATATTGCCATTTTGGCAAACCCAGGATCCATCCAACATACAATAAGTTCATTTTGATAAATTCATGTATGAATTCAAGCAAGAAAGAAAAAAATCTGTACAAAATAAGAATCAGATCACAGGTCTTTTTATGCATTTCCATTCTACAATCTTTTTCTTTCACTATAAAGAACTGTTCTATATATATATATATATATATATTTCCTCTTTTTCTTCTTTACAGTGTAACTCCACAAGCTAACCCTGTTGAATCTCAAGACTGTATGCAGTTGCAGATGATTGCAATGTCTTGATAAATGTGCTCTTCGCATTTCTTTATCCAACTGAGATTGCAAAAGGAGCATCAACACTGAAATCTGTAATAGCAATACTGAGTCCAACAAGAACCAAAAAAAAAAAAAAAAATCCAATTAGACAACACAGGTCTCGTATTCGGAGGTTTTGAAGTTGAGGACTTCGGTGCCAAACATAACTTAATCCCAGACATACCAGGTGGATAAATCATGGCTGTGGTGTATGAACAGTGTAGGATTTATATAATATGCCAAAGGAATAGTAAAGAAATTTTACTGATATACTGATGCAAGCAAATATTACATGAGAAACAGATATGCTCACCTCCCAAACATCTTTAAGTGAGTTCACATCTTGCTAGATTTTGCCCAGAAGAACCCCTTCTTCCGAGTAGAATGATTCTCTTGTAAGGCTCGAGCACTCTTGGAGCCAAATGAGAAGTGCCGTCTCAAAAAAGGCTTCCCCAAGGAGCTTCTCATGCTGGAACTGGATCCCATCTTAGGACCCTTTCCTTGATGCTCACTGCCTTTCAAGTGATCAAACACAACAGAATCAGAATCAATATCTAACACCCGATTCCTTGATCTCTTGTTTCTAGCCTTCAAATCCATTTCAGCTTTCAATGCCTTTTCAGACAACTTGTGCATCTGTTTCTCCCCAAAAGTACAAACTGGGCAAGCTGGGTCATACTTGTTAATTTCAGGCGTCATATGCTCCAAACACTCGGCATGATAAACATGCCCACAAATTAGAACTGAAACCACAGAAAGCTCATTGGTTGCAATAATCTTTTGGCTGCTCCATGAAGATTTCTCAGCCAAAAGCTTTGAGCAAACCCCACACGTCTGCAAATCAACAGAGGGTGAAGCTGAAATTCTGCTACTGGATCTAGTTATCTTCTCACGATTAAAGCCAAAGGACTCACTATCAAAAGACCACCTTTCTCTATTAGATGTGGCCATGAGTTCAGAAAATGCATGCATAGACCAACTATCTGAAGACCCACCACGGGAGCCCCTAGCAGATTCATTGCTCCATGAAGGAAGCCTTGTCCTATCTTCAGAAATTGAGTAGCTGTTTGGTGACTTGTTTCCTGGGATTCGGCTGTCAGACACTTGCCTTAATAGCTGATTTCCTGGAGAACCACGGGGCCACCTTAATGGGGTTGAGCTAGCAGGAGGCAGGTGACATTGGGATGACAATGGGGACGTAGACAATGATGAAGTAGAAGGCACTGAAACTGATAACTTAGTAGGAGAAGGAAATGAAACTGTTGGGGATTCTGTTGACTCCTTTGCCTACAATATGATCCAAAAATGAGGGAGAAAAATGTCATTTTCATGGATTGCTACGGAATTAATGGTGCTTAAATCATAGCAGAAAGTACCTCCACTCGCATATGATATACCTGTTCTAGACTTGGATCCATGGAAATATTTCTTGAAATAGATTTATCTGTAATAGACATGTACAAAAATATCAGATATAACATGTCATGGTAAACAACTAACGTATAAAAGGAAAAATTCAACTAAAAGAATCTTTAGGAGACCATCTATTTAACAAATAAACTGCTATTTTATTCTATTTTCATAGTACATCATTTGGGAAAAAAGGAAAAGTAAATACTATGTTAAGCATGAAGTACAAGTAATTTAAAAACTAAGAAGCACATGGGTGTGTGATACATTAGCCCTTTTAAGCCTTCAACATAAATTGCAAGAAAATTGAAATAGGCACAGAGCTTCACAAGATAGGTTCTAAGATTCTACAAGGTCAGTGTAATCTCAATTTCTTTTGATTGAACTATCTTTTATAGAACATAATATTGAATCAAAACTATCTAATGAATAGGAATTGACAACAAACCTGCTTTCTAGACAGAAAAGGCATTATATATCTCATTTCACCTGCCCA
The DNA here is from genome assembly GCF_963921425.1 of Dryas octopetala. Taxonomy (NCBI): domain Eukaryota; kingdom Viridiplantae; phylum Streptophyta; class Magnoliopsida; order Rosales; family Rosaceae; genus Dryas; species Dryas octopetala. Next base: position 9,914,290 of record NC_141373.1, on the reverse strand, counting down.
ACTTGCAGGCCAGTTTTGTTTTTTTTGTTTTTTTTTTTTTTTTTGTAAGAGCTAGCAGGCCACTTAAACAAAATCAAAACAACCACTCAAGAAAAAAGTGATTTCATTGACATAAAAACCAAGAAAAGAGACATAGTACATGGTTTTGAGAAGAACAGTCACAGAAATACCAACATTGTATTTATGAGTGGGATACAATTTTAGCATTAGAACTTATAAAGAAAAAGGATGTTAGCATTAAAACTACCACTATGGCATCATGAAAAGCTGGAAATATCTTTTGGAAAGCGATAAGAACACAACACTAGCCTTATTCTTAAGGGGAAGGAGGTGCTACTGGACCCAAAGGCCATTGGCTGGAAAAACGTTAATACCTAAAAAATGTAAAACCGTGTGAAGTGTAATCATGACAGCTTCTCATTGTCACCTAAAACCATGTGATAAGAACATGCATTAATGTACAGGGCTCTAGTTCAGAAATTAACCAACTATGTCTCTCATCTTCTCATTCTAACTGATATAATGTGGTATAAATCTTTGGTGTTGTGTTTGCGTAGTTTGAAACCACCATCTTCCTAACACTTCCATGCACTTACATTTCTTCATACTTTTGTTGCAAGTTGCAAGTCATTCAATCCTTTTCTTCTAATTCCTCATGGCTTCAATAAATAATGCAAGCTAGATTATCTCAAAATAAGGAAAAACCAAACTTTTTCTTCCATCCATGTTTACATACAGGGATTTGTTGCTTTGAACCCTCTTGATCAGCTTCATGTAAAAATGTAATCCATTTCATTAGTGCCTTTCTTCCAAACTACTATTCTCCTTCTCATCAGTTCATATTTGGCAACACATGGCCCAATAAAGTCAACCTTGGTTCAGTGTGGCATTTCATGGAAATATGAGCTTCTATCCATCAAGCAATATGTCAGAATTGCCTTTGGATTACACGCAAACAAACTGCCACATTATGAAGTTTAATTTATAAACTCGATATCCTCTCTTATTATCAAAATTCTTTGGTATGAACAGCATTAGTAAAACTGTGGAAACAACCAAGTTTTTAGCATACTGGGTAGTTTGGGAGAAAATTGGTTAAAATGTAAACTAGTTGGCACCTATACAGATCAAATTACTTCACTCTACTGGTCTACTTTGGACTTCATCCAATTAGTTACTTTTATTGGATGCAAGAATATTGTTTGTATAGTTGTCAATGCCTCCTGTAAGCATGTGAGACCCTAAAGACAATATGATACATGCCAAATTCATGGACAATTTGCAAGAACAAATGTAAGAATAAGAGGGTTTGAGAAAGTTGAGAGTAACCTCTCTGATGCCAACCCATGGGTTGCCTATAAGAACCTCCGCAGAAGAGAAAAGAAAACCATGAAATTTTCACTACAAAATTACAAAGTTATACATCAAATGAAAGAGCTGGCATACTAAAAATTACCTGAAGCAGGAGTCCTAACATGCCCAGCAGTTCCCTCAGAAACTGAGGACTTTTGCTCTGTATGTCTTCGAAAAAGTTCCAATGGACTTCCCTCCTCTGATACACATGCTGACTCGAATTTGACTTCAGATCCATCATTTCTACTAACTCCATCAGAAAACCAACTTGCAGAAGTCTCTTCAGCTGCAACCCCCACTCGGTTATCCCACCGAAAGCTCCATGTCGGTGAATACCGAATATTGCGATGCAGAATTTCACTATTAGCTCTGTTTGTTATAGTCTTGTCTCTAGCAGCAACACAACAAGCAGACCCCATCCTCAAAATACACAACAATTTAAACTTACAATTGTAACCCCTCAACTATAACTCGCATTCTCAAACTTGAAGATGAACTGATAATCACAGCACACTTAATCCCCTAAACAGCTGTTCCTCTGCAATTATAATAAAAGAAAGGACCCATCAAAATGATGATCAACAGTATAATAAAGATGTATACTATAAGGGGAAGAGAAAAGGAAGTGATCAATTTTAATAAATCCCTAGTTCTGCAGAACAATAAACAATACCATGAAAGGAGATAAATTTGCATACTACCCTAGAAACTACATCTCAGTGAGAAATTCAGACCAAAAACCAAATTCAAAATGGAAACCATAAAAGATGAAAATAAAGGTTACCCAATTTAAAATGCTTCATGAATCTCAAAGTTCTCCCCTTTTCCAGTTCAATACACAGTGAAAACAAAAATGGGGCAAGCAGTACTCTAATTAAATATATAGCGGTCAAATAAACCTCTGTAGTTCAGTATAGCTTCAAAATTAGACAGCACACTATTGTACAAATGAAAACACCGACACCACCAAAAACAAAAACAGTGATATAGTCTTGGAAATATTAAAAGGCCCAGGAATCGATTCAATCTGCTACTCTTAAGGAAGCTCCAAGAGTGAGTCTAAAATCGAAAAAAAAAAAAAAAAAGCGCTAAAATAGTAAATATTGAGTCACTGCTACATAGGTCAGAGAGATCCGAGGTTTACGCCCAAAATATGGAATTCACAGTCAAAACACCCATATGTTTCGAATACAAAAACCAACACATAAATCCCTAGACTATGAAATTCAATAAATAATAACAAAAATAACAAAAAATCAATAACAAAATTAAAATTCAACATGCTCAGCTGCCGATACTATATTATCGTCATCACAAACACACAAAAACACAAACCTGCATTACGACGCACTCAGAGAGAGAGAGAGAGAGAGAGAGAGAGAGAGAGAGATAATGCTAGAGAGGGACTGAGAGAGAGGCTGCTGGTGTGTTGTTCTTCGATTGCAGAAGAGAGAGAGAGAAAGAGGGTGGAGTGAGGTCGTTTTAGTCAGTTCTGGTAACGCCGTTGGTGGACTATTCAGCGAAGCGGTGCCGTTTTGCTCTGACGGCGTTTGGTGACGCCACGTGTGCGCTTTGTTTATTATTCGCGATCGATTCGTGAAATTAAAAAAGGGCAAAAAGAATAATTATAATTTTATTGGTGGGAATCTGGGATTTAGGGAAATTAAACCATGCTTTAAGGGGTAGTACCATACTGACACTGTAGTTGATAATTGTGCTGACAGGGTTGTACTTTGAAGTTGTTCTGTTACGAAAGATTAAAAGGCTATTGAAGATTCATTTTGGTGGCGGTGTCGTATGGAGTACGCGGAGTGCGCAGTACGCATTCCGGGCTTTTCACGTTCCAGCAAAGTATCATTAATATCGACAAAAGAAAAGAAAGTAAAGTATCATTAATGCTAAATTCAGCACAAAAAGAGATTGATCATGATCATAATAATTATAATAATTACTATTATTCTCCACTTATTGCATATCATTTAAATTCTGTACTGTAATAGTTAATTCTTCTCAGGTTATTCTTTTTTTTTTTTTTTCTACAAAAAGTACAGAAATTTAAATTCGAAACATTTTCGTATAAAATAGAAGATATTACTAAACCAATAACTTAGATAGAGGTTAATGTAAAAAAAAAAATTGTTAAAATTATGACAATTCCATTTCAACATGCCAAACTAATTAATTAATTTTGAATTAAAAATACTCACATTCTTTTTTATTATATCTTCCCCACCTTTCTCATTTTTCATTTTTATCCCTCATTACTTAATTTAAGTATGTATTTAGTAGATCCAAACTCACTATTTACATATCCAAAATATTCCTTATGTTTTCATTGTGAACATGAAAATTTATCCATGCCAGGTGTTTTCAATATTAATTTTTGTTTCATATTTAGTAGGTCATACTTTTTCTTTTTCAATTTTTTAGTTGGACATAATTAGTAGCTACTTTTTTTGAGTTTGATAATTAGTAGCTACTTTAGATGTAAAAGATTAAAATATCATTACTTAGCTAATTACTTATTGAGCCAAATTTTTCTGCTTTTAACCAACGTGAGATTTTAAGCCATTATACGAGGATATCAAGAATCATTAGAGATCACAAATTTTAAAGAATCAATATATGAAATTAAAATAACAATCAAGTACAAACTAAGGAAATCAAAGTAAAGTACAAGAATAAAACATTGAAAATTTAATCAGATCCCAAAAATTACGAGAATTAAATCAAATGATACAATAATATAAAGAATAGTATTCATTTTAGATTTTATTGCGTTTACTCATTACAATTACTTTATTTAACTATTTATTTGATCAAAAAAATATAATTGATCTATTACTAAAAGTTTTGTTTTTCATTACAAATACATGCTGTTTACTTGGTTTATTAATAATAAATTCTTGTTACAATATGCTTGTGCTATAAGCCTATAATTAAGCACTGCACAACCTTTTTCTATTTCACACATCTTTTTAATATGGTGTGATTTGATTTAGCAAGCCAAACAATTAATTAGGTGGTGAGACCAGTTGGAGGGTGCAAGTGTAAACAACATGACCAATTTTGGACTTTTAGTTGTGCACGTAAATGAGAATATAATGTGCTTCATTAAATAATATGAGGTTGATGCTGCAGTTGCCCTTATTCTTCTCTTCTTTTCTTTTCTTTTTCTTTTTTTTTAGGAGTCAAAGTGGATGATTTGTTAGTCCAAGATGGCAAGATTCTACCTTACCAAAAATGTCCTGGAAGTTGTGCTTACTAAAATTGGATCTTGGAGTAGAAGGGAGGGTGAAGATGTCTTTTTGGCTTTGTGTTGAGGTGGCCATTGCAAATTTCAAACTTCAAAAGTGTGTTGTCAAGTGGAAGCGTGTGTGGTTAAGACTTGAGAGTCATCCAATTAATAAATGGACATCAACATCAATGGAGGATTAGTGTCATTTATAATTACCAATGGGAAGGCTACAAGGAGAAGCCAAGAGCTAACTTACAATGAAAAGCCATGACTCAGAACAAATCTTTGCCGCCTGGGTTTGGAATATTAGGCAAACCACTATTTGACGGTTGGAATTGTGCCAATATTGGCAAGGAAAGTGGGATTATAGAGACTGCATAATTAATTAGAGATTATCCAGATTAGGGTTTTATCGAGGATTCAAGTTGTTTCTTGTCACATAGTTTGATATAGTATCCATTAAATCCTTAAAATATAGAATAGGTAATTTTATGTAGGAGTCCTTCCCACGCAGGCCCCTTGGACCTTACCAGCCCATCCCAATTGTCATGACGAAACCCAAACAAGAATATGCCTTCACTGTCCCATCTTCCATCGCACAACAAATGAAAGGGAGATCAGCCCGGGCTTGAATTCCAAACTGAGTCCAATACCGACTTTGGTTAGAAATTAGCCGCTCTTAAAAAAGGCAGTACTATAACCTCAACTTGCATGTCAAAAACCTTGCTGATCAGCATTCATTTCAGCCCCTTTGCAAGAACCGATCAACTAAATTTTTCCCATAAAAAGTTCTTATATCTTTGTGACCAAGAAGGTATGTGACTTGACCCTCCTTCCCTTGTCTTTAAGAAAGTAGGAATAAACAAAACCAACTTCACGGTCTCTTCTTTGAAAAAAACTTTCCTGCAATAAGGATTGGTGATCCGACGCCACCAATAGAGAGATTGAGAAAAAGGGGTTTGGTTCATTGAGGTTTGGAGTTTGGATCTATCATCTTCTTTATTGGTGATGTCACATCACCAATTCATATTATGGAGTAATTTTTGTCATTCTTCCATTCTTCCATTCTTCTAACTAGTATTTATTTTTCTTTTCATATTATAAAATCCCTTATTTTTTGCTCATTGTACAAACTTTGAAACATGTGCATGTTGGTTAAGGTGGCACCTATACCAAGCATTTAAACATGTCATTCTTGCTTACAAGTAATTATAGTGAGCAGATTAAGGAGAAATTATCCTGTATAATTGATATATTGCCATATAATATAATAAACTTATGTGTTATAATATAAATAGATGTTATTAATAATCAGTAATGCTACACTTACCACATTTTTATACCACAATTTTATACCATCTTACATGACATTCATACATTGGACACTAAAAATTAAAAAATAAAACCTAAAAAAGAAAAAGGAAATACCCTTCCAGTAAAGTATTGACACATCATGTGGGATACAAATGTGGGACAACTAGCATTATTGATTAATAATATACCGTACAAATATAAATTTGACGTCCTATAATACTTTTACACATTAGATTGGTTAAACTATCTAACAATATAGAGGTTATACCCAATAATTTTTTCAAATAAAGTCCAAAAAACCAGCCTCTATTCAAGTACTGTCCCCTTATTATGTTGAGCAGCTGCTGTATTCCATATTCCACATCTCAGAAATGTGGTTTTCCATGTTGGTTGTGCTTTGGCAGCTACTTTATTCGCTTGGCAGGTGATGCACTGATGCCTAGACTTTTCAGGACATTTCACAACTACGCAAATCAAGGGCAAGTTTCATATGAGAAAACTTTTTGGGCTGCTTTGGAGGGTCCAGTGCGATACCTAGTTACTTTTCATGGCATTTTCGCAAATTTATGTTGTTTTTTCTTTTATGAAGCAAATGTACGTTAGTACATTCTCTGCCGTTCTTATTTTTTCTTTTTTCAATCTTAACTATGTGATATAAATTCAATGGTTAGAAATACATATATGTAACCTCATTCAAACAAAAAAATGGCCATGAATCTATTTCATTATTTGCCCTTAGCTAATAAAGAAGTAGGTGATCTAAATTCAATAGTGAAAAGAAGTTTTTATAAGGGGATCTCTTAAATGAATATAGATCATCTGCTTGTTTTTGCTTCACTTTTAATTTTAGTCATGTATTGGGTACATAACAAAAGATGAAATAAATTTGTAATACTTTTTGAATACAAGTAAGATTATATCTATGTATTTAAAATTCTTTAATTTATTTACAAGGTTTATTATTGAAACAAGTAAAACTAAGGACAATAAAGAATTCAAATATATTACTCTTAAATAAGTTTATTTAAGAGACTTCTCGTGGAAACCATTCATTTTTTAGTTGTAAAGAATAAATGACTTAAATCATTGAACTACAATGTTGAGTGAACTAGCTCCACAAGATATTTGTAAATAAACTTATTTAAGTGATTTCTTAATAGAAAATTGGTAAACATATATCTGTTAAATTAACAACTAGAATGAATTTGATATATTTTCAGTGGCATGATGGTACTAGCACCAAGGAGTAGGAGTACAGATTATTCTCAAAAATTCATTGCAGCAGCTTGTGTGGTTTGTACATCGATCGGTGGAAGACAAACATGTTCAGTCGTACAACCATCAATCATGTTAAAATCCATCACAGAAGTTCAACATACATGTATCATGTGAGCAACTATAGTTTGGCAATGGCGGATCTATAAATTTCATTTTTCAAGATTAATAAAACAAGTTCTCAAATACTCCCCATTGCTCTTGCCGCAATCTCTTTAAGACAATATTTTAGCAAGCATCACATGCATGCTTTATTAAAAAAATTGGACAGTTAGGACTATATTCAATAATTGGAGAGGAACAACTGTGGAGCTGCACCTCGTAGTGGGCCACCACATGTGATGCAAATACATCTAATAATAGAGAATCTATACCTTAATAGTAGAAAGATGATATTGTAAGAATTAAATGGACTAATACATTGTTCTACTCGGAGTCAATATTACACTAATACTTAAGATACAAGTAATAGGTTTATTAATAAGACATAAATCAGCAAGTCCATCTTAAATAGATTACTTATCTGAGTTGGACTAGGAAGACTTAGTTACCTAAATGCCTTATGTTATAAACAAGGCAATGATCCAGTAAAGTCTATATATAGAGTCCTATTAGGATTGGATTCTGAAGTCCTTGATGGGAAGAACTAGGAATCTATGAGTACTCTATATAAGCACAGGTCCCTGATCACACAGCTAACACTTAGAATCAATAAGCTCTGCCCCATTGTGAGAGAGGTTAATTCATTGCTGTGATGGCTAGAAGACTTGAGCATCTTGACTTGAGGTATTTAATTGCCAGTAATATGTCTTCATCAGGTTAGTAGTTAATTATATATTAAGGTTATATGCTTATCAATAGAATCATATTAATGTCGAGTTATACTTATGTCTGTTGATTTGTGTATGCTACATAATTTATGTTTCAGTTTTTACAGATATTCCATGATACATTAATTTGGAACTCTGCATTTTTGTATCTCTGTAAAGATGCATATGCTTGTCGACTGCTAGCTAGTCATAAACAGAAAAGTTTTTGATGAATATGAGTCACACTACACACCACGCTAATTTGTCATGGAAGGGAAGGGAAACCACCTTGAGCCCCAAATAGTGATGGGCTCCTCTCAATTCGGGGCTCGGGTGATCACCCCTCCCTCTCATGCTCAGGGCCGGCTCTATAATGAAATTGTGGAATTCTTTTGAAATTCTCAAAGTTTCGGAAATTTATTTGTTCAAGTAAGCTTGGAATTCTTTTGAAATTCTTTTAAAATGACTCAAGAACAGGCACGGGCCGGGTCAGCACCTGTCCATTCCAAAGGCCTAATGTAAACCCAAAAGACTAAAGCAAATGCCTATGGCTTCATGCATGCATGTTTTGCAAGAGGAGTCAACTCCCCAAAACTACATACAGGATTGGACATAATTCAGTTAATTAAACTACTATGGCAAACAAAGATTCTTCTTAAAATACATATTATTACACTTCAAAACTTAGTATATGTCTCTCTATATATATGTCACATAATTACACTAAGGAGTACTAAGACATTCTTAATTTTAAGACTTTATAGTGGGATATATTATTAAGCTCTACTACTTCATTTTTTTATTTAATGATAAGTCACTTCACTACTCTCCCATTGACTGCCAAGTTTGATGGCTAAACCATGAAGCTGATCAGTTTTGAATGAGCTTGAAAGGAGGCTTAGCAAGAGCAGGTGCTGGGTCGTATCTGCCATAGTCTCTGGTGTTAGCTCTGAGAAGCCTCTCATGGATTTTGGCAGCTTCCTTGTGGTTCAATGGCTTCCCTGATATTTCCTACCATGTAAAAAAACAGATAATGATCAGTCAGCAAGATTTAAAATTCTGGAGGTTATATTGTACTACTAATAATACTAATTAACTTTGGTAATGTTTTATTGTTGGGTCACATCTTTCGGATTCTGTTACAATGGTATTATCCTCAACTCCACATGTGTGTGTTTTGTCTCAAAAGAGCTCGATACAACTTAGGAAAATATCCCACTTAAACCAAATAATAGACAATCACTTATCCGATGTAGAGTAATTGTATTTGATCCAATCTTAATATTTATTTGGAATATGTGAATTTCTCAAACAGTACTAAATTGAAGGATTATTTGATTTTGAGTACTGATCACTGAAAAGTGGAAAGCAAAATGAAGAAGAGGAGGAAGAAGAAGATAAACCAAAGAATTAAGGAAGTTAATTAACTCTTTCTAATTATACAAACCTCTGGAGTTTCATCCACTTGATCTTCAGCCACCTTATTCACAAACTTGGATCCTCGACCTGCAAATTCATTCATGCATATAAGAAAAGGTGAAATTCTTCTTCTGTCTTGCATAAATTAATATTAAGAACATCACATAATGCATTCCAAGAAGAATCAAAAGTATAGTGATGATGCTACAAATTTCTTTATACATATATGCTGCACATGGAAAGAAGGCTCATAAAGAGACTTTTATTGTTTTGTTCACATATATGATATGTTGCATGTCCTGCCTTGACAGAGTATTAAGCAAAGAAAAAACCCATGCACAGTAAATAGTCATAAACATTATAAACAAGGGGCTGGTGTTTGAAACAAAATCCTAATTAATATGCATGTGGGCATACATGCTTCAACATAATGTTGCATATATGTTGACCATAATTTGAAGCCAATTAATTACATCTTATTCAATCAACCCTTTTATACAAATATATATGTACATATACTTATAAATATACATACATATATATGTATACAACTCTTTAGTAACATCTCTGAGTCTCTGACAATGTATGTATATATATGATTTTATAAACCAAAGGCTGCAGTGGAAGACTTAAAAGAGACCAACCTGATGCAAAAGAGGCTGATAAAAATGATGCTGAAATCAGGAGAAACAGGATACTGAACTTCTTGAGAAACATGAAACCCATGTTCAGCAACTTTGTTGTTTTGTAAGCAGCTCTCTTTTCTCATTCAAGAGAGAATTAATGGACCAAATGGGATATGCTTTCCTATATATCTGTATTAATTAGTGCAGGGAACATTAAACCTACTTAGAGTGGAATTCTTAGAGATAAAACTGAAAATTGAAACTTAATTATATAAAATTCAAGCTTTAAGCTTTTCAGTTTAAAATTTAACGAAAAAGGTGAGATAGACCACTTTTCTGATGTTGGGGGCACTAAGTCTAAGAAGTTAGTGGATGGACATAGTTAATTAAGAGAATAGTACTTAATATGACCCTCAGTGGAAACTACCACAATACCCCTGATTGTTTTATGTAGCAGAACTTCATTACAAAAATGTCACTTGAATTTGCTATGTATAACACCAAGATAAATGGAATTTAACAGATTTTGGAGACCCCAAGATGACCACCATGATTGTCCGTATACATTTTGAGCTTGTTCAACTGGGTTGTTTATATCTTTCATCAGTTTAGAAGAGAGCAAGATGGTGATTATAGGTACCCTAGTCACTTCTAATTTGGGGAGCACCAGTCAGCTAGTTTCACAACTAGGATTCATTCCTGATCTAATTTGCTTTAAAAAAATATTGTATGAGAGGTTAGAACTAGACTTGCTGGCTTCAGTTATCAGTAAACTCAGAAGGACTGCAATGGAAACTTGGAGGGCATAAAGGTTTGATGATTAGTTAATAATTGGTCCTTTGTTTGTTCTTAAAAAAGAAATATTAGGAATATAAATAGCTTTTCTGGATGGCTAGTGCTTTCAATTATCTATAAAGACAAGGACAACACACCAAATACCACTCTGAAAGGACACTGGTGGAGAATAAAGAGGGAAGCACTGTAATATTTAAAATACCCCATCATTCTTTTGATTTCTTTTGTGAAAAAAAAGTGGGGTTAGGACTTAGGACAGCTCCATAATAAGTCCCTAGCTTAAGTAAACCCTACCTTTGCCTTCAATAATTGGCCAATCGATTTGCATCACTAACATCCAGTCAATTCAGACAGACCAAAATATCATTTAAGTTTGATCCTAGACATGGTTAGCATGCCATGACTAATTGACTATAGTGGAATAATGTTGTGCACTAACTCAGAAATTATAATGGAAAATGTGAGTTTTAATTGGGATATTTGTGATCACTACGATGAAGGTACAGTAAGGTCAATGCATAAATGATAAATGTGTTGCAACTATAGCTTAGTTAAGTTCTTATATTTTTCTAAGAAAAGCGTGGATTCGGATCCTCTATTTATTTTTGTTTGGCTTTGTATATTATGTGTGAGTAAAAAAAAAAGAATTTATAACACTTTTTAAGTTTGTTTGGGATCACCTTTGTGAATTCATAACCTTTAATATGTAGCACTTAACTATAATTGAAACAAGTATAGCTTATAATCTAACATAGGCCATATAAATGACATCCACTTTAACAGCTATCTCCATGTATAATCTTTAAATTCTTTCGATAAAGTACCTTTGGGCATGCAATTAAAATATGAAATGCATTCTTGTTAGGCATAGGATAAGATTGTTTAAATTCCATTAAATTGCATGGCTTGAGTGAGCTATCCTATATGGCTATGAACTTAATTATCGTTCTATTATTTAACGAAATACTCTGGATTTGTGCCATTTTGTGAAGGATGACATAGTGGAATGACAAATGTGCAGAGAGAATATGAACAATACCCATATAAAATTTCTCATGAATCTCTTGACCAAACTTTATACAATAGAAAACATGAATCCCTGAAAGTTTATTGTGAAGTCAGCTAACATTGGATTCCAATAGCAATGCATTAGACTACCACCAATGTACACTGCAATTTTGTTTCTTTTTTGCCAATAAGTACAACTTTGGTTTCACCAATAAAAATTAGCTGCCAGATAACAGAAGTTACAGAACCCAGTAGTCTTGGTGGCACCTAAATGACATAATTTGAATTTGAAGAACAACGCATTTAATGGTTAACTTTCACAGGACACAATGATGGGATGCACCATCCCTGTATTTTAGGAACAGATGCATTGCTCCGGTGCTCCCATTATGGAGCCTTGTGATTTAGAGATTGAGGCAACACCCCATCTTTTTGTATAATTTTTTGATTATTTTAGTTCACTGATTAGTGCAATTAGGGGTCTGGATGCCCTGATAAAGTACATACAAAATCCCCCTAAAAAGATTATTGTATATGAGTCTTTCTGCTCAAAATTGAACCCATCAATATCAAAACCGGGAAGCCCATGAACCCATCAAAGTTGCAACAAGAGATATATTAGGTACTTGAAAGCTGAATCAACAGTGTTAATTGGAGGGTATCAATGAGAGATGGTTATACCTAATACATAATAGATAAAAGCACACTAGTTGATTCTTTCTTGGGGCAACTTGCACTTAATTTCCAATAATGTTCCTATTTTGTATTGGGTGACGTGGGAGCACGTGTGGCCGTTGGGCCTTACACGCGGATAACCTGGCTCTGATACCATGATAGAATTAGAGCATCCAACCAACCCAAAACCAATTGGCAATGAGTAGAGAGGCCCAAGATTTATAAGCACATATGCTAAACTCTAGTTTTCCGATGTGGAACATTGCTCCACATTACTCTCAACACGCCCCCGCACGTGTGACGATATTTTGAGCCTTACACGTGAACAAATTGTATTGGGTGACATGGGAGCACGTGTGGCCGTTGGGCCTTACACGCGGATAATCAAGCTCTGATACCATGATAGAATTAGAGCATCCAACTCAAAACCAATTGGCAATGGATGGAGAGACCCAAGACTTATAAGCACCGAAGTTCTAGTTTTCCGATGTGGGACATTGCTCCACATTCCTCTCAACACGCCCCCACACGTGTGGCGAGATTTTGAGCCTTACACGTGAACAAATTGTATTGGGTGACGTGGGAGCACGTGTGGCCGTTGGGCCTTACACGCGGATAACCTGGCTCTGATACCATGATAGAATTAGAGCATCCAACCCAAAACCAATTGGCAATGGGTGGAGAGGCCCAAGTCTTATAAGCAGATATGCTAAACTCTAGTTTTCCGATGTGGGACATTGCTCCACATTACTCTCAACACGCCCCCGCACATGTGGCGATATTTTGAGCCTTACACGTGAACAAATTGTATTGGGTGACGTGGGAGCACGTGTGGCTGTTGAGCCTTACACGCAGATAACTAAGCTCTGATACCATGATAGAATTAAAGCATCCAACCCAAAACCAATTGGCAATGGGAGGAGTAGCCCAAACCTTTAGACAAGGCCTCAGTCACAGTGAGAAAATTTTTAAGTGTAACGAATGTACACAACCCTTCTTTCACAACATCTCCTCACATGTTGATCACATTACCACTTATTAGAATAAAGCGTTGCAGAGACCTGTCGCACCTAAGAACTTCTCCAATCACCTCACCCTCTACAGCTCCAGCCTACCAAGGTCAGACTGCAATTTGACTATACATTCACTGGTTACCACCGTCAATAGAAAACATTTTCCAAATGTGGCAAATAGGTGATCAATCCTGCATCTAAAATTCACAAGATTTCAAGGTGAATTCTGTCAGATTTCGAATCAGCATTCCTGGGCCTAATGGCCACTCAATCATTATGGAGCTCAGTAAAATAGATTGCTAGCCTTAAAATTACTATTGGCTATTGCTTCAACTCATTCATATACATAGAAAAGGAATACAGTTAAACATGAGCTCACAAGGCAGCAGACATCACACAATAAATGATACATTGGAGCACAAATGGAGAAAAGCCTTAGGTTGAATCAAGTCAAGGGTGCATACTAAACTACTACAATCAAGTTTAAACATATTCTTCAAATTCAGCAGATGGCTATAACACTGTAAAGACATCCTATCACCTTCAACGTGGCCACATATATCGGTGAAGATTGAAGTACTAGGTGCATGAGGAAAAATTATGATGATGAAGCAGGATCTAGATTGCCATCATTTTCATGGCGGAGACTGTTCTCTCTACTGTAAGCAGACTTTGCACCCTGTCAAATAATCGAAATTTGAGATTGATTAGATGAAAACCTAGTTATATATGCAAATAATATTTAATGATTTCCATCTATAATTGATCCCTACCATATCAATGCAACTATAGCTCAAAAGTTTAGGTCCTGGAATAATATATTGTAAGAATGCAAAATACATGCAAAGGAAATTGATGCTTACCTGAAAGATTGTTCCGAGCTTTTTTAATGCTTTAGCCCGTGCCTTCAGAACATCCTTGGACACAGTGGGGTCTCTAAGTATCTGAAAAAGAACACAGTTATCAAATCATTTCTTCAAATGCTACTAGAGGTTGTCTTCAATTATATTTACCCTATATCTTTTTGTGATCACTCCCTTGAAATTGATTAATTTTCCTTTGCTTTTTCTCTGTTTAAATATAAGTTCAGCATGTAACCATGTTTACCATTGATATATCCACAAGTAGATATATATTATATATAGCAAGGAAAAAATCATTGATCAGATTAATTACAAGAACAAGCAGCACTAAAAGTAATTCAATACCATGGAAGATGGAACTCTTTCATCCGTCTGTAATTCAATTTAGGGGCTAGTACAAAACTTAAATACAAAGCAGATCAATGATATTAGATTTAGCTGCCAAATGCCACAAGGGCTGCACGGTAAGCAATTGAGTCTGCTGGCACCACATTTATTACCAAGTAAAAAAAGAATTGAGGTCGACTGTCAACCTAATGTTTTCAATCTCAAAAACCATTTAGAAATTTGAAAAGGACTCATCTAAAAACTAAGATAAGAGACCAAATCCAACCACCAATCTTTTCTTCCCTTTTGAACACCCAGAAAAATGTGAAGACAATACCGTTAATGATCTATTAAGATCTTTCAACTGAGTTATATCTTACGTCAAAAACTTGCATTAGACTATGCAAGACCCATAACCTAAGATATTACTCAAATTATTCAAAGTAATATGACAAAGGAATAGCTTGCAGGAAAAATGAATATTTAGTAAGCTAAGGAAAGGAAATACTGGCACTCACTGTTTGGCAGACACGTGACAAAGTTGACTCGATATCAACCACATTAATCTGCCATAGGGAATTAAGCACTGCATCCTTCTTCTCTTCAATGGCTTTCATTAAGTTCTCTTCCTTGTTTTCACCCTGGTTTATCTTCCTCAGCTCTTCCTGTAGTTGAATTAAAGATACAGCAGCTACAAGTAGAGATAAGCATCGTTTCGTCAGGAACTCAGGACCATAAATAGTTCTCAACTTTTAAGAATATATAGCCTGTGTTTCACCAAATATAACTCCCTGATACCGAAAGTGTACCTGAAGCTGCTGATACTTGTGACTTTATCCGGTGTCCTTTATCCCGCACCCATTCTGCTAAAAATGGTACCTTCATGTACCGTGTGTCCTTTCCAAGTTCTTTTGCAGCTTGCCTTGTGTATATATAACCAATTGTATGTAGCATAGCCTCGCCAAAGGCTGATTAAAAAAATAAATAAAAATCAATTATGGTTCAATGCAAATTGCAACTAGTAAAGCAAATTTAAAGTTTTGTTTAGTTATCATCCGAAAAGTTTGAAAGTTACATTAAAACCAATATAACTGAATCCAAACGCAAAATTTCTCTAGATTTTGTATTTATTTTCTAAACAAAGCATGTCATTTTGTGAGTTCAATATAAGAGAGAATTATGTGTACAGTTTTTAGGCAATTGCTTATCAAGAAAATTATATCTACTTTTTTTTCCGTCAATTATGTTTTTAGATGAATTTTTCAAGGTTATTGTCAATCAGAAAATTGCTTGGGTTAATATAATTTACTTAACAGATAATAATGGTTTTTTGAAAAAAGAAGTTTCTATTACCTAACTTTTTTGTCTCCCGTTTGCATTGCATGCATGTAAAACAGGTTTCAAGATATTTGCAATTGGGCTAATCATATGCATATTTTGGTGAGAAGTTACATATCCTATGGAAAATTTTGTCAAATATAGTTCAACCATGAGCAACCGAGTGGATGACATAACTTGGTGTGAAGTAGTTGTCAATGGGCTGACCAAGTAATGGCTTCAGAACACCTCTCTCTTTAAAGACTTACAATTAAACGTTATGACAGTTTTTTTAACTTTTTCTTTCGAGATAAACAGGACATGTATATTCTCATTGTCCTATTATACTATCACAATAGTACTTAAAATGAATTCTAATTTGGTTATAATTTACACATCATTATTCAACCCTGGGTAGATACTCATGACATCATTTTTTGTTTACGCAGATGTTCTGGTAGATTTTAAAAGTCGTAACTATGTGTTTTTCTAAATCTTTCTAGGAATACAATATACTCCCTTTGGAAGGAGAAAAAGAAAAGGGTTTACCTGCTGTTGAGAGGCGCCGTGCTTCTGAATTTGCCCATTTTACAAACTCATCTGTACGACCATCAACAAATGGTTGAAGACGATCTTTCAGAATGGCTACAAGCTTTGCTTCCCTTTCCTTTTGCAGTGTCTGCACAGTAAAAAATGGGGAGGGGATTCCATTAAGCATATTGAAAAGTCAACATTTTGATTACACCAGCGTAAAAACTAAAAAGCATACCCTCATTTTCTCCTGAACTCTTTGCCTACGGGTTTCAGGATCATGCATCTCTTCTTCAATTCCAATAGATGACAAAGAAGCCAAAGCAAGTTGACCAACATAATCTTCAAAGTATTCACTCCCAAAAAGCATCCCAAACACAGCTGCAGGGTCTACCATGGAGTCCCTGGAAATGAGAAACGGATTTACAGAAACCAATATCTTCCCACATATTTGACTTTAGATAAGTATCAAACAATGATTAAAATAAGAAATGAGCGTAATTTCAATTTAGGAAGACTGTAGGAGCCTGAGGGTATTATGCATTTTCATCCAAATGGTCTATACAAACTCTCTTATTAAAATCATTTCATCATTTGATTTATTGATGCAACCAAAGGAAAAATTCACCTAGGAATTAGAAAAGGTTCTTTTATGTAAAACTTAACAGCAAAGAGATTAAATGGAAGTTAATATTTTAAAAACTGAATTGCAACAACATCTGTCAAAGAAATTAATTAGGGAAGGGTATAATTGTTATATTAATAAAAGATTTTTTATTCCCAAGTTGTACAAACTTACTGTTGTATGCCTCCCTTTCCTTGCTTGTCATATGCTTCACGCTTCTCAGGATCACTTAAAACTTGGTAAGCTTCACCAAGTGCCTTTATGCATATACAACAGGGAAAATAAACCCCAAAATAAGAAAATTATACTTAAAACTGAAAAATAGGAAGCAACATAAGATGCCAGTGAAAATTTTCTCCTTTACTTTTACATGACTCTGAAACTATAAACCAACCAGCCAAATCACAACTAGTATGAGGAAATGTGCACATATGTTACGGGCACTAGGGCAGGTTACAATATAATTCTCTAAGTCTTGGATTTTTGTTTTTAAATAATGCATCTTGTGGCTTCCCAATAAAAGAAAAGCATTTAGTTTATAACTTTAACTAGATGACTAGTAATGTAGCTATGATTATGTACATGATGATCTCAATCATAAGGTATGCTTGCCTATAAACAATTGAATTTAATAGCTTATATTTGTAACTCGCTTACTTGGAAATTTTCAGCAGCCTTCGGATCTCCAGGGTTTTTATCCGGGTGAACTATCCTTGCCTAGAAAGAACACATAAACCATATTGTAATTTAGTAAATGCCACTATCATCAAAATGGCTTTTCTTAGTATACAAAAGAGCAAGTCCGAATTTCTAACATGAGAAGCGAATCAAGAAAATATTTCACAAAGCACTGTGCATAATGATGTGGGGGCAGCACTAATAATTGGAGCAATGCTGCCTATGACTCGGTTTGGACAAACAGTAACTTTGAGGCTTTAGCCTGTGGAGTAAAGCCAGATACCAAGATATTGAATTCAATCAATACACAAATAAAAAGGGGCAACTCGGTATTCAACAAGTACTTCAAAGCAGCTGCAACATGTCTAAACTTTTGATTGGAGGAAACAAAGAAAGAAACAGAAGCCCAAAATATAACTCTTTCCAAAAACTTATCTTTCTTGTCAGAATTGCTTCTAAAGGAGTAAAAGTTAATTTGAAGAAACTGGGAAATTGGGAAAGCTTTGATTACCTTGATATAGTAAGCCTTTTTAATCTCAGCAGAGGTGGCGTCAACTTTGACGCCCAATGCATCATAATAGGCAGTTTCCTTCACCATACTTCTCAGATCACAACCTTATCACACACACTGAAACCATTAAATGAACAAAAATAAATGTATATTCAAAACCTGCTTATACCAATCCATCATAAATAAGCTAAAAATAGCTTCGAAATTAACAACTCCCAAGAAACCAAAATAGGGTAACGAAAATAAAGAATAATTGTAAAACTCGAAAATGATTGCAATGAGCAGTGAGATCTGTTAAGAAAACGCAAACCCAGTACAAGGAAGTAGTATGCAATAATTATAGAATAGCCCAAAATCTAAACAAGGAAAATGAAAAGAAACCCAAAAAGGAAAACTTTGAATCTAGCAACTTACGTGTGGTTCAGCTCAGGTAATGAAATTTAGAGACGATGTGAAGAAACAAAGAATAAGCCAGAAAGAGATCGCTGTTATTGTTTTGCACTATCTTTTTTTTTTTTTTTTTTTTTCCTAGGCAGGTAAGGTAGATACAATTATTTTTTCCGTTTTGTCGGTAACGAATTTAACTGACCCCTCGCATTATGGGTTAAAAAAAAAAAACTGACCCCTCGCATCTTTTAATCTTTTAGAAAACGTATATGAGTAGAAATTGAAAATTGCGGTCCTTGAAGGCCTGAACGTACATTATATAATTGCTTAATTGGCTATATTATATGATTAGTAATTTAGTACTTATGGTTTAATATTTTTGGGAAATGATTTTCACACTCCACATTTCTTCATATGCACTCCTTTTATTTTTTTTTTAAATATTTTGATTATATTTTATTACTTATATTTCCAGATTCACCCTTATAGATTTTTACTAGCAAAATATTTTTTATTATTTTTAAAAATTTTCATTGAAGACATTTTTTATTATTTGTTCTTCTAATTAAAACGTTAGTCTTCTATATGATCGTCAAACCTTTTCTCTTTCTGCCTCTTTCTATATTCCTAGTGTTTTCTTTCATACCTAATCCATTTTACACTTTATTCTTAATTTTTATCTAATTACAAACAATATTTTCAGCCTCTATGATTGATGGTCAAAGATTAAAAATGAATGAGCAACACACCATGGATCCGGAATTGCAGAAAATTTTAGACATGGTATATATGCAAAGATGATATGAAAAAAATTTCAGAGTTTAATCATCCTTTTAACTCGTTTGTAGCTATTGATCATGGTGAGTTTTATTACTAAGTATAATTTTTTCATTGTATTATGTACTTTAGATAATTTTTATAATAATCTATTGGT
This sequence comes from Dryas octopetala, assembly GCF_963921425.1. Classification (NCBI taxonomy): domain Eukaryota; kingdom Viridiplantae; phylum Streptophyta; class Magnoliopsida; order Rosales; family Rosaceae; genus Dryas; species Dryas octopetala. The sequence goes on along the minus strand of NC_141373.1, from coordinate 9,894,592 downwards.
GGGTCTCCCTTACAAGTTGCACTTTTCTCATACTATCTTTCTAACTAATATATGATATAATACTATATATCAATTAATTAGTTGTGGTAATAGTTACTTTTTATCATTACTTGCAAGTAGTGTGACTTTCTTATATACAGAGCATTAGTTTTACAAGAATTCATACTAACTTACTATTGTTCTAAGATGATTATACTAACTGACTATTCATTCTAGAATGCAGTGTTCTGATTAAGTTTAAAGAACTCAATTTTGTAATATGTTTAATTGTTTTAATAAAGAATGCACAAATGAGGGAGTACATCAGTCTAAACAAACAAAAAATTAGTACAACGGTCTTTTAAACAAAAAAACAAATACAGAAGTCTCCTAATGAAAGGATTGTGAGGACACAAAAATTCACCAATTAAAGGCAAAGGTTAAAGTTGTATAATTCAAAGAGAAGCATATAGTTCATAGAAAAAAACATAGAGAGAGAAGTGTACATGGCTAAATCTAATCGTATTAAAAGAAAAGACTTAAATGTGTTAAAAAGAGAATTGAAAAAAAAATAAAGAAATTATTTTGCAAGTCAAAGCCATAAGGATAAATTTGGAAATATAAGTAATAAAATATAATAAAATATTTTTATAAAATAAAAGTGGAGTGCGAAAATTGCCTCCCATATTTTTTAATGTTAATTTTGTATTAATTTTTTTAATAAAACTCTATATAACAAAATCTCAATTTTCACCTAAATGAAGAAATAATACAAGGTTCAGTACACCACGCAGAGGGACTCAGGTTTATGTCTACGGGACGACATCCATATGATATAAAATATGGTGAAAAAATAGATAACATTTGTCTGTATTCTTGGACTGACATCAACATAATAAGTCATAAGAACTAAATTCATACACATGATCCCGCATTCACCCAAAAAGGTTATGAATTTATCAATTTTTTCTCACATATTCTTTAATACATTTCTATTATTACAAAGAGAAGCTATTACTGTTGGTGTCAAGACTTCACCAAAATGTGAATTGCCTAAATATTTGTTAACAAAATTGGTTAACACAATATAATTACACATTTGAAGGATACACATTTCAGTTTGACAGCAGAAATGAACCAAAATTCCGTTGAAAATATCTCACAATTTACTTATAGCATTATTTGTAACTTTTTTTTTAATATGGGGGAGGAGTTTAAATTACAAGGACGAATTAGAAACCCACGTAAATTGCTGAGATGAAAAGTGTAATTTGGAAAAGAAAAAACAAGGGCACATACTAGACTAATACAATCAATAGCAAACACATTTTTCGAAATTTATGAAGCGATTATGATGAATCAAAATGTTCCTGGTATATATTCTCTGCGGAGACTGAATTCTCTGCGGTAAGGAGCCTTTGTATCCTAAAAAAAATTTGAGATTAATTAGATTAAAACCTAATTCTATGCAAATAATAATTACTCCTTTCAAGCCAAGTTGATCCCTGCCACATCAATGCAACGATAGCTCAAAAGATTAGGTCATGGATAATATGGAGGCAAACTAGTTAGAACCTAATTAAGTTGAGGATTTAACTTGAGGGCTACATATGGAGCTCATTCCGCAATGTGATCTCATGATTTAAACCATCCATTTTTGAATGTTAGTTGAAGGATTGTTCTTACAAAAAAATCAGTCAAATTGAAAATTTTTTAATCACCTAATTATGATAAAATAAATATATGAATACTGTAATTTTGTTAAACACTAAAAATAGTCATAGTAATGATAAATTGGTTAAACGGTATTTGGTTTGATTAATTTTCTACATGGATGATATTTGAAAAGGAACATGAGAAATGGATGGTTCAGATTCAGAATCAGAGGTGGGCTCCAACAATATGGTACTCAATTTAAGTCTTGGACTTAGATTCCAATAATGCAAGAGACAATCATAAGAATGCTCAAATTTTGATACCACATTATGTATCATATCTCTACTAAGCGAAACCCGGCTATAGGTGAGCTCTACCTCTATTAGAAATGTGGTTCATAGTGTGGTATCAAAATGTTGTATAAATAGTTTTATCCACCGGAATATGGCAAAAATGTAATAATACGTGCAAAGTAAATTCTAAGGCTTACACGGAAGACTGTTCCAAACATTTCCAATGCATCAGCCCGTAGCCTCAGAACATCTTTGGACACAGTGGGGTCTCTAAGTATCTGAAAAAGAACACAGTCATCAAATCATTTTTCTTCATAGGCTTCTAGAGCTTGTCTTCAACTATATGTACCTAGTATATCTTTTTGTGATCACTCCCTTTCGAAATTAATTAATTTTCCTCTGCTTTTTCTCTGTTTGAATATATAAGTTTAGCAGCTACGTACATGGTAAATCTCATTGGACCAGACCTGAATATAAGCTAAAGAAAGGAAATACTAGGAACTCACTGCTTGGCAGACATGTGACAAAGTAAACTCAATATCCAGCACATTAGCTTCCCACAGTCTCAAAATAGTTGAACCCTTCGAAACTTCATTAATTTCACTCCGTAAGTGCTCTTCCTTGTTACACTGTATAATTTCTTGTAGTACAACTATACGTTCAGCATCTACCAAAATTCAGATAATTAAGAATGAGTTTGCTGGGCAATCCGTTAAAAAAAAAAAAAACTTTAAAGGATGAATAATTCTAGAGGGACCACATTTCTCGATCACATTAATTCACCACATTACACAACAAGTGGAGTCGATATGTAATATCACTATGACCAATTGTTAATAAACGCATAGTGTGGTAAGCTGTTGTGACTCAAGAATATAATTCTTAAGCATTACTCTTAAAGGAGATATAACTTAATTTTCACGAGTTACTATTTGGACCACATTTAATGATCACGACTCATAAGTGGCACTCACCTCTATTAGAGAGATAGTCAGTAAATGTGGTCCAAATAGTTTCATTCTTAATTTCTATTTGTTTTAAATAGAACTCCCGAATAGGGGAAAGCGCCCCTGAAGCTGCTTGTACTAGTGACCTTATCTGGTATCCTTTGGGACCTTTACTTTTCACCCATTCTGGTCTTTCATACCTGAATTCAACCTTTTTTTCTTTTGCAGCTTTCATACGGTAAATAACACCAATCGTATGTAGCATAACCTCGCCAAAGGCTGATGAAAAATGTCAATTATGGGTCAATGTAAATTGCAACAAGCCAAATGCAAAATTAAGTTTTTATTTGGTTAGCAATTGAAAAGTTTGAAATGTATATTAACAGCAATACAACTGGATGAAAATGCAATATCTCCTGAACAAATCAGGCCACTTTGTGGGTTCAATATAAGAGAGTATTCTGTTTTCAGAAGTTAAATGGGGTTTGCAATTGGTCGAATCATATACAATTTCAGTGAAAACTGAGAAGTTACATATCCTTTGGAAAGTTATATCAAATTTACTTGTTGCAAAAAAAGAAATTTTACACACAACGGGGATATATAAAACCCCTCTGACAATAACAGGTGATGTAACTAGAATGTGAAGAATTATTGTGCAAGAGGTATTGTATGCAATAATTTTTCATTTTGAAGGTAGGAACACAAATGGATTTACCTGCTGTTGAGAGGCGTCGTGCTTCTGAATGTACCCATTTTTCAAACTCATCTGTATGACCATCAACAAATGGTTGAAGGCGATCTTTCAGAATCGTTATGAGCTTTTCTTCCCTTTCTTTCTGCCATAGCTACACACACAAAAAGATGGGGAAGGGATTTCATTAAGCCTATTGAAAAGTGGACATTTTGATAACACCAGTGTAAAAAGCATACCCCCATCTTCTCCCAAACTCTCTGGTTACGGACTTCAAGATCTTGTGTCTCATCTTCCATTTCAAAATATGATGTGAAAGTGGCCAAAGCAAGTTGACCATAATAATCTTCAAAGCATTCACACCCGAAAACCATCCCATATGCAGTATAACTATGTAGCCAGAAGTCCCTGCAGGCAAAGACAGTGTAAATTCAAATACATAAGCCTGCAAGAGCCTGAGGATGTCATACATTTTCATCCAAATGGGTTATACACCCTCTCTTACAAAAACCATTTCACTGTTTGAATATTTTATATTGGTTAATTAGCAAAAGCTTAAAATCAAAGAGATTAATTGGAAGTAAATATTTCAGAAGCTGCATTACGACAATGTCTTCCAAGCAAATTATACAAAATTATACTTCCCAAGTTGTACAATCTTACTGTGGTTTGCATAACTTTCCATGCTTGTTATACCATTCACGCTTCTGAGAATCGCTTAAAACCTGATATGCTTCACTGATTGCCTTTATGCAGATACCATAACCAGGAAAATAAGCCCCAAAATGATAACAAAATTCATATTAAAACAAAAACAAAAAACAAAAAAGGAAAGCAACATAAGATGCCGAGTGAAAACTTTCTCCTTTACATTTACATAATTACATGACTGATCTCTAACTATAAGCCAACCAGCCAAATAACAACTTGCTTAGAGAGGGAATGTGCATATATGTTAAGGGCAAATACTTCTCCAAGTCTTGAATTTTGGTTTTTCAATAATGCATCTTGGGAATTCCCACAAAAGAAAAGCATTAAGTTTATATGTTTAACCAGACGAACTAATCAAAAGGAACATATGCTTGGTATAGACGACTAATTAAATTTAAAAGCTTACACGGATATCTTCAGCAGCCTTCGGATCTCCCGGATTTTTATCTGGGTGAGCTTGTGTTGCCTAGAAAGAGCACAAAAAACCCTATTGTAACTGAGTAGATGCCACTATCTTCAAAATGTACTTTCATGCTATACAAATCCAACTAAAAGCAATTCCAGATTTTTATAAACATGATGAGAATGAAATCAAGAAAATACAGAATAGAGCAGAGTGCATATATAATGATGTGTGACAGCACTAAAAGATGGAACATTAATTTGAAGAAATTGGGAAATTGAAAGCTTTGATTACCTTCTGATAGTAAGCCTTTCTTATCTCAAGATAAGAGGCATCAACATTGATACCCAAAGTGTCGTAATACTCAGTCTCCCTCACCATACTTGTCAGATCACAACCTTATTAGACACACTGAATCAATTAAATGGGAAAAAAAAAATAGTATCAAGAAATAAAAAATTCTCAGAATATATAGAACGAAAATGATTGTACTGAAGGAGATCAATATATAAGCTTATTATAGAGCCTAATATCATCAGAAAAAGAACCCAATTGCAAGTAATTGTAGCAATGCAGTTTGCATATAGAACATGACAAATTTGAGGATTTTTCTTTTTTCAGGTAAATTAAAACTATCAAAATGAAAAGAATCCCAACAAAAGAAAACTTTGAATCTAGCAACTTACATAGTTACATGTGATAGTGTGATACATACAGTTGTGTATGACAATGAAATTAAACAAAGCATGGGCCAGAGAGGGAATGATAGGATCAGAGAAAAAAAAAAATTGGGTAAGAAAATAAGAAAACAAAATTAATTGAAGTGTCTAGCAAACTACCAATTTACTAGCAGCTCCAAATTCCGACCCAAGTAGAGCTCACCATGCCAACTGCAAAGATGCCCAGCAACACCACGTCGTCACAGACATTGCACCAAGCACCCATTCACTCATGTAGCTGTAGCCTATCTATCATCCCCATAAGGCCATAATTATGGGCCCATTCTCAGGCCCAGAAACAAGGAAATAGGGTCTTTGTATATACTCTGCATCTTCCCAAGTAGCATCCTGGGCTTCGCAGGTAACTCGGCCCATTGGATTAATAAGCGAGTAACAGGCCAAAATTGTAATCTGGCCGAAGAACACATATTAGACTAATACAATGAATAGCAAACAAATTCTTCAACATTCATCAACCGATTGTGATGAATCAGAACCATCCTGGCGAATCATGGACTCTCTATGGTAGGGAGCCTTTGTATCTTAAAAAAAAAATGGTAAATTGAGATTGGTTAGATGAAAACCTAATTATATATGCAAATATTAATAATTACTCCATTCAAGCTAATTTAATTATTTGATCTCTACCGTGGCCCCAAAAAAAAAAAAGTTGATCTCTACCACATCAATGCAAGGATAGCTCAAAAGATTAGGTCATGGATAATATATATAGAGGGAAGCTAGTTAGAGCCTAAATTGAGGATTTAGCTTGAGGACTACATGTGGAGCTCATTGTAGTGATTCAATGATATGAACCATCTATTTGTTATTTTTATTGAAGGATCATTTTTGGAAAAACTTAGTTAAATTAAAAATCGTTTAGTTATCTAATTATAATCAAATAAATATGCGAATATTGTGCTTTCGATAAACACTACAAAAGTCATAGTAATAATCAAATGGTTAAATGGTTTTCGGTTTGACTGATTTTTTGCATGAATGAACTTGAAAAAAAGACATGAGAAAATGATAGTTCGAATTAAGAGGTGGGCTCCAATAAAATTGTACTCAATTTAAATCTTGGACTTAGATTCTAACAATACAAGATGCACAATCATAATAATGCTAGATTGCTAAATGTATCTTATTTTGTATCATATCTCTAATATAGGTGAAACCCGTTGATAGATGAGCTCCACCTATTTTGGAGGTGTGATACATAAGTGATATTATAATATGGAATAAATAGTATTATACATCGGAATATTGCAAAGATAAATGCAAAGTAAACCCTAAGGCTTGCTTGGAAGATTGTTCTAAACATTTCCAATACATGAAAGCTTTGATTACCTTTCTTATCTCAAGATAAGAGGCATCAGTATCGATGCCCAATGTATCATAATACTCAGTCTGCCTCACCATACTTCTTCACAACCTTATCAGACTCACTTAATCAATTAAATGGAAAAAATACTAAAAAAAACATATAAGAAATTATATAGCATATATTCTACTTACAGAACTCCCTAGAAACTAAAATACGGTATCCAAAAAAAAAATTCCTAGTTTATACAGAACAAAAATTATTGTAATGAGGGAGACCCAATATATCAGCTTATTATATACAGAGACTAATATCATCAGAAAAAAGAACCCAATTGCAAGTAATTGTAGCAATGTAGTTGGGTATGAAGATAGGAAAATAAAACAAGAAATTAATGTGAAGTGTCTAACAAACCAGCAATCTTCTACTTCTGGCAGCTCTATGATCCGAAATTCCCGAGCAGAGCTCACCATGCCAAGCACCTCACGCATGTAGCCTTTCATCCCCATAATTATGGGCCTGTCCTCAGGCCCAGAAACAAGGAAATTGGGTCTTAATATCCTCTACATCTTCGAAGTGCCCAAGTGGCATTCTCGTCAGGTAACCCAGCCCAGCCCACGATGCCCAAGGAACCTTTGTGTCCAGCTAAGTAGGTTTTTTTTATTATCAACAAAGAACAACTATCATACATGATATTTGAATTCAGAACCTCCTCTCACAAAGGAGAAAATGAGGGCCACAACTAAACCAAATGGTCATTGATAGTTGGCCAATTTGTGACTAGTAAAAGAATGGAATAATGATATGATCTTGTTTAACACACTTAAATTTGTATGTTTGTTAGAGAGTTGTTATTGAGAGAGATAAACACATTAAATGTATACACCCGTGATATGAAAGTTTTTGTTTAATTTCTCTAATAGAGGTGAGACTCACCCATATAGGAATCATTCATGTCTGTCTCACATTTATTAAAAGATAAAATATCATACGGTTAGTTAAGATGTTCCCAATAGCAGTATTGTAGTAAAATTAGTGAGCTAAAGCATTTATTGCTACATTGTGTGGTTGTTATCTCTTCATATTATGTGGTTGGAGGTGACTACGATTTTTCACGACCATGTGTGATCGGTTTGGCTCGTCTATGTCTAGGTCAACCATGTTGAGATCGACTGCGTTGAGGTCAGTGACGTCGGAGTTGGCCATATCAAAGTTAGCCATGTCACGGTCGACCATTTTGAGGTCCAAATGTCGAGTCATCCTAAATGACAATTGTATCTGATAAAAACATATTAGATGTAAGAGCACATAATGCTAGTCTAATTTAACTGATTGAACAATCGTCATGTCATGTTATGGAAAAATGACCACGTGGCAGAACGTTAATAGTTATTTTTGTGGTGCTAGACAGGGGCGGACTTATAGAGGAGCCAGTGAAGGAAATTGCCCTCACTTATTCTTTTCCACAGCCATGAGCTTCCCCCAACAACATAAAAATTTGCTTAAGGGTAGGGGCAAAGTGTTTGATAAAATGCCTCAAACAAAAGCTGATAATGACAACTTGGCAAGCTGCAGGGAAAAAACACACGTGACTCTAATTCTCTAAACGCTAAAATTTTGGTAACTTAAAGAATCAGAGCATTGGGTTAGAAAGATGTTTTGGCTAGTGAAGGGGAGATGATGAAGAAGACTAGTGAGCAGAAGAGAAGGCAAATGGAAGTGATGGTTAATGAAGTAATCTTATGGGTATAGGTGGTTGCTGATTGTTGTTTTATATATTCTTATCCTCATTTATGTTGGCAGTGAGGTTAGAGAAAGAAACATAAAAGAGAGAGTTTGATTTAGGGAAGAAGACAAGTGTGAAGTTAATAGAGTTGTATTTTTTTCTTTTTCTATTTTTTAAATGAATTAACTATGTTTAATCAAGTTTGTGATAAAATATTTCATTATATTGCAGAAAGCGAAGTTACAAATTAAGCAAGATATAGATGTCACAAAACCACATAGAGGATAGGGTACGTGGAGACATAGATAGATCTATACTCTAGAAAAAAAAAATTCTAAATATTATAAAAATAAACACATTTTTAAGTGTACATGTTTTAAATTTTTAATGTTGAAATATTAGTTAGTGTCTATTTTATCGACGGTCGGTAAAGGTTTTTTTATTTTTTGGGTCCGCCACGGGTGCTAGAATCGGTATCAAAAGTATACACATATATTTATCACACATTCACACGATTAGTTATTGATTTAAAAATGGATTCCAAATTTCTTTGGCCCAATGATGCCAAAATTGAGATAAGATGATAAGACACTGCATAATGTACTAGGACTGCCATGCACGAGCATAGCAGCATCTCTCACTCTCTTTCAAACAAATGGAGATCACCACCATGTCCCAAGCCATGCAACTCCATGCCCAAATCCTCAAAACGGGCAACCAACAAAACCCAAACCTCTCTAAGCTCTTCACTTTCTCAGCTCTGTCACCTTCTGGAGACCTCTCCTATGCCCGTCTCATTTTAGCCTCACTCCCTACCCCAAACTCTTACTACTACAACACCATGATCCGAGCCTATTCTCAAACCTCCGACCCGACGCAAGCCCTCTACCTCTTCCTACCCATGGTTGAAGACCCGACCCACCTCACCCCCCGTCCCGACAAGTTCACCTATCCGTTCCTCCTCAAGTCCTGCGCCCGTTTGAGACTGACCCACGAAGGAAAACAGCTTCATGGGTTGATAGTCAAGTCGGGTCTCGGGTCGGACCGGTATATCCAGCACTCCATGATCCATATGTATTCGTTGTGTGGCGAGTCGGGTGTTGCTTATAAGCTGTTCGAGAGAATGTCTGACAGAGATGTGGTGTCATGGACGTCAATGATTGATGGGCTGGTCGAAGATGATAGGCCCGTCAAGGCGATAAGGTTGTTTGAGCAAATGGTGGATGATGGGGTTGAGGTTAATGAAGCGACAGTCGTGTCAGTTTTGCGAGCGTGTGCAGACACCGGGGCATTAGGCACAGGGAGGAGAGTGCATGGGGTTGTTGAGGATAGAGGGATTGGTTTGAAGCCTAATGTTAGTACTGCCCTTATTGATATGTATGCAAAATGTGGGTGTCTAAAGAGTGCAAGGCGGGTTTTTGATGACATTGTCGATAAAGATGTTTTTGCATGGACTGCTATGATTTCCGGCCTTGCTAGCCATGGTCATTGCCAATATGCTATTGACTTGTTCAGTAAGATGCAAGATTTTGGTGTGAAACCAGATGAGAGGACAATGACTGCAGTTTTATCGGCGTGTAGGAATGCAGGTCGGGTTGGTGAAGGTTATGCATATTTGAGAAGTATGCAAAAGAATTATGGAGTTAGGCCTACAATTCAACACTATGGATGCATGGTAGACCTCCTTGCTAGAGCAGGTCGTTTGAAAGATGCTGAAGAATGCATTCGAAAAATGCCCATTGAACCTGATGCAGTTTTGTGCAGAAACTTCATATGGGCTTGCAAAGTCCATAAGGATACTGATAGAGCCGAGCGTTTGATAAAACATCTCGAGCACCTAAAGGTGGATTCAAATGATTGTGGAAGTTATGTGCTTATTGGCAATGTGTATGCATCAGCAGGCAAATGGCATGACAAGGCAAGGGTGAGAAAATTGATGAAGCAAAAAGGACTAGTAAAGCCACCAGGGTCTAGCATGATTGAGGTTGATGGAGGAGTTCATGAATTTGCTGTAGGAGATTCAGGTCACCCTGAAGCAGAAACAATATACAGAAAATTGGATGATATAGAAGAGAATTTAAGAAAAGAAGGGTATTCTCCAAAACTTTCAGAGGTTTTGCTTGAAATTGATGATGAGGAGAAAGCTTTTCAATTGAGTCACCACAGTGAGAAACTTGCTGTTGCGTTTGGTCTAATTAAAACAAGTTCGGAGTCTGAAATTCGGATTGTGAAGAACTTGCGGTCTTGTGAGAACTGCCATGCTGTTATGAAACTAATTTCAAAGGTGTACCGGCGAGAGATAATAATGAGAGATCGAATACGCTTCCACCATTTCAAGAATGGGGATTGCTCTTGCAGGGATTACTGGTGATAGTCTAATAGGAAGATTCATTTTCAGTGGTCATCAATTCTTATCCACTTTCAAGAGTGCGAAGGCAAAAGTAGAAGAGAAGTTCAAATGAAGTGTTCATTGTTTTAATCAGGACTAGTCAGCTGATTCTTTGATCTGAAGTGACATGTATAGCCGCAGAGTATATACTCATGACAATCCGTTCCTCAATCATCATGAGAAAACTCAATGGAACTTGGAGGACAAGAAAAAATGCTAAGAATTTGGGCTTGAACATGGTTTACCAGGGAGTCAAGAAACAGTTCTCACTTTAATTCTTAGCCAACAGAATTGCATATAGGCTATAGTAGATGCCTAGCAAGGAAAGTCTATCTGCCACTAACACAAGGTCAATAAGTAACATTTTAGCATCACTATTCTTTATTTATCCGTATAACTGTGGTCTGTGTATGCATGTAACTACACATACACATATGGCTCTTTCCACCTGGGGACACTAGTGTCATGAACAGTGATCAGAGAATTATTGAATTATATACACCAAATTTGGAAGCTAGCATATTTATCATCAAGGAAGGGTGAGTAGATTCAATTTGTCAGAGTTAAGCACATGGCATATATATATATATATATATATATATATATATATATATATAACATTTGAAGAGCCAGTCCTCTGCTTATAGCACAGAAAAGCCTGGTTAAATTTTTGGCCAAATTATACCTACAGTTCCGTAGTTTTCACGATTTTCCACTTTAGCCTTTGTAGTTTTAATTTGGCAATAGAAGATTTATAGTTTACTCTAGCTTGCAATTAATCACATTTCATCAATTTCATCAACTTAACAAATGGAAAGATGTCATGGTTGCATGTGATAATCACGTGTAGGGGTAAAATTGATCCTTCAAGTTGATTGTTGGTGATTATCACATGCAAGCCACATTGTGTCTTTCTATTTGCTCAATTGATAAAATTGACAAAATGTGGTTAATTGCAAGTAAAGGAAACTACAAGTCTTCTATTGACAAATTAGAAACTTCATGGACTAAAGTGAAAAATCACAAAAACTACATGGACCATAGGTGTAATTTGGCCTAAATTTTTCCTAGATATTGTTTAGAATAGGCCAGATATAGGTCATGCTCATTTTCAATTGAATCTTCTCTTTGAGCTATACTGAAAGTCTAGGATAAATCCGAAAGTGGCCACCCCATTGGGTTGACTTTATGTCATATGAGATATGAGATATGTTAAATTTTAAACATGTCTATGGTTTTGGTTGGTTCATTTATATTCTATGTTTATGAATTATATCAGTTGCTCTAAGGGTTCAATCCTGAATTCTTCCTTGTTTTATGGGTTGTACACTTGTACTACTTCTGTTAGCACTTTGTGTAAGTGAAGAACCACTATAGGCACATAACTTGCTTGTATAAATATAATTCTAGGTTTCAGCAATGATAAGTGCTGTCATAACTGTTTGTTTTTGCCCCCTAGATGAAATCTATGAATGCATAATAAATCTTTGGATTTTGGACTTTCCCACCTAGCTATCCCCACAGATTATTCTTTTACACATTTTTCTCTGTTTCTACATGATAAACTTTAGAAGGGACATCAATCATCATAAGAAGGACTGGTAGAATATCAAGCAATTAAAAAGGAATACTCCTAACTCTTATAGACACCAAGATGGGTATCTTATAGTGCAGAATCTGTCAACTTGCATGATTGTAGTTCCTGATTGAAGCACTTCTAAAGTACTAAAATATACAGAAATTATTACTCCATAGAAGTTCTGCTTCTTCGCAAGTGCACACCCACTCATCTGCAGAGTACCAAGTGGTTACATGCGCATGTCCTTTTATTCCTTCCTTTACCACATCTCCTATGTTATCTTGCCATTTACTTACAAACCAGATCGATCTGAAACTATTAGTATATTTGCCGACCACACCTGACGTAAGGATAGCATTGAATTTGACATCAACTCATAGGTTAGTACTTGAAAGCAAAAGATAAGGTACTCAGGCACTTGACAGCAAAATTAGTTCCAAAGATTGAAAAAACAAAGAGTACTTACTACTTAATAACAAAATCAGCAGGAGCTAGTTCTTTCTCTTCTTTTTTTCTTTATGAAATTACAACAGAATCTCTATCGATTCCACAGTTTAGACCCACAAAGGGAACAACTTCTTCCTCTTTAAACCCAAGATCTCCATGTCATTGGTTATATTAGAGCCATGTATATAAGTAAAGAATTATCCGTTAATATATAAGAAAAAAACTACACCACACTAATATCGAGACCTTTTAGTAAAACTCTATACCCAATTGGCGGATCATGTGGTTAAATTCAATCAAATGTCAATAATGTGTAGATTTCATGGCCAAATTTGATCTGATATAACAATATCATTAGGACTACGCCATGGTCATTTGATTGCTGCAATGGCCCAACTTTTTTTTGTGTGAATTTGAAGAGTTAGATGCAATTCTAGTTGGGTTGTGCTTTGCTTTGCCTTTTTTTTTTTTTTTGGCCACGGGTTGTGCTTTGCTAAAGAGGATGGGATCCATCAATTCTAATTGGAGAGTGATGGATGCCCAGATGTTAGTTATTCTGAAAGGAAAAGAGAAAAGACAATGGACACAAATCAGCACTAATTGCACATTTGTCAAATTGAGATTTTAACATATATGCAATTCTATATTCTCTCTCATATACTTAATATTGTTTGACACCGTTTTTAGAATTGGTAAAAACATTTTCAGATTAGTAAAAACGCTCTTGATTGCGTTTGGCAGAAATAAATAAAAGTGTTTATGAAGCACTTTTAAGTAATTTTTTGAGAAGCATCTAACACAGGTGCTTCCTCAAGAAGCACTTGAATTTTTTATAAAAATTTATATGTGCTCATGAGTTAAAGCGCTTCCAACAAAAACACTACTAATTATAAGCGCTTTTAAAAAGCAGTGTCAAACAGGACATGTCATTGGCACGCAGCATTAGGTACAACTACTAAGACATGGCTCTTAATCTAAGCCTCTTTCTTTATTCAATTAATTAATAATCCTTAAGATCGATCAAGATCACATATTATAATATTATATTGATGACAATCAATTGCTAAAAACAACACCAACATAATAAAATCTTTTTTTTTTTTTACCAATTGAATATAATAAAATCTTTAACAGCCTTTAAAGTCTTATATTACAGCCTATGTAACATCATCAACATTATTAATTTAAGCTTCCATTTTAAAATTTCCCACTAAACAAAACCCAAGAATTGGGACACCTTTTGGTCCTTTTCCCTAATGCATGTGAGCCATTCAAGAAGAGCATGGCTTGAAGTCTCACCATCCCTAAACTTTTCCCTAATGCTCTTTACTCTTTAGCTCTTCTTTACCAACATGCAATCAAATCCAAACACAAGAAAGCTTGGCAGGTGATTGCATCATCTTTAATTATTTTTTCCCTTCTTTTAGATGATGGGTCTATTATAATAGATGCAAGTACCATACTTTCTTTCTTTCTTTCTTTTGGGCTACTACAAACCTAAATTCACCGACTTTCGTTTTAGCCCGTCAGTACTACCTTTACATTTGGCCTTGTCTGAAACTTTTAGTTCTTATGGTGGTGCACATTTATCCTTACACTCTAAGACTAAAATTTTTGATAATTTGTAGTTCCTGTGGTTGAAAACATTTATTCCTATACTCCAAAACCAAAGTTCGAATATGTTTTCCCTATTTCCCTATCTAACCTCCTTTATGACCAAGAAAAACTCGTCCAAACTTAAAACAAAATAAAAACAATGCCCAAGATAAGGAATTACTTAATAAATTACTTTCAAATCTTTTTTTTTTGAAAAGATTTTTAAATAGAAACCCAACAAAATAAAAAATTAAGTTCAAATCCAATATGTCCTTGTACGCGCACACAAAGTGAAAAAAGAGACTACTGAGTGCTCGACAGATGCATCATGCATCTGCATCTACACAATTTTAGGTTGCAGATGCATCTTTGTAGGTTGCAGATGCATTTTTTTAGGTTACAGATAACATGTTTTAGGTTTCAGATGCAAGTTTTAAGTTTTAAGTTGCAGATAAAGCTTTCAGATGCAAGTTAGATTGCAGATGCATTTGACGAATGCTCGGTGGACAATTTGAGCTTTTACTTAATTTTGGGCATGCTGGAGTTTGGGTAAATTTCTTTCTCATTTTGGGTTTCTAATTAAAACACATTTTTTTTTGTTCTAAGAAGACAAATAAGAGATCATTTTCTTGTTCTAGGAATACTTTTTTTTTTTTTTTGAGAAAAATTCTCTCTAAAATTATTGATTCTCCCCTAGTGCCAAACTGAAATTTCGGAAAGACGGGCACAAGAATATATTTTTCCTTCTAAGAATATTAATGTTTTTGGTAAGTAAGAAAATTTATTTTCCACCAATGATTATCTCAAGCAAATTAATTATGATTCTTTTAGAAAAGTTTCTTTCTAGAACCTAGATATTATTCCCTCAAATTTAGTGTCAATATCCATCTGAATTTGGTTTTTTTTTTTTTTTTTTTTTCTATAAGGAGGAAATCTCATGATCCAACTTTTCATTAGGTACAAGAATTAAGATAAATCTCAGATACCTATAATTATCTACATACTACAGTATAACTGTATAAGGTAACTTTGACGGTACCCTTTCAATTCCTTTTTAACAAGAGACTTTACCTACCCACTATTCTTACGAATCTTACCTACTTTTTTTCTAAACTATCAACTATGTGGTAAATATGTGATGATGTGGTGTGAGCTGGTTTTTTTTTTTTTTTTTTTGACCCGGAGTTGGTTTTAGTGTAATGATATAGTATGACATATCATGTGTCATGTAGATTAAAAAAAAAAGTAAGGATAAATAAGATTTTCCATAACCTTCAGGGGACTATAATTTGGTCTAAAATAAAAAATAATGATATTTGTACATATTTATCTCACCATACTAGTTGACCACCTTATATGGTAGCTAATATGATCATACCATATCAATGAATAGAATGAGTTTATATGGATTTAGAGTTTAATCCCTAAATCTTAAATCATGAAAAACTATACTCTAATAAATCTAAAAAAAAGTCTAAATAAATCACACATTATAAATTTTATTGAATTATTTATTCTTAATTACAAAGAAGGGCAAATGATCATTTTGGTTTGTAATTTGGTTCTTGTTCAATTTTGTTCATGTTGTTTTGATTTTTTTCAATCAAATCACTTAGTTTAGATTTTGTTAAGTACAAAATTAAAATTTCATTCAAATTTTAGACAAAATTTTCATCTTAAAACCGCATACAATATTAGCTTTTGCAAGTTTAAAAGAAGAACTATCATAAAATGTGTATATTTGTGCACTCCCGCCTTGATAAAAACAAAGATTTCACGGTCTAAATTTATATGAAATTTTAATTTTAAAATTGGTTATAACAATATATAAAGTACATGCAAGAACTTAATTAAAAAAAAAAATTGAAACAATAGTCACAAAATTAAAATAACTAATAAAGTGGTGGTGGCGGATCAATCAGCCATCAATCACATATAAAACAAAGTTGTCATGATTGAAAACCAAAATTGTTTTTGGACTGATCACAAATTTCTGGTGCAATCTTCACTTGAGGGGTATGTCGATCATTGTACCTTCATTTTTTTTTTTCCTTTTTATCAGAGGCGTGCTACGGTTGTGTTTGTGATAATTTTCTTTTTGCTGCGAGTCTTTGTGATAATTGACCATCTTACATCATGCACACTTTTGAAAGAAAAAAAAAAAAAAAAAAAGGAGATTAAGGAAAGTGAGTTGTTTAAATGCTTACGGAACCATGATTAAAAACATAGATTGCTGCGACTCGCGACTTAAAACATGACACAACCAAGTTTGCCCCCTTGCAATGTTTTGTATTATGTGGAAGAAGAATGTGACATTAAAGGACAAAATTAGTGTGATTGAACTTTTATCTAAAACATATAATTATCTTGTTTTTGTTTGTTTCTTTACTTTAAAGCTTGGGAAGTGAAAAAAGTTAATTGGAATCTTAAGAAAACGAGAGCCTCTGCCTATTTCTATATGCCAAAAATTCAAGTTGGAGGATTAATTAGAGCCCATTTTTCCATTTGCTTGCCTTTTTCTTCACACAAAAAGTGCTTTGTCCATTTTTTTTCTCTTCTTTTTCAATTATTGAATGAACTTTTGCTATGTTATTGTCTTTATAGAAGTGAAATACATATGAATCTATACTATTGATTCTTATTGAATTTATGAAGACTTCCAAAGTCAAATATTTGTCACACTATAGCTAAAACTCTTCTCTATGCTTTAAGTAATTGGAAAATGATAGGTGATTATAACTTTAGTGGTAACACTTTACCTACCTTTATACACTTACTGTAAAAAATTCACTCTTTCTTTGAATAGGAAAAAGTAATTCGAAACGGTACAATAGTAAAAATGTCTTTGTTCAAACTTCAAACCAATATGTACTAAACCCATTATTTGTAAAAAAAAAAATGATGACTACAATAACATTATTGTTTCGTTTTTAGGCTCTAACAATGGTCTTGATCTATTTTTCTAGTTCACGCTATTCGTTTCTTTCTTTTCTTTTTCTTGGTTCACTATTCCTGTGTCTCTCATTTTAACTTTATAAATCTATTCTATAATGCTTTTTAAAAACAAAAAAACAAAAAAAGTGTTTATTTAGTTTATTACACATGCACAAACACATGTATAAGCTTTGTGTTAAAATGGAAGTGCTTTTGTTTTGACCAAAACCTGCAAATCAAGGAAAACCCAAATCTCAAAACTAGATCCTATCTATCAATTACTACTCAAAACTAGAAGGCATGCAAGTCTTGTGACTGAAGATGTGTTTGGTTTTGCTACACCTGGGGATGTCCTTAGTGTAGTTTCCTATTACCTTTGGCTCTCCCATGCACCCAAACGACAACCTCATATTTGAAGCATAAATTGGGAATCAATATTTAAATTAATATTAAAGACCATAAAGGATTAGATTGAAAAAAAAAAAAAAAAAATTCTATGTTGATGAATTAGAACCCCTGCGACATCTTGTGCAGATCAATTTTGGACACGTTACACATAATATCATAGGCCATAAATTAAAAAAATATCAATAACAACTCCTTGCAATTACAAAACATAGTTATGGATAAATAAAAAATATTTGAGGGAGGTAAGGTTAATTATATATAATAATATTTATTCTTCTTTTACTCTTTCACAAGTTGGGGCAAGGTCAGGCAAGCAAGCGTGCACTTTGCCTTGAGTCCATTCAAACAAAAGTCTAATTTTGAATCCTCCATTTTGCGAACTAGTTATTGATCTAGTAGGATTTCTTTATATTTATTTGAAAAAATCTCAAATTTGAATTCCATTTCTCCTAAATTTCCTTTAAAAAAAAAAAAAACTTTTATTTTATTAAAGTTCTCTTTTTTGAGTATTTATTCTTTGTGATGAAAAAAAAAAAACTTCAAAATTTTAATTCAGAGTCTCATACCCCAAAAACTAACTAAAAAAATCTCACTATCACTCTTTTTAAAGGCCTTATACAAAGTTTTATGAATCTCAATCCCCAAATGAAGAAAGAACAAGTCCACTAACTTTAGGCATTTTAGATTTTATCTAAACAAAAGAAAAAGAAAATTACTCTATAAAAAATTAGGATTTTGAACACTTGATTTCAGTTAAAAGATAGGTGGGGTTCCTTGCAAAAAAGAAAGGCAGGTGGTGTTAGGATGGTACTATTTCTTTTTTGTATTTTTCCCTCTAAACTCCTTTACCATTTACTTGTCTCTCTAAATTAAAGAAGAAAAAAAGTTTCTCTAAATTAAAAAAAAAAAAAGTTTATTTGCTATGAGGGTGAAATTGTTTTATATTTTTTCTTATCCTCATTAATGTAATCTTGCTTTTCTTTTAATATAAATAAAATTTAAGTGTGTACTACCCCATTTTACTAAAAAAAATGGGAAGATAATTAACACATTTTTGTGTGTGAAAATATTTTATATGAAGTCATTCAGGTGCGAACGTGCGTACTTGATACCTTGTCAACACCGCCGAGAGGTCGGAGCTATTTTTCTAAATCAACTGAGCATTTTTTGTAGTAGAATGGCTTTGTGAAAGCTTTATGTTAAGGTTTCTAATTTTGAAATTTTGAGCGGACAAATTAGGTTCGAGCTCTTAGCGTTAAAAAATTTTGTATTATCAAGCAGTCGGCAAAGGTCACTGAGCGTTCAGTGCTATGTGCACCTAAATGAGCTTATATATATGTAAATGACATGTTTTGAGAGTTCCCTAGAACCCCCTTGCTCTTTCATTATTCACATTTATTTATATCCTCCCATCTCTTATTTATTTCTCTCTTCAATCTAAAACTAGAAAATAAAATGCTAACTTGAAACTTTGAGTATATCTAGAAGTAAATACTCTTAATCACTAAAGGACATGTTTTGAGAGCTCCCCTTGCTATTTCATTATTCACATTTCTTTATTTCCTCCCATCTCTTACTTATTTCTCTCTTCAATCTAAAACTATAAAATAAAATGCTAACTTGAAATTAACTTTGAGTATATCTAGAAGTAAATACTCTTAATCACTAAAGTTACAGACCTCAACAATTTTTATTTTCATAAAATAACTTTATTTCAATCAAAAGTCTGTTGCAGTTGAAAAGCTTTGTAGATTATTCTATGATGCGATTCCAAATCATTACTCACCAATTAAATGAAATTAACCCTGTAAGAATATTGAACTTAACAAATTTTTATAGTTATTGGAGTAGCCTAGTCTAGTTAGAAGGGCTATAAAATTACTTTCTATAAACCCAAATTCAATCCTTTTGCCCTTAATAAACTCTAAAGATAAAAATATATTTATTCGCTTCTCAATGATAAAAATGACATAGCTACACTTATCAAATTTTGTTTACCAGAAAATATAATAAATTTCATTTATTCGAGTTTGATTTACATTAAAACTTATTTATTTTTAACAAATAAAATGTAAACATGTAGAAAGAGTTAAAGAGATATTATTTGATGAACAAATTTAATAAATCTATCATTTGCTAAATTCATATACACAGGGCTACATCATATGACAAACACGAGGTAGGTAAAAGCTAATTGTAAGCGGCATCTAAGCACACGCTTGCTGTCTGATTATCATTAATTTTTTTTATCATAGTGCAGCAGGTTAGCAGGTAGATGAGATCTCATAAAATTAATTAATTACTTAATTCATACATGACCTGATGACCATAACCTCATTATTTCTGATGCCTTTGATGTACATGTGTTGAGAGAACTTGCAGTGTAAACATTGTTCCCTGCACGTGGGACTTGCTCCTCCACAACATGAGCACTCCCAATGTGACTTCTTACCAAAGCCTTTGTTCCTTTATTTTTTCAGCTTTTCACTCCCCCACTAATTGGTCACTTTAACCATAATTCAATTTTAATTTTTTACTAACTTTTGATCAGCTAGCTTTATTACCTTTACACCTTTTCTTTTTTTAATATTTCGTCATCATTTTGCTTTTTTCTCTCAGAGTCACTATTTAAAAAATGGTGGGTTGAGAAGTTGAGATCTCTCTCAAAGCAAAGAAAAGGAAAATACTGAGTCTAGATCTTGTGAGAATCATAAGCTAATATGGCTTGGATTAAGTACCTATCTGTTTATACTGTTTGTATTGATGGTATGTTTAGGTCGAATTATACTTTAGTCCATGTAATATGGGTCATTATCCATGTTAGTCTCTATTATTCAAAAAGATCCTATCAATCCTTGTAGTTTACTTTTGCATGTTTACAATTGACCAAAGCCAAATTCATAAATTCGTTTATTGTTTTGATAATTTGATGAAGTTGCAACACGTTTTGATAATTTGATGAACAACACGTAACAATTCTAGATTGTCATGAGTATGAGTATTTGACTATTTCATATAAAGTTTAGAGTCGTCACATCTTTAAATCATCAAAAAAAATTAAAAAATTAACAAATTTGTTCTTAGTCGCAATCTAAAATAAATCACAAACTATAGAGACTAAAAGTATAATTTAGCCTTATGTTTATAACTAAAGTTAACAACACTATTCAACTAAGTTCTAATATAAATCATAAATCTTAAAATCTTAATTCTAAATCTTAAAAGAATTATTGTAAGTATATGATCTTTGATTGTAAGATGGAGTCGTATGTTTACGTGTTCTTAATCTGAGGAGCTGACCCATAATTGCAACTCCAATGAGAAGAAAAGCAGCCGCTTTGGTACCTCTTGCTCTGTCTTCTCACTTTCACGGTTTCACATGATACTCATTCTGATTCCAAGTCTCATTTTGACTTAATATGTAATCAGCTTACAACAAGAAGCAATTGAAGATGTGAATTCTACTCTCACTACTTTGTGGTCCAAAAAAGAGACAATGAAGTGCATAAAAACTGACCTTTCTTAACCCATGGAACTTTACAGCCCTTATGAGGCAAAATATCCATGCAATAATGCAACTTATGGTACATCTCAAAAAAATAGTTGGCTTTGAAAGCTCCATATAACTAGTTCTGAATAAGCTATAGGTACACCAAGAGAGAGGTAGATCTATAGGTAGGTGATCAAGGAAGATCAATCACCATCTCATGCCTATACTTGTGGAAAAGTTAGCTGGTGTAATCCACTGAGAATCTGCAGCCTAATTTTTTTGATATCAACCTATTTTAAGAATAGTGATATTTATGCTCCCAAAATACTAAATGCGCTCCTTTACTAGATTGTAAATAAGAACACCGTAATGGACCAATGGTCGAGTTATTTACACTTCGATAAAAAGGAGTATGATAGTGTAAAACATGTGTGCCAATAGCGTCTTCCTATCTAAAATTTTATCCATAGAACACATAGTCGCCATCCAACAATTGGAGTTTCCCTTCCAATTTGTCAACCCTTTAGAGATGAACCATATGGGAGAAAATATTGCATTACTTATAGAAAACTAGCATATGTACATTGTACAACACATGCTAATTATATATAATGGTGAAATTCCATCATTTGCATTTTGTCAAACATGTACACAATTAGCACAAGCAAATATTTAATTTATCTGATAATTTTGAATAAGTTTGAATCAAACAGAAAGAGCTAGTGAAGTTATTGTCAAAACTCAAAAGTTTCAACATGAGTTAAAGAAAGAGAATTTGAAGAGAACTTAGGCATATTATTATAAAATTACTAGCAACAACCAGCTACATCAGTAGCTATTAAATTCAACAATAGTAGCCCCCATTTACATACCAAGAAGCCAATACTCCAATACACTACTACTCAATTTGTTCGACACAATAATTAATTATTTCTTAAAACACCATCTAATTAGCATAAGCTAAGTTGAAATAAAAATACAACTTCTCTGGCTCTCTCTAATCTCTATCTTACTTCATCCAAAACCCAAGGAAGCAAATCCAAAGAAGCCCATGGGTAGAGATCAGTACTGAAACATCTCTGCAGAAGCCATAATAGGCTGGTTCAGATATGACAGATTCAAAGGGTTGAAGAAGCTGATGTCAGCAGGCTCATCAGTGAAGCTGGTGCTGCCAATTGGATCCCCAGCTCCAAGAACACCATTGCTTGCATTCAAGAAACTGATGATCTCATCCAAAGACTGCAGTCTGCTGCTCAGTTCACTCACTTGGGCTCTGAGAATGGAGTTCTCTGCCTCAATACTCATGTAATGCTGGCTTGTGATGTTCAGGTTGGTGATGATCTGATGGTTCTCCTTCTTCAGTTGAGCCATCTGGGCCATCAGATCATCCAAGTGCTTCTGTTTCCTCATCCTGGACCTCCTTGCAGACTCACGATTGGATATCATTCTCTTTCTTTTTCTCTGGTCCATCAGAGCCTGCAAGTCCTCCTCAGAGCCTGAGTTTTGAATCATGGAGGAACCTGAACATGTCCCACTAGAGGAAGCCATTGAAACCACAGAAAAGTTTGCAGATTTTGATCACAGTAATCAACAGTAACTCAGAGAGAGAGAGAGAGAGAGAGAGATAGAGAGATAATAGCAGGACCCAGAATCCCAGATACAAAATAAACTCAAATATTGCAGAAAATAATAGTAATAATATTATAAATTTTTATTAAAATAGATTATAGTTGTCGCCTTATTATCAGAGATTGAGAGGTGATATCATGAAACGTAGTAAAGCCAGTAGAGGAAGACAACTGAGAAGGATTGAACTAAGTGGGTCCTGCGCCTGAATGTGGAATTGATCATACACCCGGAAAGAAGAATTTCACTCAGAATTGGAGACATGAATCTCAAACATCAAGAACAAGATGTTAAGCATCAAGATAAGCTTTCTACAAACACCAACCAATTCTCCTGAGAAAGTTTTGTGAATTGGGTGTTTGAAACAGGCCTCAAAAACCCCAACCCAGCATGAAAGTTTGGAATTTCTGAGATTTGGTGTCAAGAAACTGGGATTTTCAAGAGAAAAACAGAGAAACCAGCAGGATTTGGAGATGGGGTTTGAGGGTTTTGAATCCAAAATCCCAACTTTAACAACAAAATAAGAGATGGGTCAAATGGGTTCTAGGAGCTAGACCCAAGAAACCAGAAAGACAAACAAAGATCAAGAAGAACAAGTGGGAGAAGATGGCTTCAGCTTAAAGCCAGAGCTTTTAGAACTTATCAATGGAGGAGTGACCAAAAGAGAAGAGGGCTTAGAGGGATTTGGGAATGGAATTTATAAGCCAAAAAGAGAGCAACTTGATCATAAAAATGAATATTTAAAATGAGAAAACAGTGTGATAAAAAGGACTTTGGAATCTCATATTATAGAAAAGTGACGGGACATGTGAGGTGAGGAAAGAGAAGACTTCACAACCGTCCAGATCCAGCTGGGAACCAACAATCTCGTATTATTTGTTACAGACAATTGTTTTTAACCGAAGATACTGTTTATGTGTGGTAACTCACTCGTGTGCTTCAATTGTATAAATCATTGCTCTGGAATCATATATGGAGATTTAAAAAAAGTTATTATTTTTTGATATATATTGTTGGCCGATTTTTAAAAGTTAAGTTTTTGAAGTATAATAGTTGTTTAATGGAGTATAAATGTCTATATCTTAAATTTAAATCTTTCATTTCTCAATTGTCTATCAATATATATATGTAAGTTGAAACTATACGTGTGAAAAAAGATATTAGCTTAATATAAATTATTAGCTCATTCTCTCACTAAGTACTGTTTGGTCTAAAAAACAGAAAAGATTCAATGAATTACTTCTTAATTTTTTTTTCCTCAAATTATATAATCTTATTTCATTTTTTAAAATTTAGAACAATTTTGAATCTCAATTATTTTTGGTGTAAAAAACACTATTAAACATTCAAACAGGTCTCTCACACTCAAAGATCATTCAAACAATCTCTCACATTTCTTACACATTTGAATCACACCCTAGATCCTGGCCAAAAAAAAAAAGAATCACACCCTAGAGACCTCTTCTTGCAAGTCGACGAGCTATAACTCAACTGTGTGAATTTCTCTCTCGTACTTAGGAAAGACAGCTTATTGCTTTTATTATTTGTTAATGCAACTGCAGCAAAACCATAGCATTTTGGAATGCTTGGTGAACTGTGTGATACAAAAGTAAGATAATCACCCCCTGCCCCAAATGTTGCCTATTTTTCACCAATTGTACCAAATGGATCTTTTCGTATTTTGCACAGCAATAGCTATGTTTATATTATTTTATATTAGAATAAAACATTATTACTTTCTTTTTTATTATTATATTGTTTTAGTTTAGCATCACATTCATAATTCTTTTTCGAAATTTTATTTGGTACATTAAAAATACAAATCTTTATGCTTTGTTGTAGAGTCTCTGGCAGACTGACACGAGTCAATTTGGAAATTTGCAAAATCTAGGGATGTAGGTAGGTGTGAGTTATTAATTTACTTTTGGAGTTTGGGCCCCAACATCTAGGAGACTAGAGCTTATCATTGGAAGTCCAAATTGTCTAAATTAGCCCTGGAGTTTGTACAAATGGCGTGTGAAAAGGAGAAAAGCTTGCCTTTAGAACGAAAAAAAAAAATAAAAAACTTTCTTTTAATAAATAAATAATTACAAGACTAATATAGTAATATACTAATATGTGAGGAAATTTGTAAAAAATTGAGTATACACACTTGTGACATGAAGGGTGCATGATAAGGAGAAAAACTTGTCTTTAGAGCAAAAAAAAAAAAAAAATAGAGAAAACTTAGGTTGTAATAAATAAAAAATTACATGACTGATATGTAAAGAGATTTGTAAAAGGGGGGAGGCTATACAGATCACTCAAAAATGCTGAATTGACCACCGTTCTTATTTATTTTACAAATATTCATAATATACCCTTAATGTAAATAAAAAAATTTATTAAAAAAAAAAACTACAAAACCCCATCCCTCCCACCCACCCGACCAATCACTCTCTCTCTCTCTCTTCGGTGTGCCGCCGTCTAGCGATTAGTGGCGGCGAGACCATTACCAGTCAACTCGCCTGCCTCTCCTTTCTTTCCCCATGGTAGCCTTCAAACCAGGAAAGCCTAGAAAACTCGAAAGTAAAATAAAAATTGAAGAGTAATTAATAATATTTCATAAAAATCGAAGAGTAAATTTCATAAAAATCAAAGAGTAAATTGTAGTTAAATGACGAACTCTTGCAAAGGTTACAACTTTTCATTGACATATACATTTTTACCCTTTACTCATCTCATCTCATAAGGTTCATGGCCTTCAATAATGCACTTGTTAGTATGCAATTTTTTTTGGAAATAAAAAACAAACAACGTTATGAAATGAGTAAGTTTTCATTTTATTTTTGGGTAAAATATTTAGTCCATGTCTTTTGATTCGAAATTCAATTTGGTTCTCATGATTTAAATTTTGATAATTTAATCTTTGTGTTTTATTTTGCTTGAAATACTAGAAAAGTCTACACTCAACATGAAATTTTTTTCAAATTGAAATTAATAACTTATTTAAACTCATGAGTTTTATTCAAGAATGACCACAAATCATATTTATATATAACATTAAATTTGATTTTTAAATAATAATTTAAAGCATCTCAAACTTAAAGTTTTAACTCTAAAAAATTGGTGAGCCTCAACTTCTTTAGGAATAAACACGAAAATTGAAATTATTGTTTTGAAAAAACCCATAATATAGTCTTTAAATCCCCCCAACAAAATTTCTTAAAAATAAACGGATAATTTATCTTCATCGAAAATCTGGGCTCTATGAAATTAATTGATTAAATTTTAAAATTTCCGTAAGATTATAAATGACATTTAACACAATGATCAAATCAGAAAAATTGGCAAAATTTAAACCATGAATACCAAATGTGATTTTGGGTAAAAAAATGACAAAAAATATAGTTTACCCTTCAATTTTTTTTTATAATGAGTTTAATTTACTCTTCCTATTTGACAATTAATTATTTGTGAGATGTGATGTTGCACGATATAGTTGTGTGAGGCTTTTCAACATAATTAATTACTAATGCTATTAATATGATCAAGAATGAGAAAAATTTCTCTATATCAATTATATATGAGTATACAACGAGAGTGTCTCACATATATGCATCATATAACCAGCACGTAACTAATAAATACGAGACACTCTGCATCAAAAAAATAACAATTAATTATAAAAAAATCTATTTTTAGAGCCATTAGTACAAAAAAATTTACCTAAAAAGTTGAATGACAAATAAGTTCACTTTGTACAAATAAGTCCACGTTATTTTTTTTTTATTTAAAAAAAACTAAGCAAATTGCCACAGTTCAACAGTAATAATTGATAGTGTATTTTTGCAATTTAAATAGTTACTGTTCCACAGTAACAATAATTTGAGAAATTATTCTGTATAACCGCTATCTTGACACGTGGTATAACCAGTCTATTTGTTATAATATGAGTGGATGTTATTAATACTATACCCTACTAATATAAACACATCATCCAATAATACCCTCACACGTTGGATTGGTTATACTACGTGGCGGTATATCGGTTATACCCTATAATTTTTCCAATAATTGTTATTGTTGATAGTAGCAATTAATAATGTATTCTTATAATTTAAATAGTTACTGTTAAATGATAATAATATGATTTTTTAAAAATGGGTCGGCTGAAAATTAGGCTTCAGCATTTAAATTTTTTTAAAATTATTTTTGTCCAAATAGACTTATTAAAAAAAAAAACCCCAAAGAATAAATACGAGACACTAATAATATACCACCATTGTACAGTATATAAGTTTATCTCCATCAATAACATATCATGACTGGTGGTTTTTCTCTTGGAGCTTAATTACTTGGTTTTTGTTCTTGGCTCAAAAAACAAAAAGTGTGGGATTGGGTCTTTAAATTTCAAGCACGAGGCATGCCGCTGTTGCTGCAATAGAAAGTGGTCACATCACATGTATTATTGAAGTCAGTGGCGCCGGCGGGGCAGGATTTTATCATAATGGTTCATGCTAAACAAAGTTAAAAATGTGATTTCCTTTCAACAATATCAACAAGTCAATCATAAACAAAATACATAAATACAACTAAACATGTTAAACTTAAACATCAGCCAAATGAATTCCATGACAAGGAAATATTATTAATTATCATCCAATAGAAATTTTTTGACTGCAAAAAATGCCATGAAAATGTAAGATCTTTTATTTATTATCATTTTTCCACATTCACAAATGTAATTTGCATATTTGCAACTTATAAGGAGTCTATATTTTTTTTATTTGAAACAGATTATGGGTTCAAAATTAAATACACGTAGGCAAAACAATAGACTTATTGGGGTCACATGCCACCAATGACCCCACCCCAGTGCCGGCCCTGAAAGGGGGCACTAAGTGTGACCGCCTAGGGCCCACCTTTAAGGGGGGCCTACAAATTTTTATATTATATATATTAATATATATAATATAAAAAATATATATATTAAAAAAATAGCTATTGGGTTTATTTATAATGTCTTCGCTGCAACTAGGCCATTCTACTTATTGTGTCAGAGCTGTAGTTATTTAGTTTCTTTATTTGGGCTTAGGCCCCCCTTTATACAAAAAAAAAAAAAACTAGGCCCTTTTAAGATATAAAATTTGGGTTCTGCAACCTATTTTTCCTTGATTATTAGTTGAAAGCCACCTTTTTATTTCTGTTTATTTTCTTAATTTGTGTTTGGCCAACTTGCTTCATTTTTTTTTTGGCTTCTCACGTACGTGAATCACAAGAGAAACAAGCCAACATCCTCATCTGCATGGCAGTGGGTCCTTTTTAGGGGTGGGCACAGTCCAGTCCAATTCAGTTCTCCCCCTAAACCGTGCACTGGACTGGTGGAGGTTATTCAGTCCGGTCCGGTGTTGAGAACTGTACGTTTTGCACCAGAACTGGACCAAACTGAACTGTAACAGTTCCAGTTTGGTCCGGTGCATTGTTTGGGGTTGGACCAAAAATTGCACTGCACCAAGCCACCAAACAGATTCACAATTTACAACCCCAAATCAACCAAGAAATGAAGAAACAAACCATTGTAAAATTCGACACTGAACAACATTTGATTGAATACATACATCCCAGAGAAAAATTTCTAATGAAAAACAAAACCCAAATTGGATTTGACAACAACAATCGTTTGACTTTACTGTAAAATTAGTAAACCCCTAACCCTTAACCCAAAGTCAGTAAATCCCTAACCCTAAATCAAACTCTAAATCCCCAAATCAAACCCCTAACCTGAAATCAATAATACTGTAATAGATTGAGATATGAGAGACGAGAGATGATAGTCTGCGACTAAGTGAAAATGGCGGTTCTCACAGACCCATAGCTCATGGATCGAACCTCTCTTCGTCTTCCTCCAAAATCGAGATCGAGAGGCGCTGAGAGAGTGAGAGATCGAGAGCTAGATTGAGAGGCACTGAGAGAGTGAGAGATCGAGAGGCACTGAGAAAGTGAGAGATCGAGAGCCGGCTGGGTCGGTGAGAAAGTGAGAAAGTGAGAAGTCTGACTGTCTGAGAGAGTGAGAACTGAAGTCTGGGTCGATGAATGAGCATATCGAGAGCTAACTGAGTGACTGGGTGAGACATGAAAGATGAGATCGCGGCAGCGTCGCAACTTGACTGAGAAAGTGAGAACTGAGAAGTCTGAGAGAGTGGCTGGGTGGGTTGGGTGTTTGTCTGTTTGAGTTTGACCGTGTTTGACTGTTTGTGTTTGTGTTTGTGTGTAATTGTAATTTGTTTGTGTCATTGTGTGTTTAATTTAACAGTTTATGTGTAATTGACTAATTGTAAA
This sequence comes from Dryas octopetala, assembly GCF_963921425.1. Taxonomy (NCBI): domain Eukaryota; kingdom Viridiplantae; phylum Streptophyta; class Magnoliopsida; order Rosales; family Rosaceae; genus Dryas; species Dryas octopetala. The sequence continues at coordinate 9,865,350 of NC_141373.1, read as the reverse complement.
TTGTAATTGTAATTTGCTTAATTGGGATTTCAAGTTTTCAATTTTCAATTGTAATTTGTTTAATTGGGGTTTCAAGTTTTCAATTTTCAATTGGGATTATATACTTATTACTTATATATGTAAAGAGAAATTAATATAATTTATGGTATATGGTTATAATTGTATTAGGGTATAGTTGACTATGAGTCTAATTGGGGTTTCAAGTTTTCAACTTTCAATTGGGGTTATATACTTATATATGTATAAAGTAATTAATATAGTTTAGGGTATATGGTTATAATTGTATTAGGGTATAGAGTTATAGTTGACTATGAGTCTAGTTAGGGTTTCATTGGGGTTTCAATTAGGGTTATATACTTATATAGTTATATATGTTATATACTTATTACTTGTATATGTATAGAGTAATTAATATAGTTTAGGGTATTTGGTTATAATTGTATTAGGGTATAGTTGACTATGAGTCTAATTGGGGTTTTATGTTTTCAACTTTCAATTGGGGTTATATACTTATATAGTTATATATGTTATATACTTATTACTTATTACTTATATATGTATAACGTAATTAATATAGTTTAGGGTATATGGTTATAATTGTATTAGAGTATAGGGTTATAGTTGACTATGAGTCTAATTGGGGTTTCAAGTTTTCAACTTTCAATTAGGGTTATATACTTATATAGTTATATACGTTATACACTTATTACTTATATATGTATAGAGTAATTAATATAGTTTAGGGTATATGGTTATAATTCTATTAGGGTATAGGGTTATAGTTGACTATGTGACTTAAATGGGGTTTCAAGTTTTCAACTTTCAATTGGGGTTATAGGGTTTAGGGTATATAAAATATATTTTAGGGTCTAAAATATAGCTAGGTTAATATTAATTTTATTATCTAAAATGTATGTAAAAATGTGTATAAAAATTGTATAAATATTAAATATGTATAAAAAACTAATATATATTAATTATCCGGTCCGGTTCGGTCCAATCCGATTTTGTGAAGTGTGAAACCGGAACCGGAACCAAATTGAACCGGTCCGGTCCAGTTTGGTTCCAATATTGATTTTTTTTTGTCAACACGATTTTTTAACGGTGCGGTTCGGCTGATTTTTTCGGTGCACGGTTTAAATGCCCACCCCTAGTCCTTTTTGCCCTTGGGTTTACACCTTTTTTTTTTTTTTTTCAACAAAAATACATGCCTTTTTTTTTAAAAGTTGGATTTAAAGAGCATATTTGCTTTGAATTGGCAAAGACGGATCTCTACCTCTCCATATAGTCTTGTGAAAAATTGGGTTTTTTTTTTTTTGTTCTCCACAGGCTCTTTCAATATGAAAGAAATTAGAGAGGTCTCATTAAGGCAAAAAGGTAATTAATGTTTGAGTGTGTATTTTTCCCTTTTAATTTTTCTCTTATATTCCTATAAATTTTTTTTTTCAATTATTTTCTTAACGTTCAACCGAAAATTTCTTAACTGATTTCTTGTCAATTGTGAATTGTTTTACAAAAGATTTTATTAAGGGCCCAATTTAGATTTCGCCCCTGGGCCTTTCAAAAGTCAGGGCCGACCCTGCCCTACCCTGGCTCCGCCACTATAGTCTAAAGTCATGCTAATATGGTAAGAACTTGAACATAACCCTTAAAAAGTTTATATATCATTTTATTTTATTTTTGTTTTAGTTTGAAAAGAGGTGATTTGAGCTTAAGATTTCTTTAATATTGTAAAAGAAAAAAAGTTTACTAGACTAATAGATAGGGAGATGATCCATGGCATCCTATTTTTAATACAAATTTTGATACAAGTTTTCAATAGAGCCTACTCCATATAAGAGTTTAACGATTCAAATCGTCTATTTTGTAGGTCTCCATTAAAAGATCATCTTTGTAAAAAATTAGATAAATCGGAAACCATTTACCTATAAAGATTAAATGGTCAACATTTCAAGTGTTTATTTTGTTGACTACTTAATCTTTGTAGGTAAACGGTTTTCGATTTACCTAATTTTTTGCAAGGTTGATACTTTAATGGAAACCTAAAAGATAGACGATTTAAATCGTTAAAATTCTATATGGAGTGGGCAATATTAAAAACTTGTGTCAAAATTTGTGTCAAAAATATAATGTCATGAATCTGCCCCCATTAGATAGTTGATATATGTTTTCTATTAGGATGTCCCATTTCACATCTCAAAACTAATATATCACTAGACTAATATATTAACACAAGTTTGAAAATGTTTTTTTTTGTTCCATTAGATGGTATTGTGAATCAATCATAATCTTAACCTATTATCCTACCCACTTTTACCAATTGAGCTAATCTTAATAGCTTAATTTTTTTTTTCTTTTCAACAAAAAAAATGTGTACAGATCAAATAAATTCCCTGATTATCCTGGTATTGTTGTACTTCTAATTCGGGCCTTGTGTTATAAATTCAAGAGTTCTCAACATATGTTCCTGGATTCAGGCTTCAAAGATATAATTTAACTGTTAGAATTGTAATATACACAAAACTCAAATTAAAAAGTCATACTTCTCATTTGAACAAATAACATGGTTACTTAATACTTAGTAATGGAAGTGACCGGTGACAACTTGTGTAACTTGTGTTTTACTATTTCAAGTAGATTTTCAATGGCAACTAAAATACTTTGAACTATCTAGTTTGGGTTTGGTCATCCCAAGTTTCTCTTTTTTCTTTTCTGTGTCAAAAGGTCTAGCCGCCACACCAGTAATCTTGCACACACGTTTTTCATGTTGATAAACCCATTTAGAGGAAGCTCGAAGGTTATCTTAGGAGCTTTGTGGCCATCAACCATTTGTAACAAAATTTTAATACATAATAAAGGATCATAAAATAAAACTATATGTAACACCTGAACTGATTGTCTTGTGTATTGTTTTTCTAATAAATGTGATATCAATTTGTATAAATTTACTTATATAAATCTTATTTATATTAGAGAGGATATACAAAATAGTGAGTCTAGTACTTTTCAAGACAAAAGGTTTGAATGCTAGTCTTGTAGTGCCAATATGGTCAACATAAAAATTAATACTGTGTTTCCTGGTTTGGTGCAATGTATTTAGTGTGCTTTCCATGTTGTCTCTCTCAAAGACTCAAATTGCAACATGCTTAGCTCAGTGCCTTCATTGTGAAGAAAAGAATGGGTGGGTTTGTGTGGGCACAAATTTAAAAGCGACTGAAAAGGCAGGGTTTATTTGGATTTATTGTTGTACGTAGCAAAGGCCCCCATCCCACTTAATTGGCTACTTGCAACTTGCAAGGCATACCAAAATCAACTCATTCAATTTGGCACATCATGAATCAATTCCACTTTCTAGACAATGTTTTAAGCATTTATTTTTATTTTTCCTCTGTTTTTTTTTTTTTAGCAGAGCAGAAAAGAAAGGAATTTCCATTTTAAACCTCAAGTTTTCCCAAGATATTTTGTGCCATAGCTTTTGCTTACATACCCTACTGTCGGTGAAGGTTGTCACTATAACTGCTCTCAATCACCCGAGTTATAACTTATAAGTCCTACAATTTAAAGGTAGTGTTTGTGTTGCGAGAATGAAAACTTGTAGATACGTATGAGATTTTCTTCCCATATTTGGTATACACTCTGAAAATGAATTATTTAATTTTACGTGAGAATGAGTACCCTCAAAATGAAAGAATGTGAAACTTTTATATATATAATAGATAAGATATTGGAAAATGGAACATATTTTAATATTTATTACTACACAAATCAAATATGAGAATATAAATAAAAATTGTCTAATGGTTATCATTCCCAAATTTTTAAACACTATAACAAATGAAAATTATTAATTTTTACTCTCCTGTCATGGAAAATAAATAACAATATTTCCAAAAGGTAACAAAATGTAATGTTATGTCACCTATCTTATTAAAGAAAGGTAGCAAAATGTAATGTAATGTCACCTATCTTATTAAAGAAAGGGTAACTTCACATAAAGTTGTTGAAAGTCTAAAATATCTCTGTTTCTGATAATCTGATATACATACAAAGTTCTTTATGCACACTTTATGAGGAATAAAGAGAAGAAGGTTATCTTCTTCCAATGAAGTCTTCTTAAATTTTATGCATTTGTGCTCTTGTAGTTAGGTGTTACTGTGAAATTGATGTAGCTAATAAATGGGTTCTTTAATTAGATAATATATATGCTTAAATATTTCATGAACTAATCTTCTTAATTGTTTGAAAATGTAATTGTGGTGGATAAAAATGACAACAGCCGAGAATGACAATGGTGTTCTTCCAAATACAAAGATATGGAAACATTTTCGTGGTACATAGACTTTTGCAGGATGTCTAATAAACGGGTGGAGATCTCCTGTCTCCAATCTCTCGTGTCCTTCCCTGTTGTCTCTCTCAAATTTTGAAAAAAAAAATATTTTTTTTTTTAAAGTAAAACAAGAATTAAAAAGAGGCCCTCAAAATCTGAGAGAAAAGACACGGACATGAGAATTGGAGACAAGATATCTCAACCCCTAATAAACCATCTCTCATGGTCAAAGTCAAAACTAGTTTTCAAGGAGACATTAAAAGTAATGGCAGATAACCTTGGTTGACAGGGTTTAAGTATGCAATGTGTGTGCACTTGTAGTAGGAGTTATTAATTAGGTTGCTTTTATAAGGTTTGGCCGTTTGGGAGACCAAAGTAGCAAAGAGTTATAAGAAGGAAGACCCCATGACCTTAGGAGGATTTTTAGCCCGAGCAGGTATTGTAATCATAAGTAATGTTAGGGACACCAACTTTTATTCCAACAACTTGATATCAATTTATGGTGACATATTTTATGCCAGTTTCTTATTTATTAATTATTATAAATAAATAAGTTTCAAAGTAGGCCCATATAAGAACAAACAAAATATTAACACACCGATTTGGAACTAATAAATTGGTTTATATACAACACTAGGCCTTCAATTTGTGCAACCCTTGAAGAACTATGAAGCCGTTCGAAAATGACTGTACATTTACTGCAAGGTTGCCAGCCTCCTTTAAATTCGAGAAGGGACCCCAAGCGAGAGAAAAAGAGCTCTTGTGTTTGATTCACCTTTCCCCCCACTATTGCTTAACTCAAAAATGAAAAATTTTAAAAAGTTTCAGAACAGGCCCAAACCACAGCCCATCTTCTCCCACTGAAAGCCCAACCCTCAGCCCAAACCCAAACCCCTGGTTCCCCGCCACTAACCCCAACTTCTGAAGTTGCGAACGTAACCTTCTACCTTCTCCCTTCCCTCTCACTCTTCTCTGCGTTTCTCTCTTCGCTCTTCTCACTTTGCTTTCCTTTGATTATTCCCCTAGCTGCTGATATTGGGACCATCTTCTTCTTCCAAGCCTCACAGCCTCACTCACCCACTGAGCCCAGGTACTCCTCTTTCTCTTCTTTTAGTTTCTGATTTTATTTTATTTTTCTAATTTAGGATTTAATTAGGGTTCAATTAAGATTGTAATCTAAGCTTTAATTCATGTTTAAATTTGGGTTTAATTTAGTTTTAAAATTAGGTGTGACTTGTGTCGTGAGCTTGATTTTTTTCAATTTTATATTTGGTGTTTAATTTGGTTTGTATTACCTTCATAAGAAAACTATTAGTGGCACGGTTTTATTTTTCATGGGATGATAAGGAATGTCACCAAGAGACATTGGAAAATCTGAAGATGACAATAGAGAGCACCAAGATGCTCTGTGAATTAAGCCTGCTATTCTTATGTGCTCTGTATTTTCTCTCTTTATTATTTAACTTTATAATGATCCTTTGATTCATGTGTGTAACATTATTTGCTGTGCATTTTGTATACTGCATTATTTACCGTGTAATGTTCTTTCATTAAAGCACCTTACCCGTTTGCAGTCCTCATTTAGTACATAAGAAAAATTTTGCTGACTTGGGTTGCACATTCCGATTTTCATACCTTGCAAACCTTTGGGAATGTTTGCTTACAAGTTATTTTTTTGACATGTTCTTCTCAGGTTATGTTAGACACAGTGGTTCCAGAGTTGCAGGTAGTGAATAAAACCGAGTACCAAATATCTCTTCAGGTAGAGACCCTGGTTGGCTTAACACCAGATTAAGACAAAGAGGCCACTTCAAATGTATTTCCCATAAATTTTGGTGGACTGAAAAAGTTATGTATGATTGAAAGATGTCACTCTGATTTCATATATGCTGGGTCTGCTTGATAACCTTGCTATATTGGAATCTGTTTCTCTAGTTCTTTGAACTTTGCTGTGTCAATCTATTTCTTTTAGAGAGATTATGAAGTAACTGTTTCTGCACTTACTAAACTAAGCATACCCTAGGAAAAGGCTGCCTTATCCTCACACCAGTGAGCATTGGGGTTTATGACGCATTGCTTATTTGTTCAATGGAGTTCAGCTATTTGGTGTAGAATTAGGGTTTAATATATGTATACTATTATTTGTAGCACAGTAGCAATAAATAAATATTTGGGATTATTTTTTTGGTTAATTTTGGCATCATCACTGTACTGCAGCTGTGCAGGGGTGTGATTTTTAATTTTTTAATTTAGATTGGGCCAAGGCTTCAACTTAAAATAAGATGCATTTGCTAACTTCCAATTTAGGGCGCATTCGTTTGGTGATCACTTATAATGGTCTAGAGGATGCATTTAACTTAGGTGCTGAAATTTGGGCAGAAATTTTTTACTGTAGAAATTCGATTTCTACTTAGGTGCATTGGCATTTGTTGAATTGAAGGCATTTACAGCTTTTTCTAGGAAAATTATTTGATTGTCGTTAAAGTTCAAATCAAATTATTAACGGTGTTTCGGTCAAATTTGGAAGCCAGAAAATTATTATAATTCTTGCACATATAATTTTACTATTATAGAAGATAACTTTTGTTAATCTCTGGGTTCTGATTTTCCTAAGGACCACCTGGGACCCAGAAAGAGAAGGAATTCTGAAATAATTCTCGTAAGAATATAATGCGATAGCATAGTTTGAAAATTAAAGCAATTTGTGTTTCTTTTTTTCCCTCCTTAAAATTTAATAAAATTTGTACTGCAAACAAAACTAACTTGCTTTAATTGTTTTGGATCCATTGAACTCATGTTATTTTTGTTAGCTTCCTCCCCTTACGTTTTTTGAAGACAAGGCCTCTTACTAATATACCTAGAAATCAGTTGGAGTTAAACTCAAGATGGACATTTTGGATGATATTCTTCTTGAGCCTGCTGGTGCCCCTGGTATGTCTTGCATCTGGAACTCAATAAACTTGTCATATTTTCTGTCTGTATTTGCCTCAAGAGATGGGTGACTGATTTCAAGGATTTTGCAGTTCGTGCTGGTGGCAGATTTCGACCCAAGGCAAAGCCCCAGTCTAGCAAGGTAGCATCTATAGCAGTTGCTTCTGCTCTCCCAAATGTCATAACAGAAACAACCGTCACATTATCTACCACTGTCTCAGATACTGCTCCATCTGCTAAATCTGTTGATGTTGGAGATGGTAAACTAGCAGATGCAGTTAGTTCATCCTTAGCTACCTCGGAGACCCCTGGGAGCATAGAGCCATCAGAAAACAATGGGAATTTATGTCCAAGTGTACGATTCTCTGATGGTGACAGAAGCATCAAGCCTTTACCTGCAACAGATGCTCTGCAACCAGAGGTTGCAGCTTCTGATGGAAGTGGGGATTTGCATTCTGGCTTTGGAAAAGCAGCAGTAGAGGTAAGAAAATTTAATACCTATTTCCTGGTTTCATTGTTTTTCGGTTCATATTGACAACTTATGCTATCTTCCAGAATGCGGACATATTCTCTGGGTTGGAATGTCTTGACGATTTTCTTACCCAAAATTCAAGTGGTACAGGTGAATTATTCAAAATGCAAAATTTTTCTAAACCGTAAAAAAATTAGTACTGTCTCTTGACTGTGGTGAGCTCTTATTCTTTCAGCAGTGCATACTTCCAGCAAGTCCCATGATAAGGTTGATATGGATACCCAACCTGGTGACAAGTTTTTAGGTTCTGTTCCTAATTCAGAAGTGGGAACTTGCCCAGAGGGAAATTTTGGTGCTTCTACACATTGTGAAGTTAATTCTTCAGCATTCATGGTATGTGATGTTGCAGAAGCTCAAACTTATTCTGACTTTGAAATACTAGACGTTGTGTCTGAGGCTACCATTTCATCTGGTATGTACACCATCATTTGTCTTTGTGGTCTTGCTTCTATATTGTTTGTCGAGCATTTCTTTTTAAGTCTGGGGATGATTTAGGACGACCTGGTAAATTTCAACCCAAGCTCAAAGTGAAAAAAGGAAAAGAGAATCTGCACATCCCTCACTCTGAAGTTGAGTCTACTACACTTCCACAAGATGTGCATTTGGTTTCTTCCGAAATTGGTGACATGAATGAGAGCTCACTTCCTGCCTTCCCATCTGGAGATGTTCTTGATCACTCGTCTCCAAGGTTTGGTGATTCTATTGCTCCGAATCCGACTTCTGATTTCCAAGTGAATGCTGAAAACCGTACAGAAACTACCCACTTAGATGGCGCCATTTTTGAGGATGCTGTGCATTCAGAGGATGTTCCTGGGACACCTGGAAAAGTGGTAATTCTTTTCACCGATAATTTTTGGCCATGCTTTCCTTATTTGACTTAAAAGTAAATCTTTTGTTTAATTGTGTTGTGACACCTGCTTTTCTTTGTTTATTGGATTGCACAGGGTCGTAAGAGTAGAAAGGGAAAAGCTTCTAAAGCATCAAGTCTTCCTCAGAAGTGCAAATCTTCCACAGCTGGTGAGGAGGCTGAAAGTGGGACATCATCCAGGAAGCTGAGGAAGCGGTTACCCCGTCAACAAGTTGATGAGCCAATGCCTGAGGCTAATGATGACGGTTTCCCTTCTGAACCTTCTAATGATTCTAATGTCGATCAAGATGAGTATAGTGATGATGAAGATAGGGAGCATAATACATCACAGAGGAAAAGAGCCCCAAGAAAGTCCAAGAAACCTGTATCTGAAAATGAAAAACCAGTCCGAAATCGTAAAAGGGCCAACAAAGCACCTGATGAGTCAACCAAAGAACCTCCCAAGAAGTTCTCCCATTCAACTCGTAGAAACAAAAGGCAAGGTAAATGTACTTTCTGGGTGTCTAAGATTGTGACATGGAATTTATATGTCCATGCTTTTGATCTCCTTTATCTTTTGTAGTGGATAAGTCTTTACTTGAAACTCCGGAGGAAGAAATTGACCCTCAAAAATTGCCTATCAAGGATCTTATTCGTCTAGCAGAGTATAGGGAGCAGTTAGCGGTACATCTAATTCTCTAGAATTTCATATGCTTTTCTAGTTTTCCTAGTCAAATTTTCAAATGAGTATATGATGTTTCACGTCATAACATTTTTATAGCTATATCTATTTAATATTTTCTGCTTCTTTGCCTGTTCCTATCTGTCCACTCATTTAGATTAAAGAGGCAACAAAATCAAGAACTCCACTGCCCGATCAAAGGTACTAGAATTCTTATAGAGAAATCTCTATTGGCAAGGTCTTTATTTTGATCATATTTGCTTAAGTTGTGTGCTACTGGTTCATGCAAAAACTTTGAGATACTATAGTTGTCTAAGTTTGCACAACCTTGAGGCCACGTGAGGCTACAACTGTGTCACATGATGTATATCCTTGAATATAATTAAGTTGCCTTTTGAGAACAGGAGGGTGGGAGCCTGGTAAGTATAGGCCACCTTTGGCTTGGTCAATACTTGTTATATGGCATCTGATGAAATTAGAACTTTGACTTTGAGAAAAACCTGTTTTTGATAAATTGCTGCTATTGCTGTTGTGACTTATCTCTTGATCACACACACACAAGAGATTGTTTTCACTATCATTCTTGAAGTCATATGTAGTCCATTGATCCACATTTCTTATCACTATTTTTTTCTGTGCAGTGCTAACAACGATGTTCACAAGGAAGCTTCTCACAATGAAGATGAGACCTTTGCTTCAGAGCAGGACAGAAGCTCTGATGAAAATCAAGCAAGTTATAGGGTTGATGCAAGTTCCTCTTTCCTCAATTACCAGTCTTACATGGACAAAGCACCCGTTGCAAGATGGTCAAAACAAGACACAGAAAATTTCTATGGGGTAATGTAACTATAAGAAGGTTTTGGATGGTATTCTTTTCTAAATAAAAGTGGGAACTAACCATATAATATCTCAAATTAAATCTGCCTTTTCATGTAATTTAGGCTGTTAGGCAGTTCGGATCAGATTTTTCTATGATTGAACAATTTTTTCCTGGTCGAACACGTCGTCAACTCAAGTTGAAATTCAAGAAGGAAGAACGTCAACATCCATTACGTATCTCTGAAGCTTTGATCAGTCGTTCCAAAGGTTAAGTCCTCAATTTGTTATTTATTGACTGTTTTAATCTCTCCCTTTTTTCCCCACCACTTCCTTTGTACAGCTGATAATATGGTCAGAATATGCTGATTCCACATATTTGTCTTACATTATAGAATGTTATTCATTCATAGATTTTTCAAAAGCACTTTCAAGTTGAATATATAAGATGCAGAAAATCAGCATTGTCTGAGGAGGATAAATTAGATATCTAGTGCATTTATATTTTTCTTTCTTTTTCTTTGTTTTTTCTTATTTCATTGGTCACACACAAAAAACCCAAAGATGCAAATATATGCTACATAGTCTATATATGGATTTGAGTAAAACTAATTGTACTATCTCAAATGACTACATCGTATCTCTCTAATAGAGGTGGGAACCACTTATATAGGTCTCACTTGGATTAGAGAGATGGTACCTTTGGCGGTCAGTTAAGATGATACAAATAGCATTACTCTATGACTTTTATTGGGGAAATCATGGCAATAAAATATAGAACCATAGTTTCAATTAGATGCTTTAGTGATATTTGTCTTTGTGAATTAGCAAAATTATGGCACAATAAAATAATTTTCTCCTGCAGATAATTCCCAATTAGTTTCGTTGATTGAGAGGCTGCAAAAAGTGGATAAACAGGAGCCTAATGCCGATGAGTCAATTGACATGACAGGAAAGGAGGAGGTGGAGCTGACTCATGATACTGATGTATGAATTTTCTATCTTTTCTCTGTTTCTCTCATGCTGAAATGCTAATGTACTGCTGCTATAGTTTTGAGGAAAAGTGCTTGAGTGTCTATATTCCGACCTTCACGGAGAGTAATAGTTACTCATGTTACTAGACAAACCTCATTTCTTCTAATTTTTATTCACAAGTGTGAGGTAGGTAGTATGTCAGACGTAAGAAATCTGCATATGGGAATTGTTGATGGTTAGGAGCTAATACCTGTTACATTACATGATAGAGATCTATTTGAAAGAAAAAGAAAAACAAAAAAAAAAAGGTCTTCAAGAACAACCTGTTGGATGTATAATACTGAAAAGGAAAATGCTTATTGCTCCAACTATTTTTTCCCAACTTTTGTTTCCAACTTACGTAGTTTCGTGACATCAATTGATTCAACAAGTTTTTTTTTTTTTTTCTTTGGAGAGTACAATGTATGAATGCCATTGAAATTGGGAAAGAATAGTTGGGAGAAAGTGTTGGGGCAAATAGCGGTTCTTACTGACAATTTGTAAGATACTAAGATGACTCATTGACTATGTATTTTCCATGTCATGGCTCTCTTGCCCTTGGGGAGTGGAGGTACAAGGTTGTATGATAACTGAAAAATAATACTTGGGCACTTTGGCAGTCTTTTGTTAGTTATTTAACTGATAGTTTTGCAATGTGTGTTCTTATTAGTAACATCACGTCTAATAATTTATGTTTAGTATAACCTTCTATTACTTGTTATAGCTTTTTCTAAATTAAAATAAATAAATAACTATTTTTGCTTCTTATTGCTCACAGGAGGGAGTGGCACCACCTGAGTTCGATGAAGTTCAAGATCAGGAAGCTGTTGTTGCTGAAGTTCAGGATCAGGAAGCTTATGGTGCTGAAGTTCATAATCCTGTGAAGTCTGATGAAAGTGATGATGATTTTAGATGGACTGATGATTTTTAGTGATGAGTTTCTTTCTTTGCTAATATTTTTGGCGATGAGTTACTTGCAATGAGAAGATATAGTTCTAGCAAATCGAAGGTGATTCAAGACCTGTTATTGGCAATGTTACAGGGGAAAACTAAACTTCATTTGGACCATGGAGCATGTGGGAACACATTTTTTGAGAAGCCAATACACTTGCGGATGAACTGGTAAGCTTGCAACACACAATACCTCAGGCCCAAATATGGGAACAAAACTATCCTATTCTTATCAGCTTAGGTGTTCCTAGAGACTTCAATTTTGTTTTTGTTACAAAAGTAAATTAAATTAAACATGGACCCCTCTCGTATAAAGATATATTTATAGATGGGGAAATTCTTTGACCTTTGCAACTCTTGTTCCTTTGGATTTTGGGTTTTGTTCCTTTACTATCTGGCTTTTGGGTTTTGTAAATTTTGTAACTCTTGTTCCTTTGCTCTTAGTCTTTGCTTCTGCCCTCTTGTGCTGAAACTTCATGCATAGTTCACTGTATTTTTTTGTGCTTCTCCCCTTTTGTGTTGAAATTTTGGTATCTGGTTTTAGTTTTGATTTTGAATTTTATTTTGTATATTTATTAACATTATGAATATTAATGCAGAAAAGAAGGAAAATGGAGGAGAGGGGGAAGAAGGCAAAGAGATGGGTGTTCTACTGTTCTTTGGGTTTTCTTCCTTTTGTTTTAAAAAAAATAATATACTGAAATGTTTGAATGACGAAGATACCCCTCAGACAGAAGTCACATGCACATGTGCTAATTTTTTACGGAAATCTTAGACAGAGGTGTCTATAAGACCCACATTGCAACAAATCAATAATACAGGGCCAATGTGGTTAATTTTTTTGGGGGGCAATGTGGGACACCCCATAATTTGGGGACATTGGTGTAATTTTCTCATAATTAAAATTTGGGGTTGACTATCCCCATCTAAATAGAAAATGTTTAATTCTAGCATTATAGTAGGTCATCTTGCTCCCCAGTCTTATATTCATATCCAATTTGTGAATGTAGCCCATTGTTTTCGTAATAATATGTGATTGTCATATGATTAGATCCATCAATCATCATGTGCCCACAAGGACATGATTATTTCAAAGCTAACAGTATTTAATGATGATAATTTTATCCAAGAGGACTGGATTTATGATTGATCTCTGATGATATTTGATATAACGTTTTCCCAATATTTTCTTTTAGCACATTTCACCCACAATTTCCACATACCTTTACTGACATTTAATATATATGTATTTGGGCATTGACAACAATATTTAAGTTCCAACTGTCCAACTCTTTTATGAGTTTAAGCCAAAGCCATACCTAACAAATAAAGATATATTATTACGCTAGCATGTGCTTTCTAATAATACCTTTGTACAAATTGAAATTAAAAGCATTGAAAATTTCAGTAGACAAAGAAAGGAATTGAAAGCAATGGAGAAAAACAAAATGCAGTCTGACTTGCTTACAAATAAGAGAATTGCTTATAATTAATCTTAGACAGCTAATAAGGCATGCATAATAACAATAATCTCATAAACTATAGGCCGAAATTGACAAGTTCTTTGACAGATAGCAAAGTTGCTGTTTTGAATTAAAATGGCATATTCCCCAGCTTTTATCCATTACATAGCCAATCCAAAAAAAAGAATAAAGTAAATAATATTAAATATAAACAACTTTTCTCACCTCTTTTTTTATTTTTATCAGATGCTTTTCCCACCTTAACAAGTCTTTTCTTAGCTGTTTCTGTGGAAATATCCAACAGAAGTAAATTAGAATCTACGGCCTGCAAAAGATGATATAATAACTCCATGTGAATTTCCAATATTAAAAAATTTGGGTAATGGTTAGGGTAGATTTTATGCTTTCTTTCATTTATGGAAGACAATTTTAGTATATATTTTTTTTCAACCTGTACAAGACATTTTTGTGCGTATCATTGAAAAGTCAGAAATTTAGTTGCAGGAATCATAAAGTTTTGTCAGATAAAAAGAAGATATCATAAATGCTTAACATGCTGGGCTCTTTATGGACAGTCAATCATTCTTCTTTTACTTGCATAATAATGATTTGACTTCTTACAAAGAAAACAAGAAAATAACATGCATATATGCTTGTGATTTGTTTGTAAAAGGAGTCCCAAACAATTTTTCTAAGAAAAGACATTATTGGTGCATTTGGATGAAGTAGTTTGAAACTATTTAGGAATTCACAAATAGCAGAATTTAAAATGACGTTATTTAAAATTTTAGAATTTATAAATTATCTTGTTTGGATAAATGTAATCATAATAGAATTTAAATACGAAATTTATAGTAGTTTTATAAAAGAGTGATGGTGATGCATGGTGGCAACAATAAAAATAATGTTTGTGGTCAGTTGACGATGGTAGTAGGGGTAATGGTCTACGAGCGGTGGAAGAAATGGTGACGGCGAAAATTGGAGTATTGGAGGTGGCGGCAACAGCGGCATTGGCGGTGGTGGCAGTGGTGTCAGTGTCGGTAGTGGTGGTGGTGGTGGTGGCGGTGTCAGTTGTGGTGATGGTGGCGGCGGAGACGCTAGTGGCGGCATAGGTGGTGGCGGCAGAGGTGGTGTTGGTGGTTGTGGTGGTGATAGCAGTGGTGGTGGCTGTGGTGATGGCGGTGGCGGTGGCGGTGGCGACGGCGGTGGTGGTTGTGGTAGTGGCGACAGTGGTGGTGGTAGTGGTGGCAGAGGTGGTGGTAGTAGAGGCAGAGGTGGTGGTGGCGACAGTGGTGGTGGCGGCAGAGGTGGTGGTAGCGGCGGCATGGTGGTAGTGGTGGTGGTATTGTGATTAATTGGCAAGGTGATTGGTGAACACGACTTTTTCTTTTTTATAAAAACTGAAATTTTGAAAATGACACCAATTTAGGTGGAAGTTAAACTTGAAATTTACAGTCTTCAAATCCCAAGTTTTTTTCACATAGAATTTGCAAAATTATGTATTTATGTACCCAAATAAGGAAATTAGAGCATATAATTTCTTAAATGCTGAGTTTTATTTAAATTTCAATTTTTTTTTCTCTATCCAAACGCACCATAGAGAAATTATATTTTTTATCACATGATGTGATAGTTAATGTGTATTTGTTATATCAATTATTATTATTAATGGTTAGTTAACACATCAACTATCACATTATGTATTTAATTAATATGATTATAAAATTTGATTATTCTAGTATTATTTTAATAATCTTTAATTTTTAATTTAAATCGTTTAGTAAAAATATAAGGATCCTCTTGTAGATTCTTTAAGATTTAATAGTAAAACTAAAAATGTAACAATGTAACTATCTTATAATAAGTCATTCTAGAAGCGACTTTTGTGAAACATATTCATTATTCAAAGAACGAAAAGATCAGTAGAATGAGAAAGAAAAGAAAAAAAAAAAAAAAAAGATGAAGAATAAATCCACCAAAATAAAGCAAAAGTGAGTCAAAATATTGAAAGCGCCATGCCGCCATGTATTGGTATTTGGTGGGTCACCCACACAAAGCTACGGGTTTATTTTACGGTTTTACCCCTTCCCTTCTTGTCAAAAGTGAAAATTGAAAAACACACATTTAATGTGAAATGAATTACCTAGTAAAGGAAGGTGTGACAAAATGTGGATTGTGGATCCCAACCATACACATACATACAAGATTTAGGGACTTGGAAGTTCTTTTTAGATTCTTTTACAATGTGCTTTTGACATTTTCATAATACTTTCATTTCATAACATTTTTGTATGTTTCTTCTTTTGCCTTAGCACTCATATCATAAGATTGTTTAGGCCTATTTTATGTTGAAGGAGCCACCCAGATTCTTATTATTGGTTGCTTTTTTTCTTTCTTTTTTTGCTTTTTCTACATCAAGATTCTTCTTTTTGTTAGATCCTCCATCTGTCTAGGGACCAAAGATATACAAACTAATGATGCACAATTGTTAGTTCAAAATTTGGGAAAAGAAAGGTTGTACTTGTAGCATTTTGTTGTTTCTGGAAATTGGTTTTCCTTTTACACAATTAAGATGACTATTGATTTTTTTTTATTTGATTGATCTCTATATAATGATAATATTTAGTAAAAGAAAAAAACGATTTAATGCAATTCTGTTTTATTGTTGCGCTTGCTACTTAATTGCAGCAGTGTCATTGAATGATATTAATTCTCATTGAATTATAATAGTATTATTGAATGACAGTAATAATATTGATGTAAACTATTTAAAACCTCATAATTAGAGCTTAGTTATTTCAAAATTTTTACTCTTAATAAAACTAATTTAAAACGAGTGGCTGCTATTTGTACATTCTTTTTTTCTTTTTGCACATCATTTCTAAACAAAAAAAAAAAAAAAACACACACCCACATAGCCACACACCCATCCCCGATCACCTCCCTCCCCACCTCTCCTATCTCCGGCACACACCCATCCCCGACCACGCCGAGCAGCCTACCACCACCGACGACCACCCTACCCCCTCCCTGCCCCTCTCTCCTCTCTCCCTTTCTCTCTCTTGCTCTCTCTTAAAAAAAATTGGAGCGAGTTTGGTGGACCAGTGCCGAACTCGATGGTTTCGTTCGGTAGGTACCCACCGAACAATCCTATTCTATTCGGCGGGTACCTGTCGAACGAAACCACCGGGTTCGGCACTGGTCCGTCGAACCCGCTGCAATTTTTAATTTTTTTTTAATATTTTTTTGGCTGTATGCTTGGGTGAGAGGAGAGAGGGAAAGAGAGATATAGAGAGAGAGGGGAAGAATGTGGTGGTGGCTGTTTTGGCTGTGCAGGTGGTGGCTGTTTGTGGGTGGCGCATGCGGAGAGGAGGAGAGGGCTCGGGGGGAGGTGGTTGGGGTAGGGGGAAGAAGAAGAAGAGAAAAGGTGGGGGGTAGGCTTCGACCGTGAAGAAGAAAAAGAAAAAAGAAAAGATGGAGATGGGGAGATGGGGATGGGGGTGTGTGGGTGAGGGGAGGGGAGGGCCAAATGGTCTTTTTTCTTGAATTTTTTTTTTTTTTCAGAAAGGGTGTACAAAAAGAAATTTAGGGGTGTGCAAATAGCAGCCCTCTTTAAAACCTTTTATTAATCACTTAAACTCTTCCAAAACTCCCTGGTCAACTAACACCCAGCTAGATTTGACCCTCATTTTTTTTAATATTCTAATTTTTCCCTTTTTTAATCTCTCCCATTTTTTTAATATTTGATTATCCTAAGAGCCCAAGAAAAAACACACAAAAGGCCAAGCCCAATTTGATTTGAAAATCAAATTCATTTCTCTCTCTCTCTCTCTCTCTCATTATATATGTTCTCTCTCTCATTAGGGGGTTTAAAATTACGGACTGATAATATTGTTAGTGATATACAAAAAGAAAAAAAGGCGCACGCGTCCACTTAAAAGTGGGTAGAGATCTCCTGTCTCCAAATCCCCCGATCCTTTCCTGTCCCTCTCTCTCATATTTTGAAAAAATATATATATATTTTTAAGTAAAACAATAATTATGAAAAGGCCTTCAAAATATGTAAAAGGGGACAAAGAATTTGGGGACAAGAGATCTTTACCTCTTAAAAGTGGACCACACAAGAATAAACATGCACCCCTAGACTTCTAAAAAAAAAAAACTGAATTTTGATTAGGTAATTTTTCTATATATGAAAGAATTATCTAGAGCTGATAATTGTACCTTTTTTGTTTGTTAAAGATTTGTATTATTGAGTGATCAATAAGATTGTTGAGTACTCGATACTTTATTTTTAAAACTATCCATCACTATAATCGACATAGCTTTCTTCGCTATTTGTGACTTGTTTTTTGACGAGTTCATCTTTATAGGGTGAAAAATCACTTATAAAGGTTTGATATTAAATTTTAATTTTATGATTTTGAATGGAGCTCTAAATAGCAAAATAAAATCTAATTTCAAACCGAAAATCCAAAAATTATTGACTCAAAAAAACAAAAACAAAAATAGAAAATTATAATTAAATACCAAATTCTAATAATTTTTTGTTATAGCATGAAGACCATATAATATTTCAATTGAATTACCAAATTTAAATATAATTTTTTAGATTAGGTCACAAATATATTGACCCATTTGATTTGAACCTTTTCCATTTGACATTTTTATCCTTTGACTCATATGATGAGTGTTAGTTAAAATTTATAAAGTTTTGACAAAAGTGCCCTTGAAGCTTTTATATTATCTTAAAAATTTGCTAATGTAGTCTCAACTTCACATTTAGTTGTGACTGTACGACACTTACAACTTCAAATTTAGTTATGACTTAATTGAATTTTTTTTAGAGAAATTATATTACAATATATTATAAATAGAGGTCAAAACAATACTTTTACTCAAAATAATATATAGTATAGTAGTGTGAGTTGTTTCTTTCAATTTACCAAGACAGTCACAGTTAAGTTGTGACTGGATTGATTTTTTTAATACAATATAATATAAATTAATGTAATATTTGTGATGTAATATTTTTTTATTTCTTTTATTAAAGTGGCATGTGATGTAATATTTGTAAATTATAATACTTTTTACTTTATTAATTTGTTTGACTTTTCAACTAGTACCTAATCTAAAATGCTATCTAATTTTAGTACAAATAAAAAGTTAATAAAATTTAGTAGTTAAAATGGATCTAAACAAAGGACTTGGATCCTCTGCCAGACTGTTTGGTACCAGACTGGTACCAGACTTCTAATCTAAGCCTTTCAATTTGTTTTAATGGTTGAGATCTTCTCACATCTTAATTTTTATATTTTCATCCAAATAATATTAAAACATTAGGCAAAAAAAAAAAAAACTCATTAGTCCACTGCCCAGTGCATACCCCACCCCCGCCTGACGCCTTCTTCCTCCCAATCACCCTAAAATGGCTACTATAAGATGGGGAAGAGACTGACCCAGATCATGGTGATACTCATAGGGGTTCCTCATCATCTTCTTCATAACTGTATTGTACTCCTCCATTGCATTCTTGGAATTGGAGGCTCTGTTGCTTGTGGGGTTCTTTTCAATTCCACTCTCAAGCAACCCACAATAAACTCTGTTCAATTTGAAGGAGTTATTGGGCACCATTAGACAATTGCAAGCAGATTTCTTTATCTTCTTCAAAAGCACATCGTTTTCAAGAGGAGCTATGAAGACTGAACTCAAACAATTGTTGCCAACACTTGCCATTTCTCCACTTCCTTCCTCGAAGCTCACGGAGAATCACCCTCCCCATCTCCTCCCCTTTCTTTCTCTCTACACTCTCTCTTCCCTCCACGGTCTTAGGTGCTGGATAATTTTCCAGCCCTTCCTCTCTCGCAGGTTGTCCTTTTCTCCACCAGAACACAACTCCATCTTCTTCTTCCTCTTGTAAGCCTCATCTATTTCTCTCCAAATTAATGGAAATTATTCCTTTGTAACCCCCACTTTCAACACAAGTTGAGATATACCCATTTTGAAGATGAGAAAAGTTTTGGCTGAAGCAGAAAAGATACCCAAATTGGGGCAAACTTGGGCTAGAAAATTATCCAGCACCTAAGATCGTGGAGGGAAGAGAGAGTGTAGAGAGAAAGAAAGGGGAGGAGATGGGGAGGGTGATTGGGAGGAAGAAGGCGTGAGGCGGGGGTGGGGTATGCACTGGGCAGTGGACTAATGAGTTTTTTTTTTTTTTTTCCTAATGTTTTAATATTATTTGGATGAAAATATAAAAATTAAGATGTGGGAAGATCTCAACCATTAAAACAAATTGAAGGGCTTAGATTAGAAGTCTGGTACCAGTCTGGTACCAAACAGACTGGCAGAGGATCCAAGTCCCTAAACAAAAACTGTTGAACACTCACACAATGACTATTAATCGCTTGAAACCCTACACATGTGCATATTCACATCCCAAAAAAATAAAGGAAAGCATAAAAAATTAGCTACCGACACCATAGTTGAATAGTTATTATCTCCACCTTACAAATTAAAAAACAGAACAAAAACTAAAATAAAGAAGGAAAAAAAAATAAAAGTGTAAAATTGTAGGGGTAGGGTTGTCTCATACTCTCATCCAACTTTTAGCACGTGCCAAAAATATAAGAAGAAAATGCCATAAATAGGAACCTCTAACCGGGTGACCGGGGCAGCAGCAGTGACAAAATCATTACTACTCAATTACTACAAAACACAAACACTGGAATTTAAAATGTACTGTTCAACTACCGCCGGCACCAGATTCCTTCTCTTCATCCGCCACGTGTCCCTCCCACCTATCCTCAACGTACTGGGTCCCACCTCCCTCTTTACAGCTCCCCAAAGTCCAACTATATAAGTAGAATTGAAATAGTCCCTCTCTCTCTCTTTATCTCTATCTTCACTCTTTCTCTCTCTTCGCCGTCGCTCGCCTGCGATTTTATATTTTTATTTATTTATTTATTTTCGAAGGAATCTTCGACAATTTCTGAGATCCGTTACAGAACAGGACGAGGTCTCCAGCTACGGATCGACTAGGGCAGCTCCTTGTTGTTGATCGAGCATTGATGACCGTCGGATCATCCTCGTGAATCCTGAAACGAACGAAAAAGGTACAACATTGGCGACGCTCTTGGTTTGCTTTGAGTTCGGGGTTTGATTTCGCGGTTTATAGGGTTTCTGATCGGAATGCGGCTGTTTTCTTTTTGGTAGGGTTGTATTCATTGCGTTGATGCGTGTGACTGATCGGAGCCGAAGGAATGTCGGGCCCACTGGATCGGTTCGCCAGGCCTTGTGAGTTATCCTCCTCTCCTTCTCTCTTGTTTTCTGTTGGTACGGTCGTGTTCTTCTTGCTGTTTTCGTTGCTGTTCAGCTAGGGTTTTTTGTGCTCTACAGTGGTTGTGCTCAGTTTGCTGAATCTAGGGTTTGCTTCTGTTTGAAAGCTGAGAAAACTAAGAAAAAGAAGAGAAACCCTAAGGAACTTTGATTATAACTTTCTCTCTTTTTGGTTGTGTGTGAAAATTAGTTCTTTTAATGTGACAATGAAAGGGATATTTTTGTGATTTATTTATTTTTATTTCTGGTCTTCCTTTTTCTATTCTGTACAAAATGTGCTTTCTAATTAGTTAAAGAATAATTTGGTGAATTTTGGTGTTCATAAAAAATTTTTTTTTTTAATTATGTTAATTTTTATTGATTTTCCATTTTTGCGTGATGAGTATGATTATGATGATCATATTCATATATTCAGATGTATGTTTATGATAATGGGTGCACAGCGAATTGTTAAATGTCAATACTGTATTGTTGTTGTGCTGCAGGCTTTGAAGGGTTTTATGGTAGTGATGAGAGAAGGGAGAGGAAGTCTGACTTTGAGAACTCTGAGGATGAGCGGAGGACTAGAATTGGGACTCTGAAGAAGAAGGCAATAAATGCTTCTACCAAATTCAAGCATTCTCTCAAGAAAAAGGGCAGTAGAAGAAAAAGTGATGGTCGAGTCAGCTCTGTTTCCATTGAAGACGTTCGCGATGTTGAAGAGCTGCAGGCTGTTGATGCATTTCGACAAGCACTAATTTTGGATGAATTGCTGCCAGAAAAACATGACGATTATCATATGATGTTGAGGTGCTCGATTGTTCTCCCTTCATATCCTAATGCATACAAAAACTTCTGGATGTTCATTTAATTGGATAGTATAGTACATTTTGACTGAAGAAAACTGTGCCCTTGAGTGATATACTTCTATGGGTGCCACTTCCCTGGTCAAATAAGTGCTATCTAAATGTGATACATATAAGATACAAGGGTTTTATTTTTTTAAATCTTTTGTAAGATGGTAAACTAGTTTCTTGAAATATAGTAGTCAATGATTCTAGTAATATAGTAGATATGGTGGTAGAGGGCAGAGATGGTTTCCTTGGTAGTTTGTTAGTTCCATATGGTGGAATTCACTGATTTAAACTTGAGATCGTTGTTGGTACTTTTGCTTGTATTGGAAGGACCTTTTTACAATATATTAGGAGAGTTGGGAGAGGAAAGGGGATAGTATTTGTAATAGTTACGATTGCCATACAGCATGTTGGTATAAATGTGCTTGCAAATGAATATCCCAGAGGTAGCTTTTGTAAAACTGGGTTTCTGATTAAGCATATAATTTGATCTTGTACAGTGATGTACCTGGTGATTAGGTGGTTCTCAATTTATAATGTCAGTGTGGGTGGTTTGCCAAGTAATCTTCTCATGCGGGTTGCGACGCTATTGTCTTGACCTTATATCCATGCTGCTTTGCATGTGTTATTCAAGTGCACTTGGTTGTTTGTATACTTTGAATATGGTCCATACTGTCTTGCATCTTAGTTTTGTTTAGTGTGATGAAGTTCCAAGTAATATTTTTGATATGATTTGCCAGTCTTATAAATATAAACCTTTCAAGGATGAATTACTTTCAGGTTCTTGAAAGCAAGGAAGTTTGATGTTGAAAAGGCAAAGCATATGTGGGCTGATATGCTGCAATGGAGAAAGGACTTTGGTGCTGACACTATTATGGAGGTAACTGCAGCTGAAAAGTGTCTGGATTTGATTTTCCAGTGCTTGGTAACTGTTTTTCCTCATTCATTTACCATGTTGATGTTTCTTTCAGGATTTTGAGTTCAAAGAATTGAATGAAGTCCTAAACTATTACCCTCATGGGCATCATGGTGTGGATAAGGAGGGAAGACCAGTTTACATTGAAAGATTGGGTAAAGTAGATCCCAACAAACTAATGCAGGTTACCACTATGGATCGATATGTGAAATACCATGTGCAGGAGTTTGAGAAAAGCTTTGCAATAAAGTTTCCAGCTTGCACTATTGCTGCAAAGAGGCACATAGATTCAAGCACCACAATCTTAGATGTTCAAGGCGTGGTATATTTCAATCAGCTATTACTATACTTACTGTTCATATTTAGTGCAATCAGAATATCTAATCATTCTGTATTTGTTCGTTTTAATTGTTTTAAGGGCTTCAAGAACTTTACAAAGTCTGCACGAGAACTAATTATGCGGTTGCAGAAGGTTGATGGTGACAATTACCCTGAGGTATGCAATCTCAGTTGTCTTGGAACTTTATGTCATAGTGGCTTTTATATGGATTAGAAATTAAATTTCAATATCACACTTGAACCTTTTATTTGTTCTTAATTGGTGCAGACCCTCTGTCAAATGTTCATTATTAATGCTGGTCCTGGATTTAGACTTCTGTGGAACACCGTGAAGACTTTTCTTGATCCTAAAACAACATCAAAGATTCATGTATGTAGAAATTATTCTTTCCTTGTATTGGAACTATTATAATTAAAACCATTGGGTTTAATCGCATGCTATACTATTTACAACTCTTTTTTCTTTTTTTGTACAATATTATAGGTTCTTGGAAACAAATATCAGAACAAATTGCTTGAGATCATTGATGCCAGGTGAGGGGGCAGCAGTGTATCTGTCATATGTAATGCTATATTTGTGCCATCTTTACACACACGTGCACTCACACACATGGATATAGGGTAATATTCTTGTGCCAACTATGATCAGGTGGAATCATGTATGCATGTGGAAAAAAAAAGTGCTCTCTCTCTCTCTCTCTCTCTCTCTCTCTCAATATATATATATATACATATATAAATTTTTTGCTAATTATTGTAAATTTCTCTAAAGTTCATTCTGCTTCCTATTTTGCATTTATAATTACTTTAGCTTAAAACTTACCGAATTTTCTTGAAAATATGCAGTGAGTTGCCAGATTTTCTGGGCGGTAGCTGTACTTGTGCTGATCAGGGAGGTTGCCTTCGATCTGATAAGGGGCCATGGAAAAACCATGATATATTGAAGGTTATATCTTGCTCTTATATTTCTTTTGTGCTGCATTCTTTGTTAACTTTTTATGGGCTTTTTATTGATATCAATTGGTTGTCTGTGCTCTTTGTCGCAGATGGTTCTTAATGGTGAAGCAGGACATGCAAGGCAGGTTGTTAAAGTTCTTAACAGCGAGGGGAAGGTTCTTGCTTATGCCAAACCACAATACCCAATGGTAGAACTTCTATAGTTTTTATTAATTACTGAACAAAAAGTGAGATTATTTTTGTATTAGTTAAGTGTCTTACATATTTTTGGTGGCTATGTTCTGAAGCAGGTAAAGGGTAGCGATACATCAACTGCTGAGTCAGGATCTGAAGCAGAAGATATTGCATCCCCAAAAGTTTTCAAGAGTTATTCTCATCTTCGATTGACTCCTGTTCGTGAAGAGGTAGGTTTAACCTTTTATTATGTAGTTATTATGATTAATATATTCATTTATATCATTGGCACTTTAGAACTTATTTTAACTAATAAAAGGAAAAAAGGGAACTAATTGTGTACAAGTAATTTGGTTTGTCCCTTCTCTTTAAGAGTATTCTAATTGAGAAGGGAAAAGATTAATGTAGTTCATTTGGTGAGGTGGAAAATTGTATCTTGTTCTAAGGAGAATGCAGGTTTAGGGGTGGGCAATTTGGAAAAAGAAATGCGGCTCTTCTAGGGAAGTGGTTGTGGAGATTCCCTTTGGGCATGAGAAACAAATATACATTACAGGAAAATTTTCTCTTGCCTGATAGTCTTAGTGCTGTTGGATCACCGAGGGTAGTTGAGTTATGTACAGATATGTAATTAACAAGCTTAGCCTGGAAATTATTACTCCCGGTGTTGATGGTTGAACACATTTGGCATTAATGTGCTTAATAAATATGCAGGCTAAGGTCGTTGGCAAGGCAAGCTCTGCAGGTACCTTTTCGGGTTTTGATGAATATGTTCCTATGGTTGACAAAGCTGTTGATGCTGGTTGGAAAAAGCAAGTGGCCTTCCAGAGACCTCATGCTTCCAAAGGTCAGAGCAAGCCTAGCCTAGTCTTTACTGCCCATATATAACATTTTTTATTTAACTTATTGTTGCTATATACTAACAACTATTAGAGAGTTAAATGGCAAGTTGAATGTTATTTAACAACTCTTAGGTCAGCAAGTCTAGCGTACTATATCTTATTTTTGAATTTCATTCTTAGTTAATGAAAGTTAATAGATTTTTCCCTCTATGAAGAATATCCTTCACAAAAATGGGAGTGTTGTGGAATTTCATTTCGCATATTATGGTTTTGATCTTCGTACATAGCCTGCCCCAATTCATCCTTTACCCGTTAGATAAAGCCCAGATGGTTGATTATATGTTTATTGAATTTATATAGTCACAACCAAATGCCCTTGCAATGTTTGTTACCATTCTGTTGTTTCTATTTTCTTTTTGTATAAAATTTTTAGGTATGTGACATGATTTAACTTGAGAGAATGAAATATCCTTTTCCATTCAGGCACAGTTCCACTACCTGACATCCCAAAAAATCCAGAAGGAATTCGAGCTCGGGTTTTGGTAGCGCTTATGGCCTTCTTCATGACTTTTCTCACTCTCTTCCGCTCAGTGGCTTCCCAAGTAACTAGGAAGCTTCCTGACAAATTGGCTAATCACAATCAAAACATTCCTGAACTTACTTTTGATGCAACAAACAAGGAAGAGTGCCGTCCTCCTTCATCAACATCAACATTTACAGGGACAGATCTTCTCCCCACTGTACTTAAAAAGCTGGTGGAGCTTGAGGAGAAGGTTGATACGCTCCAAGCTAAGCCATCTGAGATGCCTTACGAGAAAGAGGAATTGCTGAATGCTGCTGTTTGTCGTGTGGATGCCTTGGAAGCAGAGTTAATTGCTACTAAAAAGGTATGGATGCTTTATATGATTCATGGAAATACTGATCAAAATGGGAGCCCCCTTTTGGGGATATTTGAGCTCCCCTTGCTTGTGCTTGGTATCTCATTGTGCATGTTGGGTATATCTTAAGGTGTGCACAACAGCAGGGGTGTTTCTTGGTTTCATCATGTTGTCTGTTTATTTTTATTTTTTCTTTTCGGTCAGATACATCACGTTTTTAACTGGACTAGTTTCTGGACTAGTTTCAGAACGATTCATATGTTGATTGATTGTGTGTTTCTTGTGGAGCAGGCTCTGCATGAAGCTTTAATGAGGCAAGAAGAGCTGCTGGCGTATATAGACAGGCAAGAAGAAGCCAAGCTCCAAGCCAAGCTCCGGGTAGGTTGACTGTACAGTATCTATGTAGATTTATTCTTCTCTCTCTCTCTCCTCTCTCTCTGTCTCCCTCTATATATATTACTTTTTTCTGTTCATGAGGTTTGAGACAATTTTTTTGCTGCTTGTCATCAGAAAAAGAGGTTTTGCTGGTAGAAGTGTCGCACTGGTGGAAAGAGTACAAAAGAGGAATTGCCAAGCCTTTTCTCAAATATGTGAGCCCAATATGCAGGGGCGGAACATGGAAGGGACTAAGAGGGGCCATGGCACCTGCAGCTTTTGAATACTAATGTGTTGAGCATGTGTCACTTGTAAAAACATTTTTTTGTTTCTTTTCTCATCAACTTTACAGAGATTCTCAGTAAATTAAATCAAATACCATTTAACTCGAACCTCACAACTACTTGATCTTTATGGTTATGGGTAAATGAGTTTATTTCTCTTTTGTATTTAAGTGATTAATATTGCTTTTGTTTCTTTTTGTTTAGAGTGAGTTTTTCTGAACCCAATTATTTGTATCTTATTCTCGACCAAACTTCTTTTATAAATTTTTTTTCTCCACATTTACACTAGCAATAATTTGCAACCATAAGTGATTTATTCTTGTAATTTCTTGTGTTTTAAGAGCCATGCTTCTAGTAAGCCCAATTTCTTAGTTACACTACCTCTTCTTAGAGATCTAATACCAAATAATCCCTAAAACTGCAACCCAGAAATTCTAAAGCAGGTAAACGGGACGACACTCTTTTGGAATTACAGGGAAAATATTTGGAACCACCAACTTCGAAAGTCAAAGCATAAACGATTATGTAATTTTGTTGGACACTTCTTTTCTGAATGTTTGTCATGGTGTATAGCATCATCATTTCTAGGATGGTCATAGCATGTCATGATGACCATGCACTCAACGAATGTCATGTATTGAAACTGAAATGAAAGTTTTCCGGATTCAAAATCTTTCATCACCACAACAACTATCTTTGCGCTTGAATTAAAATGGAGAGGACACTGGAAATCTTTGTTAAACAAAAGCTGTGCCCATTTTTACTCAAAGTATACACAACTGTGAAAGAAAGGCACACACACTGTATGATAATAATGTACAAAAGCTTCAACTTTACAACATCAAACTAGCAAACATAGAACCGAATGCATATGACAAGCATTCGTGGGGCTGACAGTATAACATCGCCACCAGCAGCTACCAATAGTAACAAGGAATGTTGAGGAGTTCATTCAGAGCATCCAATCAAATAACTGGAGCTACCAACTTACCAAGAGAATGGGTTCTGCAATTACATTAAAAAAACAAGGTGTCAAAACACTTAGCTACATATGAAATACACATAACTTGAACTGATTAAGAAAATATTAGGCATTTAATCACATACCAACAACTTCTTTTTCTTCTTCTTCTTGTCAAGGTAGGCTACAAGCTCCTCCTGACGAACAAGGGCATCCTCAAGAGCCTGCGGAAGTGAAGAAAATGTAAATGATTTCATTTAGTTTACTCTCAAGATATAGATTTTCCTATTTGGTTTTTTTATTGGTATGCAAACTTCATTAACGGAATTCAAGGATATGAAGATGATTACCTTCTTGGTTGCTGAAAGCTCTTGTTCCAAGGCATTGACTCGGTTGAGAGCAGAGTTCAACATTTCCTCCTTCTTGGGTGGCATGACTGCTGGTTTCGTGCTGAGAGCAGTCACTTTCTCCTCCAACTCAGCCATGCGCTTCATCATGTTCATGTAGTCATTGCTGGAGATGGCAGGGGGAGGCAACTGGTGGCCTTTAACCATCATTCCATTGTAGTAAACAGGGGTTCCAAAGAGGGTAGCCTCAGTGAGTTTCCTTGGCATGTTTCGTGACAATCGAACCATGGCGACAATACCCATGATAAAGGCCATGATTCCAGAAACAAATTGACCACTTAGTCCTTCAGAAGCCCTGCAAGTGTCATGCGTGGGGAAGCAATCTGTAGCATTGAAAGAGAGTAATATAATTAGTGTCAACATTTGCAAGAATAAGCATTATATTAATTAGATTAGATTATATATACCTTCACGGAGGGAAAATTTATCATAATGAGCTGGTTTAGGCCAAGTTGCATCCACAGCCTTATCAACCATTGGCGTGAAGTTGTCATACTTTTTGGTGAATGAAACCTGCAAAGGTTGAAGCAGATGAGAACGTCAAATGATAAAGGAAAAGGCAAAATAGAAGTGCAGGACCTGCACTAGTTTTGAAAGGGGTTCTTAAACAGAATTTTGATTCAGTACTATGAAAAATAAAAGATGAAGGTGCAAAGAGCCACCCCCTTATGAGTTGCCAAAGTTATAGCATGATGCTAAATGTAGTAAAGACAACAAAGGTATCCTAGAATTCTAATGTTTCAGTCACAATTGCAAAATGTGGGTAGAAGTCCGCTAAGCTTACTTCGTTATGCACATGAGAGAGTTTTGAATGCTCCACTTGACATTGCACGTCAACCTCTGGAACAGTTTTTGAGTTGAAAGAATTGCGTTTCTTCATGTGGAGCATACCAAAAGCAAATAGAAAGTCAGGCAATTGATCATTTAGAAAAACTGAGACAAGACAGTTTGAATAGAGGCCATAAACACACAAAATGAAAGGAAAGAATGGAGCCAAGGCCTGAGTACCTTTGAGTTTGAGTTCTCATCTTCAGAGATTGTCTTCTCCTCAATGCCTGACAAATTTCTAGTTATGCATTTGGCCTCACCATTATGAACCATCTGGCTCATTGAAAGAACATATTTTGTGATCTTTTGTTCACATTAGACAATGAAGGATATATTAAAGAGATTGCAATTACTAGTAAATCACCTTCATTATTTCTGGATCATTCCATGGGCCCTTATCAGAACGCATACAACCGCCCTTATCAGCACAAGTACAAGTACCACCCAAAAACTCTGGCAGCTCGCTGATACAGTATAAGGACAATGTGTTATGACAGAAATTTTAAGTTAATACCATATTGTGTTACTAAACAAATATATTACCACATAATGTGAATCAAAAAGCTTGGTAATACTTAGCTTCAAGCCTTCAACTAAGATGTAGAATAAAAGATGTACAGGAAGATGAAGAACTGAATTGAACAAAATATATTTTGCGTCGAAGGAAACTCACCTAGCATCAATTATTTCAAGCAACTTGCTCTGGTATTTGTTTCCGAGAACCTGATACAAAATCATCAACCCATTTAGCAACATTACTACATAAAAATCTTAAATTAGCACTAGTTCAATGTAAACAAAAGACGAAAGCATACATTGATTTTTGCAGTGGTCTTGGGATCAAGGAAAGATTTGACAGTGTTCCATAAGAGCCTAAATCCAGAACCAGCATTGATGATGTACATACGGTTCAGGGTCTAGAGTGAACAAAGCATTCAATCAGTGTCATAAAATACAAAAGTGCTGGGCAAGGAAACCAAGGAGCTTGTTACATGCAAATTATACAGCTTTTATAGGATACCTCAGGATAATTGTCACCATCAATCTTCTGAAGGGCCTGGATAAGTTCCCTTGCAGATTTGTTGAAATTTTTAAGCCCCTGCACATAAATTATATGAACTACAATTACTTCTTCTAAATTAAAAGGGATGAAAAAAGAAAAATGAATTTATCTCTAAAATAAACCATTATGTAATTTATGTTTAATATCTCACTGACTAGATGTACTCACTAGTAGATTTTCAAAATCTAGCTAAATTCTGAACTGAACTAAAGCTAAGTTTGTCTACAATATAATTGGGCATCTTCAATTGGCTTGGATTAAAAGAAAAATTTTCACATACCACTCCTTGCACATCCAGAATAGTGGTACTCTGATCAATGTGCTTCTTTGCAGCAATGGAACATGCAGGGAATTTACACACAAAGGTCCTCTCAAACTCCCGTACGTGGTACTTCACATAGCGGTCCATTGTTGTCACTTGCATCATCTTGGTAGAATCAACTTGACCAAGTCTCTCAATGTAGACAGGTCGTCCATCCTTATCAACTCCATGATGCCCTTGTGGATAGTATTTCACTACTTCATCAATTTCCTTGTATTCAAAATCCTGCAGATAATAACCCAAGAAAAAGGTCAGACACATAGATGGTAGATAGTCTAACTAGATGATCATGACTACATGCCAAGTTGAATAGAAGCATTAAAAAAATACCTCCATAATAGTGTCAGCACCAAATTCCTTCCTCCACTGGAGCATATCAGCCCACATTTGCTTTGTCTTCTCTGTGTCAAATTTCCTGGCCCTTAAAAATCTGTACCATCAATCATGAAAATAAAAACCTAGTCATAATGAGATCGTAGAAACTCAACCATCTCTAATCGTTAATGCTAAACAGAACAGGGAATAATTAACCTTAGCATCATATGATGATCATCATGTTTTGAGGGCAGTAGTTCTTCCAAAATAAGCGCTTGGCGAAATGCGTCCACTGCCTGTAACTCCTCTGCATCAATGTCATCCACAATAGAGACAGACATTACCCTACTGTTCTTTCTACACTTCTTAGTAAAGGAATGCCTAAACTTGGAGGAGGCATTGATTGCCTTCTTCTTAAGAGTCCCAAGCCTTGTTTTCCTCTCATCCTCAGAAGTTTCTTCAAGAACTGCACAGAATAATGAAAATATATTGACTCACAATCACAAGTGTTTTTTTTTTTTCCAGAATGAAAAAAAAAAAAAAAAACAGATAAGAAAGCTCTTTCTCCTATACATTGCTAAATGAAAATGCAATCAAATTAACCGAAGGAAATTTATACAATCCCCATGGGCCGATAAAAGCATGAAAGTGATTTGGCTTGAGGGAAAACCCAACCAATATGGTTTTCACAAACCAAACAATCAAATTTGTAAACCATGAATATGTAAGCTAAACAATTTCAACAAGCAAATATCTTTTCCAGTTTACTTTGTATTTTCTGAGCCTATCAGAAGGAAATATCTGGTAATTGGTATATTCTTGAACAATTTTCTCTCTTAATATAACAAGATGACTATGCATTGTCTATGAGCATAGGAATGACATGTATGCTTGAAATGAGCTGTGTACGAGTAACAACATAATGATCACAAATTATGTTGTTTGGTTCCGAAGAAGTAAAACTCACCCAGCTGTGTTAAGCTTGATTAAGGGGAAATTTCAAGTTTTGATCATATTCCTCATACAAGCTAGAAAACTAAGAACTCCAAAAATGATTAATTCAGTAAAACCTCATATGGATCTCATATACATCTAAAACTCTCTTTTAAGATCATGACAATAATTACATGTAGACACAAATATTGGATGTTAAAACTTATAACTTACCAGGTTTAAGAGATACAGACATAGTGTCACACATGATTAATATCTTGCCAGGTTGCTCTCCGATTTGAGAAAGCCAAAGGATTGGAGAGTCAAGCACTCATATATCACAAATTGCTCATGCAAACTAGAGCCCTCAGAGATATGATAACCCCACACCTAGAAACCTTGCAGCACACCCAAAAAGAAGTAAACAAATCAGAAAACCAAAACATTCAAGATAAATCTCAAAATGACAAGTACTCAAAAGAGAAAATGTAGCTATGGAGATTCAAAAACTTAAAGATCAAACAAAAACATAATGGGTTTGATAGAAGAGGGAAAAACAAGAGTTGGGTATGGGAGAGAGGAGTGAGTAATACCTTTTGACAAGAATGTTGGGGGATAAGAGATAAAGGGGAGGGCATATATATGATCCGAATTAATCTCTGAAAATGGACGGCCAAGAGGGACAGCGAGGATGACATGACTGATTTAGAAAAAACAGATTGACACCAAAAACAGAGAGATTTTGTTCCATTTGAACCATTGACATGGTCTGCAAGTGCATGACCACCTTTGCATGTTGCATTTGCCTGCGAAATGCAAGCCACTCCCTTCATTCTTAACTAACCAACCTTTCCCAACGGCTCCGTCCTTCTCCGCACAATTTCTGTTATTAAAAGATAATATGTTTACCTTTTATGAAAAAGAAATTAATTGTTTACTAACAAAGTAACAAGTAACAATATTTTGTTTTTGAAATTTTGATGTGGGGATTTTGATCTCCAACACGTCCAGGAAGATATTATTAGTCGACCAATAACTACTGTAGTTGGTTAACTTTGTATTTATGTCCTGGCAAAAAAAAAAAAACTTTGTATTTATGTATTTTCTTGTAGTTTTTTTCAATTATTGTATTATACTATCATGTGCATTGTTGGACTCTTCGATTGATTTTCAATGGATCAAATTGGAATATAAGCCTTGAAAAAAGTTTACAAAATTTCAAATACCTTCCAAATTTCAAAACTAGGATTTTTAGAAATTTTGGAAAATTATTAAAAATTTTCAGATTTCCAAAATTTGAAACTACCCCAATGGAGACGTAGCATCCCATAAATGTTCAATATAAAGAAAATTGAGAAAACAACTTAATTAAAACAAAATCATATTTATATTCTGAGAGGGTG
This sequence comes from Dryas octopetala, assembly GCF_963921425.1. Lineage (NCBI taxonomy): Eukaryota > Viridiplantae > Streptophyta > Magnoliopsida > Rosales > Rosaceae > Dryas > Dryas octopetala. The sequence continues at coordinate 9,832,625 of NC_141373.1, read as the reverse complement.
ACATGGAGCACATTTGTCTGTTTATACACTCGTGTACCATAAAGAAGTATGAAAATCTAATCCAAAACAAATTAGCAATTAGTGAAAAAACTCAAGATATTATTCATTATTTATTGTAAAACGTTATGAATATGAGACAATCTTAACCAGATTTGCTTTTACTTAGTGCACTATAGAAGGAGCCAAACCTGATGATGAATTAATATTTTACATACACAAACTGACAAATATTTATGTAATATTATGAACAGTACTATATTTTACATAAGTAATTCCAAAGTATTACAAAACAAAACAAATTAACAACGTACAACGTATAATAGGAGATATTATCATCACAAATAACTTCTCGGAACATAGGACTAATCTATCTAATATTTGTGACTAATACAAACAGATCGCCTTTGCATACTGGGTGTTTGAGAATGTCTAGAATCATTATATGTATAAAAATTTACTAGAAACATACTAAAAGTTTACTTAAGGTGTTTTCATGATGTTAAACATGTTAGAGAATGTATATATAGAATTATGACATGTATACAAATTTACTAGAAACATATGAAAAGTTCATAATATTTTGGACCAGTGATGCTCGGAGTATTCCGGAATTTTTGAATTAAAATTTTAGAGTAAGAGAAATTTTCAAATACTTTATATGATTTTATTCAGAATTTTTAGAATTTGGAATTTTAATTTTTTATTTAATTATACCAAAACAAAAAAACAATCGAAATTTCCAATTCAACTTGCAGTACTCTTCCCTAACCATGTGGGAAAAAAAATGTGGGACAACTAGCATTATTGTTTAAGAGTTTATATATGCATGAAATTAAAATCAATAATGCTAGTTGTCCCACATTTTTTTTCCCACATTTGTATTCCACTTGATGTGTCATTACTTTACTGGAAGAGTATTTCATTTTTCTTTTTTAAGTTTTATTTTTTAATTTTTAGTGTCCAATGTATGAATGCCATGTAAAATGATATTAAATTGTGGTATAAAAATGTGGTAAGTGTAGCATTACTGAATTAAAATGATTCTTTTTGAAAGTAGTTTTGTGTCGTTTGCTTCTGGGGTTTATTCTATTTCTAATCGTTATAGCTACTATTCAGTTGGTTGTTGAAGATTGGAGGAGAAAGTCAACCACCTTTTTTTTTTTTTTTTAAGATATTGAAGTCAAATTTCTGGTTGTCACTTATGGTGCTCCACTAAGTTTTGATCGTGGGGCTTTGCCATTGTTGGCCAGCTGCTTAAAAGGGTTGGAAGGGTTATGTCAAATTATAAATTGAGATCAAATATTTGAGTTATGCCATGCTTTCATGTTGACTTGTGGCAATATTTTGAAAGTGCCTGCTATACATTAATGTGTGTCCTTGAGAGCTTCAATAATTTTTTGACAGACAAAATTATCATTTGTGTGTTATCCAATAACATGCAAATGTGGAACCAAAAAAATCTGAAGACAATGTTTGAGTGTAGCACGTTAATCCTATGGGAACAAGTTGTTCAAGGGTTTTTCAAAAATATTGCCGAGGAATATATATTTTCTATATTATATATACATATGAAATTATTCATGTGCAAACGTATGCATGCAGCAAAATATAACACATATGAATCGGTCCATACATATAGATAAATGTTTATTTATCAGATTGTTAATCTATGCTATATGAGTCAACTCTAATTTATACATGTATATGTACATGCATATACCGTAATATTTTCTTTAAAATAGTTTGGCAATGTAACAATTTGATGTTGTCAGATTGTGAATCTATATAAAAAAAGTTATGACTCTTGAATGTATGATTCAGATTTATAATATGAAAACAAAAGAACATTACCATGTACATATATAATCAATCTTACTTATTTGGTTTGATCGAGTAAATGTAATTTTTACAGTTGTTTTGATTGATCATATATGTTTTGGGAGATTGAACTCTGGATCGTTCACTATGATCCTAGGTGATTAGGGGATCAGAAATGATTTATGTTTACTGCAAGTGGCTGTAGTTTGAGGGTTGGAGGAACAAAGGACAATAGGTTTATAATGATTGTAATCTATGTTGTATCGACCACAAAAATTGGTTGAGACCTATTCAACGTTGTCTGCGTCATAGTAGCCTCATATATAACTCAGTTTTTTCATTGTTAAATTACACTCTGTCAATCTCTAAACTGAATATGTTACAATTGCAGAAGCATCACTTGCAAGGTAGGGAAGGGGCCACAAAGGACCCTCCATTCATATGTTCTCCATATTACATAAAAGTGAAAACCTGGCCAACTCATGAGACACTATTTTTAAGCAGAAATCGACATTGCTGCAATTCCATTGCTGAGCTTTCTCCAAATCAACCAAATCCCAAGTGCATACATTAAAGATTTCTCCCGCATTCAGCATGTAGATCACATGTTGGGTGTTGTATTTTGACTATAAATGAGGGAAAATCTCTTTTGCAAAATGTAGTCCTTCGCCTCGGTGCAACACCAACAATCAATCCCTTAGTGCATGTTTCCTTCCTTAAGCTGCATCTACAATTGATCTTAAAGAACAAACCCAGGAGGATGCTCCCACTTTTGTAAGGAGGGTGCATATTTGGAGGGTGGTTTTTTTGGAAATCCTCATATAATGACAATGCCTACTGATGTAACAACAGTCCGCTGCTTGAAGCTTTCTCATGCAAGGTAGAATTCCTGTCATTCCAGATAGCCCAACACAGATGGGCAAACATTTCCACTTCATCCCTCCTGAGAGAGACATACAAACCTGAGCCAGAAAATCTGCAAAGCTGCCCCCTTACATGCAAGAGAGTATGTTCTGCAATAAGTCCAAATAACAAGAAGGTGAAAACACTTGCATAGATCTGAAATACACAACTTGAACTGGTTAAGCATTAAGCAACTATTTGGGTTTTGGTTTTTGGTCGATCAGAAGCAACTATTTGGTATTTAGTCACATACAAACTTCCTTTTCTTCTTTTTCTTCTTGTCAAGGTGGGCTACAAGCTCCTGCTGTCGAACAAGGGCATCCTCAAGTTCCTGCAAAAAGTGACACAAACAAAAGTACATGACTACATTTAGTTTTCACAAGATTTTGATTTTCCTTTTCTGGGTTTTTTGTTTTTGTTTTTTTTGTATGTGAACTTCAATAACAGAATTCAAGTATACGAAGATGATTACCTTCTTGGTAGCTGATAGCTCTTGTTCCAAGGCATTGACTCGGTTGAGAGCAGCATTGAACATTTCCTCTTTCTCGGTGGCATGACTGCTGGTTTCTTGCTGAGAACATACGCTTTCTCCTCCATTTCAACCACGCGCTTTATCAAGGTCATGTAGTCATTGCTGGAGATGGCACCAGAGCTTCCAGACAGGGCAGCGTCATGAGTTAGTTTCTTCGGCATGCTTTGTGCAAACCAGACCATGGCATTAATACTCATGACAAAGGCAATGATTCTAGAAACAAAGTGATTGCTTAGTCCTTCAAGATCCTTGCAAGCATCATGCATGGGAATGCTATCTTGAGCTGTGGAGGAGAAATAAATATAATTCAGTTAGCATTTGCAAGAATAAGCATTATATTGTTTAGATTATATTTTCAGCAAGAAAACATTTACCATATTGAGCTGATTTAGGCCGAGTTTCATTCACAGCCTTGTCAACAATTGGAGTCAAGTTTTCAAACCCATAGGCCCTATTGTACTTTTTGGTAATTGGAACCTGCAAAAGATGAAGCAAATGAACACATCAAATGATAAAGGCACAGACAACATAGAAGTATATGGACTATTTTTGTAAGGGGTCGAAAACCTGAATTCAGGTTCATATGCAAAATGAAAATGAAGTTGCAAATAGCCACCCCCTTATGAGTTGAAAAAGGTTATAGTATGGTGATAAGGTATCACAGAATTCTCATTCAGTCACAATTGCCAAATGTGGATGGAGGTCCGCCAAACTTACTTCTTTAGGAACAAGAGAGAGTTTTGGATGCTCCACTTGACATTGCACGTCAACCTCCGGAACAGTTTTTGAGTTGAGAGAATCACATCTCTTCATGTGGTAGTATACAAAAAGAAAATAGCAACAGAAAAAGTCAGGCCATTGATTATTTATAAAAACAGAGACAAGTCAGTTCGAAGAGAGGCCATAATAATAATAGGCAAACATGAGGCAAGGTCTGAGTACCTTAGAGCATGCCTTCTCATCTCCAGAGATTGTCTTCTTGTTAATGCCTGACAAAGTTCTACTTGTGCATTTGGCCTCATCATTCTGAACAATCTGGCTCATCAAAATAACAGCATGAGCTTTTGTTCAAGTTAGACTATGAAGGATAGATTAAAGATATTGCAATTAAAGATAAATCGATATTTTTTGCCATTAAAGAAAAATCAAGTAGTAGTAAATCACCTTCATTATTTCTGGATCATTCCATGGCCCCTTCTCAGAACGAATACAACCACCCTTATCAGCACAAGTACAAGTACCACCCAAGAACTCTGGAAGCTCACTGGTAAAGTATAAGGACGACATGTTATGACAGAAATTTGAGGTTAAAACTATTTTGTTACTAAACAAATATATTAGCATGTTACCACATAATGTGAATCATGAAGCTTGCTAAGCTTAGCTTGAACTAGGTATAGACCATGAGATGTAAAGGAAGATGAAGAACTGAATTGAAGAAAATATGTTTTTCCGAGAAGGATACTTACCTAGCATCAATTATTTTGAGAAGCTTGCTCTGGTAACTGTTTCCCAGAACCTGATGTGTAATCATCAACTCGTTTAGCACCACTACTATATCATAATCTTATATTAGTACTAGTTTAAGGTAAGCGAAAGACAAATGCTTACCTTGATTTTTGCAGTGGTCTTGGGATCAAGGAAAGATTTGACAGTATTCCATAAGAGCCTAAATCCAGAACCAGCATTGATGATGAACATGCGGTTCAGGGTCTACAGTAAATGAAAGATTCAATCAGCGCCATAAAATACAAAAACTACATTTTTTGCTTTGGAAGCAAACCAAGAAGCTGGTCACACATAAAGTTGAAATCATACAGTTTAAAAGGACACCTCAGGATAATTGTCACCATCAATCTTTTGAAGGCACTGGATAAGTTCCCTTGCAGATTTGTTGAAATTTTTAAACCCCTGCACAGCAATGAACCAATGATTACAACTTTTGAAGGTACTCAGCTAACAATTACCTCTTCTAAAATTAAAATGGGTGCAAAAGGCAGCATGATTTTATCTCCACAAACATTACAATAAATAATCATGATGTTTAGCATCCCACTGGATCACATATACTCACTAGAAGATCTCCAAAATTTAGTTAATCCTGAACTGAAGAACTAAACAAACATTTTGTCTACAATATGATTGGGTATCTTCAATTGGCTTACAAAAGAAAAATTTCACTTACCACTCCTTGCACATCCAAAATAGTGGTGCTCTGATCAATGTGCTTCTTTGCAGCAATGGAACAAGCAGGAAATTTACACAAAAAGGTCCTCTCAAACTCCCGTACATGATACTTCACATAGCGGTCCATTGTTGTCACTTGCATCAGCTTGGTAGGATCGACTTGACCAAGTCTCTCAATGTAGACAGGTCGTCCATCCTTATCAACTCCATGATGGCCTTGCGGATAGTATTTCAAGACTTCATCAATTTCCTTGTATTCAAAGTCCTTAAACAACCAAAGAAAAAACTTCAGACACATGAATATTGAATAGTAGCTAGTCAAAGTAGAAGATCACGACTATATGCCAAGTTCAAAAGAAGCTTTAAAGAATACCACGATAATGGTGTCGGCACCAAATTTCTTCCTCCACTGGAGCATATCAGCCCACATTTTCTATGTTTTCTCAATGTCAAATTTCCTGGCCTCTAAAAATCTGTACCATCATACATGAACAATCTAGTCATATTCAGATAACAGCAACTCAGCCATCTCTAATCTTAAATGCCAATCAAACAGGTAATAACTAACCTTAGCATCATACGATGATCATCATGTTTTGAGGGCAGTAGTTCTTCCAAGATAAGTGCTTGGCGAAACGCGTTCACTGCCTGTAACTCCTCTGTACCAAAGTCATCCACAATAGACATAGACATTACCCTAATGCTCCTTCGACCCCTCATTTTCATGGCATGCCTAAACTTGGTGGAGGCATTGATTGCCTTCTTCTTGAGAGATCCAAGCCTTGTTGTTTTCCTCTCGTCCTCAGAATTTTCTTCAAGAACTGCACAGAATAATGAAAAATAAAATAAAATAGACTCAAAAACGCATGTTAGTTTTTTCCTTTTGTTGAAGATAAGGCTAAAACATCTTTTTCTCCTAGACATTGCCAAATGAAAATGCAGCCAAGTGAATAAAATTATTACAATTCTCACAGAAAACAGAAAAGTGATTAGAATTGAAGGAAACCCAACTAATATGGTTCTGAAAAATCAAACAACCAAATTTGTAAACCATGAATGTAATGCAAGCTAAACCCATAAAGTAAAACTCACCCAGCTGCATTGAGGTTGACTGGTTGAGTAGAGAAAAATTTGAACTTTTATCTTGGTCCTTATAAAATCAAATGTCAGAAAAACCCTATATGCAATCCTCAAATACGGGATTGTTGTCACTTACCAAGTTTAAGGTTTCGGTCAAGAGATCCTGACATGGGTTCACAGATGTTTTGCAAGGTTGCTCGACTGCTTTGATAAAAATGCAAGGGGGACAACAAAAGAGAATATACTTTGACAAGAATGTAGAAAACAGAGGAGAATATATAGAGCACCTGACATTGCCGCCAGAGAGACAACGAAGATGACATGCTCGATTTAGCTCTTGCAGTGTGCATGGACACTCGGGTTGGGTTTCTGTTGACAGAGAAAGAGAGTCGCCAAATGCCGAAATGCAAGCCACGCCGTTCAATATAACTATTTTTATTGAAAATTAACTGTCTTTTATTTTATTTTTTTGTCTGGGATGAAAAATAACTGTTTGCTAATAAGTAATAACAACTTTTAGTCTTTTCCTTTCTATTCTTTTGGTTTTCTTTCGAGATTTAGCAATTTTATCTATTATCTATTTAAATTTTCAAAATGCCTTCGCTCAGAAAAAGAGCTACAAAGAAGCAATCTAATTAATTAAGATAAGATAGTAAATTTAGACACTGAGCAATATTAAAAAAAAAAAGTATAAAAATATAAGAGAGAGAGAGAGAGAGAGAGGGGAGGGGTGAACGGCGGTGAGGAGAGAGTGGCTGTGGGTTTTTTAATTAGAAATCCAAAATAAGAAATAAAGTTAAGTCAAACTCCAGCCAGTCCAAAACTTAAGTAAAAATTCAAACTATCCACCGTGCATTTGGTGAAGCATCTACCAAGCACTCGGTGAAACATCTGCCGAGCGCTCGGCTCTTGTAGATACAACTCGTATCTAGCTATAAGCTAACTTACATTTGCAAGAAAAAAAGATGCATTTGTATGCAAAAAAGATGCATCTGCATTTGCATGCACCGAGCGCTCAATAGGCTGCTGAGCACTCTCCCTGTCGAGCCCTCGGTGTGATGCCGAGCGCTCAGTACGTAGTGTAGTTTTTCTGACCCGTGTCTGCGTACATAAACAAATTGAGTTGAAACTTAATTTTTTATTTGACTGGGTTTCTAATTAAAAATCTTTCAAAAACTGAGTTTATGAGTAATTTATTATTTATTATATTGCATATAAGGATATAAGTGAAAGTTTTTGAGAAAATGTTTAAAAGAGGTCAAGACAATAGTTGTGGTGGGTCAAAATAGCAAGGATTCTTGCATCCACACACGGGTCATTAGGGGTGGGCATTTTAACCGCGCACCGCCAAACTCGGCCGAACCGCACCACCAAAAAACCGCGTTGACCAAAAAAAGTCAGCACCAACCAAAAAAATCGAACCGCATCGGTTCTCTCCAATTCCAGTTCCGGTTCTACACCTTATTTAACCGCACCGAACCGAACCGCACCGCATATTTGCAAAAAATATATTTTTATACATATATACACCATTTTATATATATTTTTATATATATTTATACCATTATTATATACTTTTTATACACTTTTTGTACACATTTTTATACACTTTAGACCATAAACCCTAAACCCTAATAAAATATTAGAATTAATATTAACGTAGCTATATTTTAGGGTTTAGACCCTAAAATATATTTTATATAACCCTATGACCTATTTTCTAGATATATAATATAATAATAAATTAATAATATTTTAGTATATAATTTTAGTTATTCCCATTACCTTATATAATAAAATTAGTATATTCTTTATATTCTATATAAAAAAATTAGTATATTATTTATAGTTTATAATCTATATACTAAATTTTTTAATTGTTTATAGTTCTAGAGTATAATATATAGTTATATACTATATAAGTGTATAGGGTATATGCCATATAAGGTTTATAACTTGTAGTAACTAGTAAGTTAGTAACTTTGTTTTAAGCAGGTTCTTAACTTGTAGTTGTAGTCATTGGTTGTATACTTGTATAATTGATTTTGTTTTTAACTTTTAAGTTTTAAGTACTAAACAGGTTAAGCAAAGTTTAATGTGTGAGTCTTTTTTGTTAAGTTCATTGAATTAACTTGTAAATTTATTTTTTTGTTGCCAAAACTTGTTAATTAGGATGGGTTTGCATCATTAAATAATTGGGCTTAGGCTTAAAAAAATAAATGTGAGGCCCAAAAGTGCTAATCTGAATAATAGCCCATTAGGCCTAGAACCGCGATGGAGAACCGCACCCCACCTTGAATGGTTTGGTTTGGTTTGGTTTGGTTTTTTTATTTCTTTCACTGTTTTAAGCACCGAACCACACCGTGTATTAATGTCCGGCGCGGCACACAGTTCCGGGAGAAAAGTGAGTCGAACCGCACCGCGCCCACCCCTACGGGTCATACACCTTTGGTTTGACCGAGATCCTATACAAGAATCTTTTATATCAATTCTATATAGGAAGTTTGTTCGAACATGGGCCTATATATATACGTGAAAATCTAGGATCCGATACAATAATCCTTTACATATGAAAAACTTCTTATATAAGATTAGCACAGAGAATTTCTATTAGGATCTCATCCCGATCAGGTGTGCATGATTCAGGTATGGGTGATTCTCACCCATCAAAATAGAAGCTCTCATATGAGTACCAATACATTTAGATTCGTACATTCAAAGCAATTCATTTTATCAAAACTTCTCTCTCAAACGGATGCTCCATAATCTCACTCCTTGGTGTAATATTAATTCATTTGGTTAAAACAGATTCAAAGCAGTTCTTCTTTATCAAAACTTTCTCTCAAACAGATGCTCCATATTCTCACCCCTTGGTGTAATATTAATTCATTTGGTTAAAATATGTTCAAATTAAGCAGTTCATCTTTATCAAAGCTCCTCGATCTCTCAAATTCTCACTCTCTAGTTGGTGGTATAAGTTTCCTCTTTGTATCCTCTACATTTCTTCTCCCTTCTGCCTAAAAGATTAATTACACCGTTCTGTAAACTGCTTAAATAGTTAAATCTATATGCAACCGCATCCCAAATCGAACAGTGGTTCAGTTCAACCAAATTTAAAGTTGGTTTGATCTCTATAAATGGTATGTTGTAGTTTGGGCTCATCGTAAATGCAACCACTGACATACATCCTCACATTCTCCTTGTAGTGCAACCATAAACATATATTTAATAGATTGTAGGTAAGAGATACCTTCTATCTTGATGAGTCTAATCTAAAATAATAACTCTATTATACATTTATACGGTGAATACGAGTGAAATAATGTAGGTAACATTTTAATTCAACATGCTAGATTGTTCTCTATATCTTAAAAGTAAATTTCCTCTCTCTCTCTCTCTCTCTCTCTCTCTCTCTCTCTCTCTCTCTCACATTAAAAAAACAGATCAACCTATCTTCGTGTTTTTCAGGTAAACTAGCCTATCAAGGCCTTTTTGTTTTTGGGCTAGCTTCTAAAAAAACCCTTATTTTTATTCAGCTTCATGTGCATGAGTCCATTTGTATATTGTATTGAATTGACAAATTTTTTCTTAATCTATGTATTTTATCATTTTTTGAAATGACAATTCATAAGTGAATAAAAGTTCATAAGTGAAACACAGTAAGTTTCTACTGGTTCACTAGAGTACTTTCGAAACTATGATAACAACCTGTGTAAAGAAAGGTTTATGTTACAAGACATTGTGATTGCACAAACCCAACTCAAATTGGAAGGGCTCCATTATGATCTTTCTATTAAAAGAAAGGTCTAAAGTTTCCACTTCCAAATAAGTTATAACTTATAACTTATAAGCTCACAAACATACTTTCATGGTTTACAAATTTTTGCTTTCACTCAAACCACATTCTAAGAGGATCATATTACATTATAATATGTTCTCCCAATGTTATATCTTGATATGCACACCAATAATATTTTTGGTTTATGATCATGGACTCTTTAATTGTTTAGTTGATCATTTTTTCCTCTTAATCATAATGTCAACAATTTCATAATAATAATTAGGCTTTTTAGTAAGATACCCACCTGAACTTTAACTCAATTTACATATTACCACCTAAATTAAAAATTAAAACAAGTTGCCCCCTGAATTAAATTTTGTTTGCAAAGTTACCACCTCCATCTAAATCCTCATGGGTTTTTTGGTCTTTTCATAGAGAAGAACTTGGGTAGGGAAGCTTTTGCCACCTCATTATGCTGAGTGGCAAGGTCCAACTAATTACAAGTGGCCACATGTACAACCATTTTTTTATTTCTCTTTTCCTATTTTTACAAACTTTGAAAATTAATTAAAAATAGTTTCAGACTCAGAAAAATACACGAAAAATTCTTACGGACTCGTCTTGACTAATAGTAATTTACTATGGAGTCAAATTATCAATTTGCCCTTTGAGAGTTTCCAGAAAATTTAGGAAGTCCAAATTTATTACTAAAAAATTAAAATACTCGGGATTCTTTAAAAATTCATAGGATAATCTCCCGAACTTCTAAAAATACAAAGGTAGTATTAGAAATTAACATTACCTTTCATACAAATTAACATTCCGGAGTTTGAATTTATTTTCCTCTAAGACCTCTTGGTCTTTTGGGTAGCAAGTGTTCACGAGAAAGGTAGTGTTAGTTTTTAGAAGACCAATGGTGCATACATTGTATTTTTTGGAGTTCGGGAGATTATCCTATGAATTTTTAAAAAATTCAGAGTATTTTAATTTTTTAGAAATAAATTTGGACTTCCTAAATTTTCTGGAAACTCTTAGAGAGCAAATTGATAATTTGATTCCATAGTAAATTACTATTAGTCAAGATGAGTCCGTAAGAATTTTCCGTGTATTTTTCTGAGTCCGGAACTATTTTTAATTAATTTTCAAAGTTTGTAAAAATAGGAAAAGAGAAATAAAAAAAAAGTTGTACATGTGGCCACTTGTAATTGGTTGGGCTTTGCCACTCAGCATGGTGAGGTGGCAAAAGCTTCCCCACCCAAGTTCTTCTCTATGAAAAAACCAAAAAATCGAAGATTTGGATGAAAGTGGTAACTTGCAAACAAAATTTAATTCAGGGGACAACTTATTTTAATTTTTAATTTAGGTGGTAACATGCAAATCAAGTCAAAGTTCAGGTAGGCATCTTGCTAAAAAGCCTAATAATTATTCTAAAATGCATTTGGGTAATTAATGTGTCAGTTTTGCATGTTGGAGCAATGACTCTCAGAGATGGATTATATTGGGCAATCAGTTATCTGTTATAACGATGACCCTGTTATAAATTTATAATAGAAGGGAATCCCACTTTAAAATTCCATAAAATCCCAGAAGGTCTACTCTTTGGTCCTTTACTTAAGTTCTCAAAGAAGATCAAATTAAAATATATTTTAATTTGATTTTTTGAATTTTACTCTACCACCCATCCTCACCCTTACCATACCCATCTCTCCCCTTTCGATCAACCTTACCATACCCATCTCACCCTTACCAAGAGGCGTCGCATGCGCCTCTGTGGTGGCCAAATCTGGTAGTGACCATCACGACCATTCCAATGGTGGCCGGTTTTCTCAAAAAAAAAAAAAAAATGAAAAATCAAGTTTTTCGCTTAGAAAAAAGTTAAAGCAATAGGAATATGGGTATTTCATATTGAAAGACGTCCAAGGCCCAAATATATCAAGCTTTGACTAGGGACCTAAATTAAAAAGAAAAAAACCAAAGTAAGGATGACATCTAATTACACATTTGGTACAAGACTTTTTACAAAAATGAAAAATAAAACTGGAGACTAGAGCCTAATTTACTAACCTTTTTTTTTTATCTCAAAACTGAAATTCTCTTTAAACTGAAGATGTTACAATTGCAGAAGCATCACTTGCAATGTACAGAAGGAACCACAGAGGGCCCTCCTCCATCCACATGTTCTCTCCAAATCACATACAAGTGAAAACCAAATAAAACTAAATCCCCTTCTGCAGTCATAGTCCTCTTCATGTGGTTCACCCATTATTACTGAACCTGCATTCCATATTAAGTTTCTGGTGAAAAATACTCCTGCAATGGTTTTACCATAGTTTTTGGTGCATGATGTTTCCTTCCTTTTTCTTCTTTTTCTTTTTTGTTTTGTTTTGTTTTTCTGATTCTGTGATGTTTCCTTCCTTAATTGCTGCATCTATATACATTGATCTTAAAAAGTAACCCAGGAGGAGGCTCCTACTTTTGTGAGGATTCTGCATATTTGGGGGGTGGATTTTGGTTACCACTTTGGAACTCCCCATATAACCACAATGCCTGCTGATATAACACCAGTCCACTGCTTGAAGCTTCCAGCCATTCCAAATAGCCCAACACAGAGATGCAAATATTTCCAGTACTTCATCCCTCCTAAGAATTCAAACTGCGCAAACTTGAGCCTCTAAATCCACCACACTAGATAGATTATGCTTACATGGATCACCTCACCAACAGAATAGGCTCTGCAATTACAGTCCAAAACACCAGAAGGTCAAAATAATTGTATAGATCTGAAGTACACAAACTTGCACTGGTTAGTCACATACAAACTTCTTTTCCTGATTAGCATTGGCTAGAAGCTCCTCCTGTTTAAGAGCGGCTTCCTCAAGTGCCTGCAAAAATGAAACAAAGAGAAAATGTCTAGACCTTTCCATTTTTGGTTTTGATTTTGTATGCAAACTTCACAAACAGAATTCAAGAATATCAAAATGCTTACCTTCTTGGTTTCTGACAGCTCTTTTTCCAAAGCATTGACGCGTTGGAGAGCAGCCTTCAGCTTTTCCTCTTTCTCAGCCCCAGCCTTGTGAACCATTGGCACAAAAAGAAAATGTACAAGATTAAATTTAGTTTTCTTAGATTCAGACCTCTCTTTTCTTTATTTTATTTTTTTTTTTCATATGAACTTTAATAACAGAATTAAAAAAAACCAAGATATATGATTACCTGCTTGGTTCTGGACATCTGTTGTTCCAAGGCATTGACTCGGTTGAGCGCAGCATTCAGCTCTTTCTCAGTTGCCCTGCCAAGCATTGGCTCAGCGTGGGCATTCTGATAGGCCGTAGGAGTTGAAAGCTGCAAAAGATGAAGCAAATGAGCACATTAAATGATAAAGGCCCAGCAAGTGCCGGATCCAAAGTAAAACTATTATAAGACAGAAATTTTGACAAAGAGAGAGGCAGACAGTTAAGTCTTAACTAATTATAAATATGAGAATGAGAATCTGACATATGCAATTGGTCGTAGCAATAAAATATAGTAGTTGTAAGAAGCTAAGAAACGAGCTGACCAGTGATTTCAGAAAGGGTTGGTAAACCTGAATTTTCATCTATATGGAAAAAAAAATGAATTTGCAAATAGCCACCCCCTTATGAGTTGCAAGACTTATAGTATGATGCTAAAAGCCAAAAGTAGCAAAGACAACAAAGGTGTCACAGATTTCTCATGTTTCAGTCTGCTAAACTTACTTGTTCATGCAGAGGAGAGAGATGCTCCCCTGAATAATGCATATCAGCCTCTAAAAATGTTTCTGAGCAGATAGAATCGGATCTCTTCATGTAGTAGCATACCAAAAGAAAATAGCAATAAAACAGAAATGAGGCAATTGATCCATTGTAAAAACTGAGACAAGACAGTTTGAAGAGAGGCCATAAACACACAAAAATGAAAAGGCAAACTTGAGCCAAGGTCTGAGTACGTTTGGGCAAGGCTTCTCATCTTCAGAGATTATCTGCTCCTTCTCCTCTTCAGAGATTATGTTCACCTCCTCCTCTTCAGTGACTTTGTTCTCCCTATCCTCTTCAGAGATTATCTTATCCTCCTCCATACCGCCTGGCGAAGTTGTGCTTGTGCATTTGGCCTCACGATAATTCTGAACCATCTGGCTCATCAACATAACAGATTTTATGATCTTTTGTTCACATAAGACTATGAATTAGGATAGATTAAACATATTACAATCAAAGAAAAATGAGTTCATAAGGTTAGTTTGTGTACCACTATTCTCAAAACTTAAGTTGTTAGGTTGTGTAACAACAATTATTTTATATTCTAACACACCCCCCACCCCCTCCCCCCTTCACATGTGGCCATGTGGCCATGTGGCCATGTGGCCTATCTCCACTAGAGCCCTATATGTGGAATTCAACTTAATACTGATAGGTTGCAATTGCAGGGATTCGAATTTAGGATCTCCTGCTCCGGTACCAGGATAAAAGCTTTTTGGTTTACCAATTTTTCCAAAAGCTTATGCTATTAGGTTGTGGGAGAAGAATAACTTCATATTCTAAAAGTAATAAATCACCTTCATTATTTCTGGATCATGCCATGGGCCTTTATCAGAAAGCATGCAGCCACCCTTATCAGCACAAGTACAAGTACCACCCAAAAACTGTGGCAGCTCACTGCAGATTCATTATAAGTACAACGTGTTATGAAAGGAACCTTACTTAGCTTAGATTGAACTGGAAATAGACTAAAAGACGTACAGAAACATGAAGAACTGGATTGAAGGAAAAATATTTTTCTTAGAAGGATACTTACCTAGCTTCAATTATTTCAAGCAACTTGCTCTGGTATTGGTTTCCCAGAACCTGATGGAAGATCATCAACTCCTTTAGCACCATTACTAAATCAACATTTCAAATTAGCACTAGTTTATGGTAAACAAAAGACAAAAACTTACATTGATTTTGCCAGTGGTCTTGGGATCAAGGAAAGATTTGACAGTGTTCCATAAGAGCCTAAATCCAGAACCAGCATTGATGATGAACATACGGTTCAGGGTCTACGGTAAACAAAACATTCAATCAGCGTTGTAAAATACAAAAACTACCTTTCATGCTAGGGAAGCAAACCAAGAAGCTTGTTACACGCAAACTTGAAATGATACAGCTTTTTACAGGATACCTCAGGATAATTGTCACCGTCAACCTTCTGAAGGCGCTGGATAAGTTCCCTTGCAGATTTGTTTAAACTTGTAAGCCCCTGCGCATCAATTGTATGAACTAACCATCACCTCTTTTACAATTAAAATAGATGTAAAAAGTAATATGAAATTATATCCACAAACATTACAATAAAAAAACCACATTTTTAGCATCCAACTGATTAGCTGTGCTCATTAGCAGATCTCCAAAAGCTAGCTAAAATCTGAACTGAACTAAATTAGAACATCATATCTACAATATAATTGGGTATCTTCAATTGGCTAAGATTAAAAGAAAAAGTGTTCACATACCACTCCTTGAACATCCAGAATAGTGGTGCTCTGATCAATGTGCTTCTTTGCAGCAATGGAACACGCAGGGAATTTACACACAAAGGTCCTCTCAAACTCCCGTACGTGGTACTTCACATAGCGTTCCATTGTGGTCACTTGCATCAGCTTGTTGGAATCAACTTGACCAAGTTTCTCAATGTAGACAGGTCGTCCATCCTTATCAACTCCATGATGGCCTTGCGGATAATATTTCAACACTTCATCAACTTCCTTGAACTCAAAGTCCTTAATAAAATAACCAAAGGAAAAAGTTCAGACACATAGATAGTAGCTAGTCCGACTAGATGATCTCCACTATATGACAAGTTCAATAGAAGCATTAAAGAATACCTCCATAATAGTGTCGGAACCATATTCTTTCCTCCACTGGAGCATGTCAGCCCACATTTGCTTTGTTTTTTCAATGTCAAATTTCCTGGCCCTTAAAAATCTGTACCATCATACGTAAACATAACAATCTATTCATAGTTGGATAATAGCAACTCAGGCATCACTAATTGTTAGTGCCAATCAAAACAGAGAATAATTAACCTTAGAATCATATGAGGATCATCATGTTTTGATGGCAGAAGATCTTCTGCAACAAGTACTTTCCGTATTTCATACGTTGCCTTTAACTCCTCTGCATCAATGTCATCCTCAATAGGGAAGGACATTACCTTACTGTTCCTTCGACCCTTATTGAAGGAATTCGAAATTGCCTTCTTAAAAGACCCAAGCCTTGTTTTCTTCTCATCCTCAGAGTTTTCATCTGCACAGAATAATGAAACTAAGTTGACTCACAAACACAAGGGTTTTTCTTTTTCTTTTTCTTTTTCTCCTAGAGTTTTCAAAATGGTCACAATCCACATTGAAAACACAAAAGTGATTTGAATTGGTGGAAACCAAACCAATATGGTCCTGACAATTCAAAGAATCAAATCTGAAATCATATCTTTTTCTGATTGCTTTGTATTGGCATGCCTATTAAAAATAGATATCTACTTGTAATGAGTATTGAACCATTTCCATTGTGTACAAAGAGAACAATGACATGTATGCTTGCAATAAGCTGTAATGATCAGAAATCATGTTGTTTTAGTTATGGTACCTGAGAAGTAGAACTCGCCCAGCTGTATTGAGCTTGATTAATAAGGAAAAAAGTTTTGATCTTATCCTGTTAAAAATATATTCGGTTGGAAAATATCTGAACCCATGATCCCCCAACATAGTTGGTGAATCCCAACCTGATAAACATGGCCTACAAATGTATAATATGCCTGCCCTTCCACCTACAGTTAAGGGTGATTTTCTGTCTAATTAAACAGTCTCTCAAAGAGTCATCATCATTGCTCTGGACTTGGATATGTGAATAAACTCCAGTAACCACCTTCCGATCTTGAAGGGCCTTAGAACGTGAAAGGAAGCCGAACTCAAAGCTTGGAGTGTACATAGTTCATATGTAGCACTGGTAGGATCGCAATATCCAGCAAATCTAAGAGTGAAACCACACAGGGGATTCCCTGGAGCCCAAGGGTTATGTTGGCCCAAAATTCTTTTACTATTTTATTTTTGCACATTTAGACATTTTAGCCCAGGACTTGTACTTTGGTTAATATCATAGTGTAAAAGTGTTAAAACGGCTTTACTTAGTTTGTTTTTCTTTTACTTTAACGAATAAAGTGAAACCCATTATAAGATACAAAAATCCCTGTTCTCCTTTCATATATCATGAAACCCCAAATGAGTCCTTACCTATAGTATTTGTTTTATGATGCAAATATGTATTTCCTGTAAAAAAAAAATAATGTAAATATGTATATGATAGTTACTATAAAATAATAGTTTGTTAATTCTTAAGGATACGTGATAAAACTTGAAAACATTTTTTGCTTCTTCAAGCTCTAACTTTGAGGTACCTTGCCTGTATATTTTGTCTTTCAAAACCAATGTTAATTGATTCTCTGTCCATAAAAAAAATCAATGCCATTTTACGACCCTTAATTGCAGTCATGGCAGCTGTGGGAATGTGTGCAAAAAGATTTATTCCAATGGGAAATAGAACCCACCACAGACTCCACATGACAAGACAAATCCATTAGTGGTGGTCTGGTAAGGCCACTAAGGTGGCGCATTTCTTGCACACGCTTCTCTTGGTGCATGGAAGCACTGCTGGCGCGTGAAAGCGCTGCCACAGCTTGAACTGTTTGTAGCCTATATTACACTAAAATGTGATTTTAGACAGGCTCTAAGAAGGTACTTGGCTGGAACTAAGGTTAGGCGCTTGCATAACAACTATGCTAGAATTCGAATGACGTAGATTTATTTCTCAAGCCTAGTGATCGATAGATTAGTATGTTCTATGTTGATCGATAGTGGGAGGTGATCAATGCATCTTTACTTAATCACTGTGTAAGTCACTTGAATTATTATCTTCTTGATCCTAGCTAATTATGCCCTTTGTTAACTTAAGACAGCGTCATGAAGAGGATACTCGATGTCTCTACTTTAACATGTTTAACTAGGACTATAAGTTATATGGTCTCAAGAGGCGGGTCGGGGAAAGCAGTGGAGTCTAATTGGACCAACATAAGTGTTAAGGAAGACTATTCGACAGTACACCATGTTTTCTCGACTTATAGTCGATCAAATTCTATGTCGTATTTGTTACTGATATAAGTCATAAGTACATTACACATCTAGGGTATAAAATTGCTTATTATGAGGGATTAGGAGTGCTTAACCAGGTGTAGTATTCCTTCTTTGTGCAATATTCAAGATGCTTTTGCGTGAAGCACTTGATTAATAGCGTGATGACCTAATAACCGCTGTTTGCTCATTTTCTCTCGTGACGTACTACATTTCATTTTCAAGATGAAAAGATGAGTGTACAAGAGATTGAGAAAAATCATAAGGTTTTCTCACCCTATGTGGGTGAATAGGAGATGTTAAAATATATTGGGTTGGATAATATTCAAACCTGTGATCTGTCCACAAAAGTGGTGGACTGTAAACCTGATAAAGTTGGTTTAAGTAGGAGTTTGGATAAAAACCATGACTCTTAAGTGGAGTAGGGCATGAATTCAATCGCTTAAACTACATTATCTCTTAATTTAACTATAAAAAAGAGATTAATAGATGGATGAGAACACAATTTCCTCTGCAATTTTTCGTGCCACTCCCTTCCACCTACATACCATTATGATGGTTTTTCTCTCTCCAGATACTCTCTAAGAACCATCATCATTACTCTTGGACTTAGGTACATGAATACACAAGGAGGAATTCTATTAGCCACTCTTTTGACCTTGGACGACCTAATTGAGCGTGCATGGAAGCCTGGCTCGGAGCTTGGAGTGTATGTGGTTTGCAAGTATACCAGGCCTCATAACATTCAGTCGAATCCATATAAATTTGCATTCTTCTGCTCTAAGTAAACCCTAAACCCGAAGATGTGTTATTTGCACTATATTTCTATTTATTTACATATTTCGTATACAAGATGGAAAACTAAGAGCTCCAAATTGATTAATTCAATTTCAGAAGATCATATATATAACCATCAAACTATATATTCATTTCATAAGAATCATTAAAACTATATATGGATCTCATATAAATCTAAAAATGAAGATCTTGACAAAAATTGAGGAAGAATGCATGTAGGCACAGATTTTGGATTGTCATAACATACCAGGTTTAAGCTGTCGGTCAGGATCAGATCCAGACATAGTGTCACACAAGATTAATATCTTGCGAGGTTGCTCAAGTGATGTGAGACCGCCAAAGGATAGGAGAGTCAAGTACTTAATATATCACAATTCACAAGGAGCTCAAACTAGAGCTCTCAGGGGATATACCTCTACCTATAACCTTGTACACCAAAACAAAAAAAGAGAACAAATCAGAAAACTAAATCATTCAAAAAAAGCCAAGGGCAAAAACAATAGTCTTAATTAGCATGCATTGAAATCATTTACAATGAAATCAACATGACAATCATCAATAAGAAAAGATAGCTATGGTATTTCACTGATTTCATTGATCCCATTTATACTTACAACCATAAAGCTTGAACCATCTCAAACTAGGAAACTAACATAAACCCAATTCAATTAGGCATAAACTCAATCTGGGTTTTTCACATGGAGGTTCAACAAGCTGAAGAATCATCATAATCATACATATATAATAGAATGAAATACAGAAGATGAAAAAGCAAGAGTTGGGTATAGAAGAAAATACCTTTGGACAAGAATGTTGGGGGTTAAGTGGGACTAATAGCTTCAGTGATTGAGCACTAGACCCCCACATCCATGGTCAGAGAGTTCCAACTATCGCCCTCCCCCTACCTTCTTGTGGATTTAGACTTCTTTGTACCGAAAAAAAAAAAAAAAAAAGGGAATGTAGAAGGTGGAGAGATAAATCGGAAGGCATATATATCGCCCGGATTAATCTCTGGAATTGAAAGGCCAGAGAGGGAAGACGAGGGTGACATGACGGATATAGAAAAGAAGAGATAGACAAGAATGAGAGATTTTGTTTCGTTTCCATTGATTGACAGGGTCTGCAGTGCATTGCCCACTTTTGGGTTTCTGTTGCTGGCAGAGAAGGAGAGTCTGCGAAATCCAAGCCTCTCCGTTCACTCAAAAATTCTCTAATTTCCCACGCAAATTAACCAACATTTCCCAACTGTATCCGCCTATTTCCACGCAAATGTTACAAGTTCGGAATAATTTGATCAAACAAATTGCGTTTTTAGACCAGCTAAGGTGGCAGTTGATGCATACTTAATAATATGTCTATTTGATCAAAAAAAGTCTTTTCTTTTCGGTAACGTTATGTGAATCACATTTCTCATATCACATTATGAACTACATCACTAATAGAGATAAGTTCCACTACCTATACAATGTGATGCAAGGATGTGATCCAAATAGTTTAGCATGTGACATGTGTATCATTCAACAGTAAACATATTAATATGAAATGTCGATTTTTTCTTTAGAGCAATTTTGTTTCAAGCAACTGTCTATACTATTTCTAGTCAATTTGACATATTATGTTTTAAGATAGAGTAAGAGGTTATATTATTATTAGAACAATCTAACATGTCATATGTCAGACTTTCAATCTAAATCTTACAAAGAAGTACAACGAAGTCACCTTAATTATCAACTGTCCATATCCACATTTTAACATCATAATGATTAATGTACCATGCTTTCTAGGAAAAATCCATGTCATGTTTTACTTATGACTTTATGAGTTTTAAGATATTAAAGTCAATTTTTGGTGCTCAACTAATTAAGTTCCATCATGGTGCTTTGCAATTGTTGGTTAGCTGCTTAATTAGTTGCGGTTGGAAAGGTTACCTCAAATTTATCAACTTGGATCAAATATTTGAGCCATGCTTTGCAAGTACAAGAGGTTTTCATGCTAACTACGCTTGTGGTAATATTTTGACATACCTTTGCATTAATTAGGAACTATACATTGACATTTGCATCACAGCATCTCTGTCACTTCTCCATGTTAAAATGAAGCAGCACTCAATATCTAAGTTAAAATTTCAATGATAGTTTGGCCAGAAATTATTAATTTAGGTTCATTAGAGCAATACATTACCTGTAGAGGAAATTAGGGCTAATAAGCTAGTGTGTGCATGGTTAGTAGCCTTTGCATTAATCATCATATATTTACGTTTTTGCAGAAGGTATAAAACTGACTATTAATTCAACAAAATGCAAATATGAGACATAAACAATCCGAAGATGGTGTTTGATTTATGCATGAGTAGCATCATTTTCATCCTATGTACGTGCAAGCTGCTCAAGATATTTCACAACTAAAAGCATCATATTTTCTGATGCAGAAGTTTATATTTCAATAGCAAAAGATCATTTTCTCCAACAATAAGGTTGTTGCGGAAATCAATGAGCAATCAGAAACACAAAAGCAATGCCAAAAATCAAAATGTTGACATTAATAATAAAACAGGTGATAGAACACAAATTAGCAGATTATCATTGATTTTTATTTGATACGAACCTGAAAATGATACCACCTGCTAACCAGAATGATTAAAATACGAATCGGATTAGTATTAAACATGAATAACGCAATTTTGACACAACAAAATTGTTTAATTGACCTGTATAAGAAACTGTCTAATTTGTTGTCTCCTTTCTTTTCCATTTCCTATTTGTTTAATTTGCACAACAAATTAACACGAATAACGTGATTTCCAAACCTAGCTAATTCATGGACTACTTTGTTACATGTTATCGGTTCAAACTGAAATCGACCTTGCTCCAACTCCATTGCTGAAGCCTTCACCAAATGAACTAAATCCCCTCTGCCGCCATAGAGTCCTCTTCTGCCTTCAGCATGTGGAACACATGTTGGGCTTCAGATTCAACTATAACTGAGTCAAAATCTGCATCTTTTGCAAATTGCATTCCTTCCAAATAGCTCTTAGCTCCATAGTTTTTGGTAATACGTACCCCAGCGATGGCTTTGCCACAGCTGCCAACATCTCTAATAATTATTCCAATCTTTTGTGGATGCTCCCTTCCTCAGTGCTTGTAGTTCCACAGCTTTTGAAGGAGTCTGCATATTTGGATGGTGATTTTTGGTTGCTACATTGGAACTCCTCATATTACAACAATGTCTGCTGTATAACACCAGTTCACTGCTTGAAGCTTTCCAATGCAAGGTAGAATTTCTGTCATTCCAAATAGTCCGACACAGATAGGCAAACATTTCCACTTCATCTGTCTCGAGAGCCATGCAAACCTGAGCCAGAAAATCCGCAAAGCTGTCCCCTTCCAGTCACCAGGCCACACAAGAAAATGCTTCCATGGATCACCTCACCAAGAGAAGGGGTTCTGGAATTACACTCCAAAAAACTAGAAGGTGAAACACTTACATAGATCTGAATACACATAACTTGAACTGGTTAAGCAAATATTAGGTATTTAGTCACATACCAACTTCTTTTTTTTCTTCTTCTTCTTTTTATCAAGGTAGGCTACAAGCTCCTCTTGTTGAACTAGGATGTCCTCAAGTGCCTGCAAAAACAAAAAAGAATATGTACATGATTACATTTAGTTTTATCTAGATTTAGATTTCCCTTATCTGGTTTACATTTTTGTATGCAGATTTCAATAACAGAACTCAAGAATATCAAGATGATTACCTTCTTGGTTGCTGACAGCTCTTGTTCCAAGGCATTGACTCGGTTGAGAGCAGCATTCAACATTTCCTCATCCTTGGGTGGCATAACTGCTGGTTTCTTGCTGATAAAAATCACTTGCTCCTCCAGTTCAGCCATGCGCTTCATCATGTTCATGTAGTCATTGCTGGAGGTGGCAGGGGCAGGCAACTGGTGGCCTTTAACCACCATTCCATTGTAGTAAGCGGTGTTTACATAGAGCGCACCCTCAGTGAGTTTCTTTGGCATGTTTCGTATAAATCCAATCATGGTGACAATACTCATGACAAAGGCCATGATTCCATATACAAAGTGATTGCTTAATCCTTCAAGATCCTTCCAAGAATCATGCACAGGGAAGCAATCTGTTGCTTTGGAAGAGAAAGAAATATAATTTAGCATCAACATTTGAAAGAATAAGCATTATATCAATTACATTATATATACCTTTACTGGGGACAAGTTTATGATATTGAACTGATTTAGGCCAAGTTGCATCCGCAGCCACGTCAACCATTGGCATAAAGTTGTCGTGTTCATAGGCCCTATTGCACGTTTTGGTGATTGGAACCTGTAAAAGACAAAGCAAATGAGCACATCAAATGATAAAGGCACAGACCACATAAAAGTACAGGATATGGACTCTTTTTTATATGGGTTGTAAAACTGAATTTTGGTTCATATGAAAAAAAAAAAAAAAAAAAGAAGAAGAAGAAATTGCAAATAGCCACGCCCTTATTAGTCGCAAAAGTTAAAAGTATGATGCTAAAAGGTATCACGTAAGTTCTCATACTTCTTGAGGCAAAGAAAAGAGTTTTGGATGCTCCGCTTGACATTGCATGTCAGCCTCTGGAACAATTTCTGAGTTGGGAGAATCGCATCTCTTCATGTTGCAGCATAGCAAAAGAAAATAGCAGTAAAATAGAAAGTCAGGCAAATTGATCTTTTATAAAAACTGAGACAAGAGGTAAGAAGGGAGGCCATAAACACAAAAAAATGAAAAGACAAACTTGATCCAAGGTCTGAGTACCTTTGAGCATGCCTTCTCATCTTCAGAGGTTGTCTTCTCCTCACTGTCTGCCAAACTTCTCCTTTTGCATTTGGCCTCGCCATTCTGAACCATCTGGTTCATCAAAATAACTGATTTCATGATCTTTTGTTCGCATTAGACTATGAAAAATAGATTAAAGATATTACAATTAAAGAAAGTCAATTAGTAGTAAATCACCTTCATTAGTTCTGGATCATTCCATGGGCCCTTATCAGAACACATACAGCCACCCTTATCAGCACAAGTACAAGTACCACCCAAAAACTCTGGCAGCTCGCTGCAGGTACATTATAAGGATGATGTGTTATGAAAGAAATATGAAGTTAATACAATATTATGTTACTAATCAAATATATTCCCCCATAATTAATGTGGATCAGGAGGCTTGCTAAGCTTAGCTTGAACTACATATGGACTAAGGCATGCACGGTCACAGCAAAATGAAGAACTGAATTGAAGAAAATATATCTGTTAAAGTTAGAGCATCCACCCCAAAACCAATTGGCAATGGATGAAGAGACTTAGGATCTTATACTGTGATACAAGGCTTTAAATACCAATGTGGGACTCTTATATTCTCAATCATATTTTCCAACAAGGATACTTACCTAGCATCAATTATTTCAAGCAACTTGCTTTGGTATTTGTTTCCCAGAACCTGATGCATATTCACCAACTCGTTTAGCACCATTACCATATCAAAATCTTGAATTGGCACTAGTTTACGGTAAACAATAGATTTGCTTACATGTATCTTTGCAGTGGCCTTGGGATCAAGGAAGGATTTCACAGTGTTCCACAAAAGTCTAAATCCAGAACCAGCATTGATGATGAACATACGATTCAGGGTCTACAGTAAACAAAAGACTCAGTAAGTGTCATTGCAATACAAAGTCTACCTTTCATGCCAGGGAAGTAAACCAAGAAGATTGTTACACTCAAACTTGAAATGATACAGCTTTTTACAGGATACCTCAGGATAATTGTCACCATCAACCTTCTGAAGACACTGGATAAGTTCCCTTGCAGTTTTGTTTAAACTAGCAAGCCCCTGCACAACAATTATATGAACTAACAATTACCTCCCTTAAAATTAAAATGGATGGAAAGATAAAATGAAATTATAGATCTCCACAAACTTCACAATAAAATAAACATCATGGTTAACATAACATCCCACTTATTAGATGCAACTACTAACTAGCAGATCTCCACAAGCTAGTGCAAATCTGACCTCAAAGATCAGTATGTCTACAATATAATTGGTTATCTTCAATTGGCTTAGATTAAAAGCAAAAGTTTTCACGTACCACTCCTTGTACATCCAGAATAGTGGTGCTCTGATCAATGTGCTTCTTTGCTGCAATAGAACAGGCAGGGAATTTACAAACAAAGGTCCTCTCAAACTCCCGTACGTGGTACTTCACGTAGCGGTCCATTGTTGTCACTTGCAGCAGCTTGTTAGAATCGACTTGGCCAAGTCTCTCAATGTAGACTGGTCGTCCATCCTTATCAACTCCATGATGTCCTTGTGGATAGCATTTTAACACTTCATCAATTTCCTTGAAATCAAAGTCCTTAACAAAATAACCAAATTCATCAATTCCTTAAAATCGAAGTCCTTAACAATATAACCAAAGGAAAAGTTCAGACACATAGATAGTAGTCAAAGTAGATGCTCTCCACTATATGGCATGTTCAATAGAAAGATTGCAGAATACCTGCATAATAGTGTCAGCACCAAATTCCTTCCTCCACTGGAGCATATCAGCCCACATTTGCTTTGTTTTCTCAAAGTCAAACTTCCAGGCCCTTAAAAATCTGTACCATCATAATGAAAATAACAATCTATTCATAATAAGATAATAGCAACTTAACCATCGCTAATTGTTAATGCCAATTAACCAAAACCATGAATAAGTAACCTTAGCATCATATGATGATCATCATGTTTTGAGGGGAGTAGTTCTTCCAAGATAAGTGCTTGGCGAAATGCATCCACCGCCTTTAATTCCTCTGCATCAATGTCATCCTCAATAGGGACAGACATTACCCTACCGTTCTTTCGACCCTTCTTAGTAAAGGAATTCCTAAACTTAGAGGAGACATTAATTGTCTTCTTATTAAGATGCCCGAGCCTCATTTTCCTCTCATCTTCAGGGTTTTCTTCATGAACTGCACAGAATAATGAAGATAAATTGACTCACAAACAGAAGGTTTATTTCTCGGAAGAAACAAAAAAAGGAAGCTTAAAATCCTTTTCTCCCATAAAGTGATATATGAAAATGAAACCAAAGTGAAATGATTACAATCCCCATTCCCCATAATAGCAGTGAGCATGTACATTGCTAAAGGTAAAAGGCAAGGCTAAATGCAAGATTTAGCTATTGCCTTTGGCCAAAAGCACAAATTTATATATTGTTAAAGGCTAAAAGCAAAAGGTAAGATATTTAATTTATTAAGTATATTCATATATACTTTTATAAATTAATATAGTTTAATAATTATATCATTGTCCCCTACAAGAAGACATCATCTTCTCTTCTCTCCAACCGCGCGCCGACACACGTGAACTCCACTATCTCACAATCACCTACTTTTCTCTCTTATGGGCTCCACTTGTCTTGGCAAGGCAAAAGGCAATAGCAAGATTTTGGGACAAATTTAGCCAAGAATCTTGCCATGGCAAGAATTGCCTTGCATTTGGCCCAATAATGTAGAGGTTTTTTCACATTTTAGGCTAAATCTTGCATTTAGCCTAGCAATGCACATGCTCTAAAGAAGAAACTGATTTGAATTGAGGGAAACCCAACAATATGGTTCTGATAAACCAAATAATCAAATTTATAAACCATGAATCTAGCAAACGATTTTAACAAGCAAATATCTTTTTCCAATTGCTCTGTATATGTTATGCCTATTTGTGGGATATATCTACTTGTAAAGGATATATTCTTGAACCATCTCTAGAAATATCATAACATGACTATCTCCAATGTCTAAAAAAAAAAAAAGAATAAAGATGTATGCTTGCAGTGAGCTATGTACCAAGAAGTAAAACTCAGCAAGCTGTATTGAGCTTGATTAGGGAAAATTTTTTGATCTTATTCCTTACGAGATGGAAAACTAAGAACTCCAAAATTGATTAATCCAATTGCAGAAAGACCACATATATAACCACCAAAACTATATATTCAGTTCAATAAAAATGATTAAGCCCATATATGGGTCTCACATAAACCTAAAGTTCATGACAATTGACAAAGATTGAGGAATAACGCATGCAAGATACAAATATGGGATTGCAGGTTATCACTTACCAGATTTAAGGTGTGGGTCAAGAGGTCCCAAAATAGTGTCACACATGATTGATGATGCCTTGTAACTTGTAAGGAGAGGAGAGAATACCTCTTCAGTTTTCACAAGAATGTAGGGAGCTTACTAGCCTAGAGAGAAAATGGTAAGCATATATTTATATCACAAAAAAGAGGATGACATGACTTAACCTAAAAGGGTAAGAGAGAGAGAGAGAGAGAGAGAGAGAGAGACATACAAGAAGAGGTTTTGTTTGATTTCCATGGACATGGTCTACAGACTGCAGTGCTGGCCAGTGTTGGGGTTTCTGTTGGAGGAAAAGGTGAGTCTGCGAAATATTGGAAGCCACTCCTTTCAATCTCAATCTTTTTCCCATGGAAGTTAACCAACTTTTCCCAACGGCTCTGCCCATTTTTCGCGCTAAATCTACCACAACACTTATCTATCATTTTAGGACAACGGTACTCAACAAACTCTAGTCAACTCTTTGTCCAACTTCTAACATAAAATACAGTCTTGTTATACAAGGTATCACTCCACGTAGGAGAGTTGGGGATTTTTTTTTTTCTTTAAAAACTTAAAATAAACACCACACTGAAAGCTTGGAGACCGAAAGAAATGGACAATTTCAATTATTAAATTACAGAGTGGACACCACATCTCAAATAGAACTCAATCAAAGCCGAATGTGAGTAATCGGTTATATAACTTAGGTATAAATTCAATTTAGAGACATAATTATATATGCTATTTCAACGGGGTCCATGAACTTTCAAATATTTCAAATATACACCTGATTTATTATGTAAATTAAAAAATGAAATTTCGTCAATCAATTTATTGAGAGATCAGTTAAATGTCAGCTTAGCTTTTGTTAACGGGGATTAATTGGCGACGTGACACCAACTCAGCATACATTTCCCGCCAAATGAGCAACACATGTCCACTTGACACGGGCCCACACACCCATCACCTCTTTTCCGCTTGTCAAACGCTCTCCTGGCCATTTAGTCTCCCAAAAACATCACGTTTTTCCCTAAATTCAAATATAAATCTCTCACTTGTATTCAACGAGCGAGAAAAAGATGATGAGTTTGTGGACCCGTGTCAGGGGTTAAGTGGATCTGTGTCGCTCATTTGGAGGGAAATGAGCGACACGGGTCCACCTAACCCCTGACACGGGCCCATAAACTCTCTCTATTATTATTAAATTGTGGGCTTATGTTGCTCATTTGGCGAAAAATATTTGCTGAGATAGCGCCACGTCGCCAAGTAATCTCGGTCAACAAAAGCCAAGTTGTTATTTAATTGATCTCTCAACGAATCAATGGATAAAAATTCATTTTTCAATTTAGATAATAGATCGGGTGTATATTTGAAATATTTTAAAGTTCATGAACTCTGTTGAAATAGTTTATATAGTTATGTGTCTAAATTGAATTTATGTCTATAACTTATATATAAGATTTGGATTAATTTTGGTTAATTTTGAATAAATTCTACAGTACAATATGTCATACAACTGAGAGCTTTCTTTAGTATAGGTATGTATACAAATATATATGACAAATGATGGTGTAAGATCGGTTATATATGGAATTTGGACTAAGTTTGAGAAATTTCTACAATACAATCGATCAGGAGGTTTTTGGTATAATATTTGTAGTGGGTGAATTTGTGGCATTATATTTTTTATACAAGTTTTTATTAGAGTCAATTCCATATATAATTTCAACGATTCGAAACGTTTATTTTTATTTTTAAAGGAAAATTTTTTCAATGTAATCGATACATCGTCACGTTGTGTAACCAATCTAACGTGTAAGGGTATTACTGAACGGTATATTTATATTAGTAGGGTATAATATTAATAACATTCACCCATATTATGACACATATACTGGTTACACTACGTAGCGGTGTATCGGTTACACTAAAAAATTTCTACCATTAAAGGATCATTTTTACAAAAAATTAGGTAAATCGAAAATCATTTACCTACAAAGATTAAATGGTCAACAAAATAAACACTTAAAATATTGACAATTTAATCTTATATGGTAAATAGTTTCTGTTTTACTTAATTTTTTGTAAGGATGATCTCTTAATAGAGACCTAAAAAATAAACGATTCGAATCGTTGAACTCATATATAGAGTGTCACATTAAAAATTTGTATAAAAAATAAGATGTCATGGATCATTCTTCATAGAGATAATTAGTCTTAGATTTTTTAGAAAAATAGTTTTTAGATGGAGATCAGGGGTGTTTTAAAATTTATAAGAAAATTCTTTTAATTCATAATAAAGTTATTCCCCTATTTGAAGAGTATTTCCCTCTATTTGAAAGGTATTTCCCCTCCTAGGGTATAGAGTGGGTTTTGTAAAGGCTGCATGTTAGGTTTTAATTTCGCCCAAAATCTTGAAGTTAAAATCTGACATAAAGCCGTCAAAAAAAAAAAAATGACTTAATTAAAAATCCGAAATCACTACCGGTCTTAGTATAAAAAAGACTCGTAAAATGAACTAAACTCTAAGTCTCTCTTCTTCGTATTTGTATATAATAAAAATATATTGAATGATAGAAAATTTATACTCTAATAATGAAAAAATAAATTCAACATTCAAAAAAACAAAAAATATAACAATATGACATTTGATAACTGTATTGTAAAATTTTTTACATCCAACCGGTCTTTAATCTTTAAACATGACAAGTTAATTGTTTTCTCGAATAATAATGACCATTAAATGTGATTTCAATAATTAGATGGGAGCTCCCCAACGCAGCACTCTTGCAAATCATTCATCATCATCAACCTCCCCACCATCATAGCCGGTCTTATTCCCCTCCCAACCATTGTATCAGTCATTTTTCTATATCTTCCTCCATTCCAATTGATCAACGGCTGTAGATCATTTCACATCTATTCAGCATACTAGAACTCCGCAGAGGATAAAATCTTATAAGAGTTCGTTGCTAGAATGGACTAGGGAATCAGGGATGGCCAAAAATACCCATGAGGCGGGTACCCGCAAACCTATACCAATACCCGCCTTGTATCCGAATATAATGTAATGGGACGTGTTTCTAATGGGTATTACCCGGACCCGTCCCACCTCAACGCGGGTTTTGTAAAAGTTCTCGAAACCCGCCCCTCGTAGAGCACGCCCAGTGGGTACCCAAGCCCACGGGTAATATGGTCCCTCCCTGACGTGGCCCTTTGTGCAGTTGCCTTTTTATCAGTCAAAAGCAGCTCAGCTCACCACAGTCCCTCTACTACTTCTTCTTCTTCATCTGTCAATGGCGGCTACACAGCTTCATTGCCACACCCCATCATCCTTCTCCAAACCCCTAAAACACCCTCTAAACAGAAACCCATTTTCCCAAATCGCCATCCCTCCACTCAGAATCAAACCCTCCCTAAAACCCCTTGTTCTCAATGCCGTGCTTTCTCAAAACCCTTCCAAAACCCTAGCCCAAGACCCTCAAACGACCCCGTTTAAGCACTGCTTCTCCAAATCCTCGGATGGGTTTCTCTACTGTGAGGGCCTCAAGGTGCAGGAGGTCATCGATTCCGTTGAGAGACGGCCTTTCTACCTCTACAGCAAGCCTCAGATCACGAGAAACGTTGAGGCTTATAAGGAGGCCTTGGAGGGCTTGAGCTCTGTTATTGGGTATGCTATCAAAGCCAACAATAATTTCAAGATTTTGGAGCATTTGAGGCTTTTGGGTTGTGGTGCTGTGCTCGTTAGTGGAAATGAGCTCAGGTTGGCTCTTCGAGCTGGGTTTGACCCCACTAGGTAAAATTTTATATACCCATGTAATTTTATTTGTTTATATTATGCTTTTTTGTGTTACATTTTTTCATCTTAGTATCAACTATTAAGTCGCTTTGACCTTGTCAATCATCTTGCTTTGTGATATGTTTATCTATTATTTGAATAATTCTTTGCTTAGTTTAACTGTGTTTCACAATGCTTGTACATTTTGTTTGAGCAGGTGCATTTTTAATGGGAATGGAAAATTGGTGGAGGACTTGGTGTTGGCTGCCCAAGAAGGTGTTTTTATCAATGTTGATAGTGAATTCGACTTGGAAAATATTGTTTCTGCTGCAAGAATTGCTGGCAAGAGGGTCAATGTTCTACTTCGGATCAACCCAGATGTGGACCCTCAGGTATGCCATTACTACATTGTGATGATATTCATAAATCAAGGCCCTGGATATGTTGGACATGTGGGATTTTTAGTGTGCTTATAAGAAAAATTAGGAAATAAAATCTTTAGCTGAAAGCCATTATTTGGCCATTGCAATGCTTGAGCGAAAACTCCATATATTAGGTTCATGCTGCGTCATAACTCTATAATCATGGTTTCCTAAATATTTAAAGTTCTAGAACTTGGTTTATCCAATGGTGAGGCCATCCAAGAATGCATTGCAGTCTAGGAAAGAAGGTATAGAATTCCAATCAGCACTTAGTAAACTTACTACTTTAGTATTAAATACAATATAGTAACCTATATTTATTGGTCAGATGTCCTTGTTGTACTATAAACCTCGTATTAATCACAATCTGGATATTTGGCACTTGGGTATGAATCTATCTCAAAATTAAGTGTGGCAAGGCAAATTTCAATTTTAAGCATTTTGACATCAATTTTAAGCTTACTCTGGAATTCAGGATGCATCTCTATCAACAAATTAAGATCAGTGCATCAGGTGCCTCTAAATCAACAAATTTTGTGGCTAGAAATGTCAAATTAATGAATATCTTCATTTTTTTTTTCCTTTTCCACTATGCATGTCAAAGAAGGAGAAAAATTTAGGCACTTTTCAGAACAAGAGAATCCTATGAATTAGAACTGAACTGAAACAGCAACAAGTTCCAGTGTGACCAAAAAAAGTTTTATATTAAAAATTGGACCATTTGAATATACAAGATGAGGTACTTTTTGATTAATCAGGACTTTGAATGTATCTTCTATGCAAACCACCCCTACCCCACGAGTTTCTTCAGTTTCCATACCAAGTTCAGGCTATTGTTTGAATGTTATTCTAAAGTTGTCTATAATAATGGTTTGACGTTTACATTAATCTTAAACCATTTCTATACTGTTGACTATGTGTGTTATTTTCTTAGGTTCATCCTTATGTTGCCACTGGAAACAAGAATTCCAAATTTGGTATTAGAAATGAGAAGCTGCAATGGTTTTTGGATGCTGTGAAGGCGCATCCTGATGAGCTAAAGCTTGTTGGGGCCCATTGTCATCTTGGATCCACCATTACCAAGGTATGCTGATGACTCTGTGTTCATATCCTTTTCTAACATCTTTATAAATTTTTCAAATCCGTGTTTGTATGAGTAATTCTGGAATAAGCTAACCTAAACCATAATAACCAAATGGTTTTTACTTCATAATAATAGAGTTCACAAATTTTAAAAGTGAACCTTGACAGAAGTTACAAATGTGTCTGGATGTCTAATTTGTGTATTGCCAATTCAGCTAGTCAGTGGTTGTTGCTTGGCAGACATTATTATCTGCCATTTATTTTTCCTATTGCTCTGTACAGTATTGTTAACCTCCAATTTTTCTTTTTGTTGTTTTCTGATAATCCGTCTTAATTGATTTTCAGTTGCTGTCCATATTGCTATTACAAAATCTAAAGCTCTCTTTTTTTCTTTTTCTTTTTGTATTATCAGGTGGATATATTTCGGGATGCTGCAGTTCTTATGGTTAAATACATTGACGAAATCCGAGCTCAAGGTTTTGAAGTTAATTACTTAAACATTGGTGGTGGACTTGGTATAGATTACCATCATTCTGGTGCTGTGCTTCCAACACCCAGAGATCTCATTAATACTGTGAGTATCATCTCTTTGAATCTTGCTTTTTAGTATGCAATTCATGTGTGCATGAGTGATGGGATACTAGGTTAATTTAGTTTTAAAAAAAAGGGTGTTCTTTACCCTGCAGTATGCACTTGCATGATACGGTGCTGCTTGAAACCTCAAGTGTAGACTACTGACTTCTGTTTTGTCCTTGGGACCATACAGATTAAAGGTTTGAAATGAGATGATTTAGAATGGGTCTTATAATGTTGAGTCCATGCATGACAGTTGCATCTACTTTTTTTACAAGAATGTATAGCCTCTTTAAGGATTTGGCTTATGAAGATCATATTAATTTTATTAGGGATTAGCTGCCCATGTCAATCTGTAATGTTTTTGTTCCAAGCTTATCATTAGTCATACCAATATGCCAGGTCTAGACTGTCTAGTATGGATCTTTGTTTTTTATATATTTCCTGGACTCTTAGAATTCCCTTCAGATTTTCTTACTACAGTAATCGAGGCTTGGCCCCCCTTGTGGGTTTTGTAAATTTGTAATTAAGAGAACTAACAGTTTTTTGTATCTTTATTTTTGTTCTTTCTTGATTGATGTGAAATTTCACTGAATTTCTTCAACATTGATGTTGATGGTGTAGGTTCGTGAGGTGGTCCTATCACGAGATCTAAATCTTATCATTGAACCTGGAAGATCACTTATTGCAAATTCTTGCTGCTTTGTCAATCGAGTAACAGGGGTCAAGACAAATGGCACCAAAAACTTTATTGTGATAGATGGCAGCATGGCAGAACTTATTCGTCCTAGTCTCTATGGTGCTTATCAAGTAAGTTTTCAAGTTTAGTCAACTGCTGTTGATATCAAATTCATTAATGTTAAGTCAAAAATTTTCCTTGCATGAGAAAAAATAAAAGTAATCCATGATGTAGACCTCTTGGATCTTATTGTTTGTGTTGTCTGCGTGTAAATCATTTTTTTCATCTAGTGGTTTTACTGTGTTCCTTTTCTTTACTTTGTGTATAAAACGGTTATCAACATTGTATCAATACTCTAGGTGTCTTGTCAAGTGCTTTTATTATAACTTTTTGAGTTCATTGTTCTTGATTTACCTTTGACCAAAATTTGTATGGTGGCCTTATCTCATATTCTTAAAATCATCTGTTGTATTAATGCATTAGAAAGTTCTAGAGTGTTGTAATATTACACTCCTATTGTTCTTCATATTAGCTATAATGTTCGAAAAATCATAGGCAGTGACATAAAATGTATTGAACTCATAGCTCCCTTCTTTAAGACTTACCCTTTTGTTTTTGGTTTGGGTCACAATTGACTTGTTGCCATTTCTTTTTTTCGGTACATGACTTGTTCGAATTTGATTGCAGCATATAGAGCTCGTTTCTCCTCCACCACCTGATGCTGAGATCTCTACTTTTGATGTGGTTGGCCCTGTCTGCGAGTCTGCAGATTTCTTAGGGAAGGATAGAGAACTTCCAACTCCACCCAAGGTAATTTGTATACTTTTTTATGGGAGGGTCACAGCTATAGAAATGACAATGATCTTCTCAAGTGTTATGCTCTGGATCTTTCCTTCTTTTGGATTTTGGTGCTTGATTTCTGAACTAGAGTTTCCCATTGCAGGGAGCTGGTCTGGTTGTTCATGATGCAGGTGCTTACTGCATGAGCATGGCCTCGACTTACAATCTTAAAATGCGTCCTCCAGAATATTGGGTATGGAATTGTGACTACAAACTATCTCTACACACCAACACCAACACCCATTCTCTTTCCTTAAACTTATTTGTCTGAGTTTTTGCAATGTTTTCAGGTTGAAGAAGATGGGTCAGTGGCCAAGATCCGACATGGAGAGACATTTGAAGACCATATGCGATTCTTTGAGGGTCTTTGATTGCGAGAGCTTTGATAGTCAGTTGCCAGTTAGAAAGGCCAGAAATTTTCTCTTAATTCATGGTTGTTTTGTTTTTTTTTTTTTTTTTGTAACACTAGAAATGTTGTTTTGGAAGTTAGCAGCTGCATAGAGTTTATGCCACCTTAATTTGTGTACTCACCAGACCTTATTACTTTATTAGCCATGAGAGGAAGCAGAAGAAAGATTGATAAGCATTGAATAATGTATGTAACTATTTACACCTTTCAACTACATAATCAAGGAGTTTGATGGTGTTGGCTCTACCATGTCAATGAGTTAGATGGTGTAGGCTCCATATGCTTTTAATGGTATACTACTCACCTGTGGACTAACATATGTATCACAGTGAAGTATCCATTTTCCAGGTCCAAGGAGAGTTTGGGTTAGAAATTAGAATGACTTGTTTATTTTTGATACATGAGTTAGATGGTGCAATTCTATTTTATAAAGGCCTTTTAGTACAAATAGCCCTTCAGGTTTCACCAAAACATCAATTTGGTCCCTAAAGTGCAATTTCAATTAATGTAATCCCTAATTTTTGCCGCTGAACATCAATTTGGTTCCTCCGTTCACTTCTATTTAATTTTCTGTTTAAAATATCATTTTTCAAGGCAAATATAGACAAACTTTGAAAATTTGTCAGAAATAGTTCTAGACACGAAAAAAAATTTCAAAAATTTCTACGAACTTGTTTTGACTACTATTATTTTTATATAGGGTCAAATTATCAAATTAACATTTAGTATTTTCTAGAAAATTTGGAATTCTAAACTAATTTCTTGAAAATTAAAATAAACTTTTGTTTTAATTTGACCCCATATAAAAATAGTACTAGTCAAGACGAGTCTGTAGAAAGCTTCGGGGAATTTTTTCAATTCTCAAATTATTTTTGGCGAATTTTTAAAGTGTCTAAGAATATAAAGATGTATTTGCCCTTGAAAAAATGGTATTTTAAACGGAAAATTAAATAAAATTAGACGGAGGGACCAAATTGATGTTTGGTGGCAAAGATGAGAGATGACATTGAGTGAAAATACACTTTTAGGACCAAATTGATATTTGAATAAAAGTTGAAGGACTATCTGTAATAAAAATGTCTTTTATAAAATTTAGTGATTGTGTACATGCCTAATCTCCCTGGTGGCCTTAATGACATAAAAAATGGGCCATGGTGTCCATTGACCATTGGCTTATTTTCCTCGTGTTCAAGCCTCATCAATTTATATCCTAAACTAAGGGGGGTGTATTCAAGTAAGATTTTAATGGACTTTTGTAGAGTTTTTAAAAGTTATTGACTTTGGTAGAGTTGATGAATTTTTAATGACTTTCATAAACTCCACATAGGCTTTGACAGAATTATATTTAGAGTTTCTCTGACTTTCCTCATAGATTTTGAAGGATTTTTATAGACTTCTAATAACTTTGATATAATTTTTTATTATTTCTTTTAGGATTTCTCCAATATGTTTTTTATTTTTTTGTCCTCCGTGAGTGCGTAGAATGGGGATGAGCTTCAAGACCAAGATGCATGTGTTATAAATTGTCCTAATATTGCAAACAATATAAAAAGTTAGGACTAAAATTGTAGGGACCAAAATTATTTTGTTCCATAATTTATTATAAGTGTTCTGAATTTTATGTTTTTATGTTGTTAGACTGTCAAATATTATGTTTTAACGAGTTGTTAGAATTCGTCTAATTGAATTGACAGGTTGAGAACATTATATAATGTGGTAGTAACATTATTTTTCAAATTATGAATATATAATCTTGTGATTTTGTTGAGTACTTAAAGACTGTGAAGTGGTTGGTTTGAATATCTTACTGTTACATTGTATTGTGGCAACGCTGTTGGTTCCAACCCAGGATGAGGAGTCAATTAAATATAAGAGAAAAAAAAAATTAATATAAGAGGATATAGTAAATAGAAAAAAATAAATTAAGAGGTGGATGAAAAAATAAGATTAGGGGGTTTAGCATCACTCTTTAAAAAATAAATAAATACAACTTTTTTAATAAATTTTTAATATTTGAAATCCTTTGAAATCTGCAGGGGGAACTCTGAAGAATTATTGACTTTAATATAACATAATTTACACTACAAAATCCATGAAAGTCTTTTAAAGTCTATCATTTAATAAAGTCAATGACTTTTTGAATACCATGTCACTTTTATAGACTCTAAAAGTCTTAATTGAATACCATAGACTTTTTAAAAGTCTTGATTGAATACCACTAGACTTTTATAAACTCTTTAAAAGTTTTGATTGAATACCACCAGACTTTTTAATTCCACCAAAGTCATTTAAAATCCTAATTGAATACACCCTCCTAAGAAAGAGCCCAAGAATCAAGGATCAATGTATACCCAAAAAACAAAAAAAAGGATCAATGGTAATCTCTCTGTTTTTTTTTTTTTTTTAATTTACTTTCAAAATGCCCGGAGTAAAACTTTCATATATTCTTTATATATACCAAGTGTATTTATATATCTCATCACATTATTCACATGTTCGTAGTTGCTATGTTTTTTATACCCAATTCTAAGTATGCATTGGTTCATAACTATTTCTAGTTATTGAGCTTGTAGTTTTGTGCTTGATACCCTTCTTGGGTTCTATTTATTGGGGAAGCTTGTGGAGAGTTTGTAATCTCTTTTAGTTTAATGTTAGTATCTATTTGCTATAAAAAAAAAATATATATCTGAATAACATTGAGAAGCTACTTCTTTTTTTTTTTTTTTCTTACTGAATTACATAGTGCAATTGCTTCTAGACTTCTAGTTTGGCTTGAAGCTAAAACCCCCAAGAAAGAATGCCAATTCATACCCATACCAAAAGAGTGTTCCGTAGCCCTGTGGGACTTACAAAAGCTACTTCGACACTTGATATATGTCATAGGGCTAAACTTACTTATTTCTTATTGTATACAACATGTGAGTCTTGTGAGACACAAATATGGTCATGTAATAGTGTCTCACATGTTGTATACAATAAAAAATATGTAAGTTCACCTCATGTCATAGTAGTATTAGGCCTACCACTATGCAGTCGGAAAGTGTGACCCAAAACCCATTTTGGGTCACAAATGGGTCACACCTTAACATTATGGGCCGAAAAATGTGACCCAAAAGAGGAAGTAACCCAAAGTATAACCCAAATTCGGGTCTCAGTGTGAGCCAAATTGGCTGTGACCCAAAACCAGCAGAAGCCTACCCACGTGAGGAGAGAGAAGCAGCTGCTGGTGAAAAAGTTGGTGGGCCCCACGCCTGGCATTGCTGCTGTGCTTGTCGGCTGAACAGAAGAAGTCACGGGTGGCTTTGCTGGTATACATCTTCTCGTGGGCCGCGCCTGGCATTGCCCATTTGTTGACGCGTGGCTTGCTTGGCTGGTCACCAACGGTCCAGATGAGATGACCGTTGGTGATCAACGGCTGCTGTGCATTGTCTTCATTTTTTTTTTTTAGATGGGCCGGGCAACAAATCAAAGGCCTAGATTAATGGACCATTGATAATCAACGGTCCAGATCGGCCAAATTTTTTTTTTTAACAAATAATTAATAAATCATTTAAAATAGAAATAGTATCCGAAAAATTGCCAAAAAATTTCAAAAAAATTTTAAAAATTCCCCAAACCCTCCAACAGCTATATTTTCAAATGGGTCTATATATATATCACACAACACTCATATGGTTTCATCACAAATTACAACCTTTGTTTACCAAATTTGCACAAATTTTTTTTTTCTTTGTCATGGCTCCTAGAGGAAATGCTTGGGTGGTAGCTGAAGATGAAGCCCTAGTGATGGCATACCTAGAGAGGTCTCCCGACGGTTGTCTTGGTGCCCAAAATAGAGCTGCCATGCTTTGGGAACAAATTTATCAAATTTTCAAGCGTAACATGGGGGGTGAAACCATTCGTAAGGTTGGCGGTGTTAAAGCACGATTCAAAGATATTGCGCGTGATTGCAACAAATTTTATGCTTGCTTATTGGAGGCCGAGCGAATGCGTGCAAGCGGTGCAAATGATGCCAATGTGGTAAGTTTTTATGCATTTATATATTTGTATGATTATTTTTTGTTTTATCAAATTATCAAGCATATTTATATATTTGTATAATTATTATATGTTGTAAGGCTTATGTTGTCTAATTTATGAAATTTTCTTATTTTAAATATATTCAATATTGACCTTATTTTAAAGATCTCATTAAAATAAAACCAATATAATAATTTTTATTATACTTTAAATTTTAAATTATCAATTAAACATCACTTAATCAATATTAGGCATATTTTAAATATGTATAAAACATTGTGACCCAAAATAGGTCACAGCACCATTGCAGTGAGAATTAGGTCACAGCACTATTTGTAACCCAAAATGGGTTTTGAGTCACAAAAGATGGGTTTACCATAGTGGAAGGCCTTAGTGATGTCATCCGCTCTGATTCTAACCTTTTGAAAAAAAAAAATCAGCATAAAATGTCATCGGAAAAGTTTGCATCTTCTTGTGCCTAAAACTGACAAAGGCATCAAGCATTCAAGCCTTGGGTTAACTAAAGTTCTGGAAAATAATTGAAAAATGAGTTAAGAGTTCAATTTCTTCTTTAATAAAAAAAATGAAAATATTAAAACAACAAAAAGCCTATAAATAATTACATTTTCTTAATCAGAATACACTCACCCAAAATTTGGGAATTTTTTGGACTTGTATTGATGGCTCCATATATAAATAATGTATTTAATATGGTGAGAAACTGAGAACTGGGAAGAAGACTTTATTATTAGTTCTCATCAATGAGATAAGACTTGCACGAAAAGTGTAGGAAAGAGATACGTGGTGCCCACATGAGCCCACAATTTTTCTTGTTTTAGTAGCAACAATCCAATCAATATTATCATTATTTTTTATATTTCTTTTTCTAATAATCAATATTATTTTCTTTCATGATTTTATTGGATAATGACCCTCTGTTGACATGTTTGTGATTTAGATTTTTTAGTTCATTTGCCAATTCAGAAACGCCTCAATAGGAGAAAATCTACCTTGCAAGAAATGTTCCTAGAAATTAAATTAATGAATCACTAACCTGGTTTTAAGCAACTAATTAGATAACAAACAGAGCAATATGAATGCTTAAGGAGAAAATAAGAACTAATAAAGTGACCAAAACAATATTTTACGCAAAAAGAGCCCGAAGGAAAAACATGGGAAAAACTAAAAAGTTAGATGTGTGGTGTGACACTAATCATCTTTTTCTTCTTAAAAATGCTACAAAAGTTAGATGCTTAAAAATTAATTATTTGAATTAGATGCTAATCTATCAATCATAGATTCATATCAATTCTACTGTGGAATTTCAGTTTGTTTTGACACCAATAAATTATGGGAGCAAAGTAACGATGGGAAATGAAAAAAAAAAAAATTTATAAAATCAAATGGCCCAATGTCATTGTAGAGTGAGTGATTACAAAAAGAATAGGAATTTTCCCATCACAAACAACGTCCCACATTGTTAACTGATGGATACATTATTTTTAGAAAATTACTAATATGCAGATGTCTGTAATTTATAGATTTGTTTTTCATTATTGGATCGACGAGTTCACTTCTTTTTATTATAAATTTATAAGATAGATTTGTAAATTATTCAATATATATGCATGAATGTCCACACTATAACAATTTTCTACTTTTTAGACAATAACTTGTTTCCACTACAAATCATGCAACAATTTTTTCCTTTAGGAAATTTTTTTATCCCAATACATGTATTGTCTACTTTGATACTACAAAAAAATTGAAATATCCTTGTAATTTTCTTTTGATTAGACAACTCAAAACTAATTCATAAAAAGAGCGGCCCAACAGTACTGTACAAGGCTTTATATCCCAAAGAAAATAACTTACTTGTCCCTGTTATAGGGACATGTGTTATCCCTGTTAGAGAGAGAGAGGAAGAGAGAAAGTGAGAGAGAGAAAGAAAGTGAGAGAAAGAGAAGAAGAGAGATAGAGAGAGAAGGGGGGGAGGGATAACAGCTGGCGCACCCCCCCGTTGCAGATAAGTTCTTCTCTATCCCAAATGTAGATATCCTCAACACTCAACAGAAACAACTTGTTAAGCATTTTAAAGAGGGTCCTCCTCACCAACTAGCATGTTGTTTCATTCCAAATGTTTTTGGTTTTGCAATATTCTTTCAAATGATGCATTTAAACTCATTACTTCCACAATTTTTGACTATAATGAGGGTAGGGTTCTTGATTGACTTACATTTACCCCTTTTTCAATCACGGAGCGAGCATATTCCAATGAATGGGTCTCTTTCAAAGTATGGGAGGGGATTTGGCTTTAATACATGCTCCAAAAAAAGTGAACCCGTTTATATTGTTTTTCAGTATTTTTCTTACTTTTTCATTGTATTTACTGGTTTAACCTCGGAAAAAAAAAAATTTTCCTCTCCTCCAATTGCGATTTGAAACCAAATCCATTGAAAATAAATACATAAACAAATAAATCACTTTATATGTATTTATTTTCTCATTAATCAAATGCTCCTAAAAGAAAAAGTCAATTTGCTTGTGTTTTCAGATAAAACTATGCCATTGTTGCATGTGAAAACATATGATATGTGATATAAAATTCTTTAAAGAAAAAAAAATCATGTATAAAACAATAAAAATTCTATTCAAAATCCAAAATTATTATTTTTATATATTTTGTTGGATAAAGAACTTGAACTTTGGGCAGACCTCATAAAAGAAATATTCCTACTCATGAGTGTACCATGAAGCCACCATTTAAATATTTGTTGATATGAAAGATATAAAAAATGGGGAATATCAGAAGTAGGAAAAATGGAAAATGTATATTTTGAATTTTTGATCTGATATGCAAATGTGCTCGATGTGAGGTGGACACGTGTCGTGGCACTATTGGCTGTTATGGATTTAATGCCTTTTAGCCGTGCCTAGCACACAGCTTTGGATTTAAGTAGTGCTTTTGGCTGTGCGTTGGGCCGTCCCTCAACTAAAACGAATTACCCTCAAGTATTGTATCTATTAACCAGACTACCCTTTCCTTTTTGGTTCATTTTTTCTAGCCTTTCTAGCCTTCTAGGTGGTCAAACACAACTTAATAAAGATTACGTTAAAACTAGGTTTTGCCCTTTTGTGGCATCCATGTGATGGGAGAACTGAAAATCTAAGTTTGAAATACCAAATATTTGGGTACCGATAGAAAATGAGATGTGATTGTCATAAGTTATTTTTGTATGTGAGTGTCATTACACGTTTTACATGCATGTAAATGTATTAACAATTAACAGTTGCTCACGCGTAAGCATGAATGATTATAAAAATCAAAATTTTGATTCTATAAAAAAAAGAGGGTTCAACTTCTAAAATTTTAATATTTTTTTATATCCAAAACCAATTCTATGCTTTGTTTTACTATTTTTTTCAAAGAAATCAACCTTTTGCCATGCTTCATTAAAGGTTAATTAGGCCCATAAGATACACAATGAAAATACATCTCATCTCATTAATTTTCAAATTTTGGTAAGGTGAGATTTGATCCTAAATCTTTCACACATAGGTCAAGAGAGTCCACCTGGTACTCTTAACATTCAATCTATTTTATAGAGTTAAAAAAATTTGGTAGGATGCAACCTCCTAGAATTGAATAAAACATGAAAATGTAAAATATATAATGAAAAATAATGAATATTAATAGACATTGGGTAAAAATGGCTTTCAATATGAAAATCATGACATCTTAAGAAAATCAATATGACCGGTACCTATGTCCAAGTGTCACTTTATGGCTACCAAAGAAGATGTCATGTCATTACATGAAACCAATTATTCAAATAAAATAATATTTAAATCATAAATTAAAACGCTTTTATCTTCATGTTTGAATGTCAAGAATGTTAACTATTCATCTTTATGTTCACCTAAAAAATTAGGAGCCAATAATATTTGTGTTAAAAAATTGGATTCATGTCATTTATTGTATATGTTGATTACTATTAAATCGTAACCCAACATGTTTAATTAATTGTGTTGAATGACATTAGTAACTCAACTTAACTATTTATTATATTGTATTCGGATTGAAGTATATATTATGATAAAATATTTAAAACGAACTTTGTTTTATTTTTAAACCATCACAATTGGTCGTGTCATATCTGTATTCATGTAAAATAATGAACAAACCAAACCATTTACTTGATGTTTGACTTCAAATGTATCATCGTTGGACCAAAGTTTATCCCTCAAAAAATGAGGAGAAAAAAAAGAAAAATACATTAGAGGTTGGGGCACGTAAGTAAAAACGTGCAAAAGCAGGGGCATTTCAATTTCCACAGTCACACACCCACCACCCTGACCTTGGCGGAACTCCGCGTCAACTGTGCTTTTGGTTTTGGATTTGTTTTTTGTATGCATGTCAGTGTTAGGAATGGCCATTTGACTCATGAGTGTGTGGGTACCCGCAAGATCTATTCCAATAGGGGATGGGTTTGGAACACTGTTATTGGGTTTGGGGCCTTGGGCTGGGTAGGATTTTTATAAAACCTGTTTAAAGATAAGTGGGTTTGGGTAATACCCATGAGTAACCAAATATATATTAAATCTTTAATATTTAATTTTTTATATTAATTTTTTGTATTAACTTTTTTTTT
Organism: Dryas octopetala; assembly: GCF_963921425.1. Taxonomy (NCBI): domain Eukaryota; kingdom Viridiplantae; phylum Streptophyta; class Magnoliopsida; order Rosales; family Rosaceae; genus Dryas; species Dryas octopetala. The sequence goes on along the minus strand of NC_141373.1, from coordinate 9,788,753 downwards.
TTGGCCATAATTTTTTTTGGTATTAACTTAAAGTCTTAAATATACAAAAATCGTTACACAAGTACACAACTGAGGAAAAAAATAAAATTGGCGAGCTCCTCTGCTATTGAACCTTTACTTTCGGCTTAGTTGCTGTGTTTGATTACTGGGAAAATTAAGATTTTCCTAGAAAGTCTGGTGAGCTCTCTCTCTCTCTCTCTCTCTCTCTCTCTCTCTCTCGTTGGCTCTCTTCTTTCGCTTTATTCTTTTGTTTGGTGGCTCAGAAAATCTAAGAAATTGATTTCTGGTGAGCTCTCTCTCTCTCTCTCTCTCTCTCTCTCTTCTCTTTCTCTTCTTCTCTCGCTGGCTCTCTTCTCTCGCTTTATTGTTTTGTTTGGTCGCTGAGAAAATGTAAGAAATTGATGTTTGGTTTTTGCATTCTGTATTTGGCTCAAGCTCTCGAGTATTGCAGCAGTAAAGACCATGCTCTTTATCACGATCTCGAGTATTGCATTCTGTGTTTGATGCTTACAGGGTTTTGTTTGATCAGGTAGTGTGTGCTTTTTGTGGGTTAATGGGTTGGGTTTGGGTATAACCCATTAATCTGGTGGGGCGGGTATGGGTAATACCCACGAAAAGATTAATGCGTTTGGAATGGGTATGGGTTTGTTAAAATTTAAGTGGGATGGGTCTGGATTGCGGGTACCTGCCCGCTGAGTCCGACTCAGTGCGTTGGACTTGAATTTTTTTTTTTCCACCACTTTTTCTATTTTTCTCAGTCTGAGAAAAAGAGAAAGAGGGAAAGGGATTGAAAGCGAAGAAAGCGGTTTCAGCCTTAAGCTCCTGGTTTTTCTTCTCTTTCACACACACACACTCTCTCTTACCCCAAACATTACCAAATCACTCTCATTGCTTCACTCAAAAACCCTAATTGTCACTCAAAATTTCCCCAACTTGCTGCCAGTCTTGACTCCCAGCGCTCCAAGATTTCGCACTTCGGTTTAACATCGGTCAGTTGCTTCTCGCATTTCAACCTTTGTTTTAGTTTTTTTTTTTTGTAATTTTATTTTAATGGGGGTGTTTTTTTTGTTTGTTTATTCTTATGGGACGATCAATTATTTTATACTTCAATTCATGATAATTTGGTGCTGGTTTATTTCTTCTTTCCTATATATATATATATTGTTGATGCAAAAATCCAAACATATATATATATATATATTTTCATCATCATGATCAGAACTGTTCAAGAATCATTGCATTTATTGGGTCTGATTAGAATTTGCTCTAGTAATTTTTCACATTGCATGTAAATTTTACTATCAATGATTAATCTGTTATTATTTTCAATTTATTTGAAACGCACTGATTATGAGGTTCTGTTCTTTTTCCTTAAAATATGGCATTAAGCTTTGGATTGTATTTTACTCAAGAGAATCTTATAAATTTTGTGACTTGCAGAGATCAATGTCTAGGTGACCAATAACATTGCACTAATTCAAAAAGAAGGAAGAGATTTGCTATTATGCGTGTTACTAATATCCTTGTCTTTGTTAATGGTTTCTATTTAGTTATAGCTTATTAAAGTATTAAACTTGATGGGTTGTTTTTGCATGCCCAGTTTTTTTGAACTTAGATTATAATAACATACGGTGTATTCAGTAATCGTAATTTCACTTTTATGCACTTTGGCTGATCTTTTTTGCTGTCTTGTTTTCTCATTCATAAATTGTATGCTGGTGCCTGTACTTTTATCCTTTGTCTGCTATTTGAAAAGATATTTATGTTACCATTGTAGGGTTTACCGCACTTCCAGAAAAATTGGCAGTGCGGTCCTCGCTTTAAGCTGTTATCTTTGAGTTTGTGTCAGTATTTGAATTCAACAATGGCTGGTGAATCGTTGGTGAGTGCAAATGGAAATGGAAACACTCAACCCAATCCCCAGAGGACTTACCAAGTTGTTGTGGCTGCAACCCGGGAAATGGGTATTGGAAAGGATGGGAAACTACCTTGGAGATTGCCTTCTGATCTCAAGTTCTTTAAGGATATCACTGTAACCACATCAGATCCTGGAAAAAAGAATGCAGTTGTAATGGGTAGGAAAACATGGGAGAGCATTCTCCCTGAGTATCGGCCACTACCTGGTCGCCTGAATGTTGTTCTGACTCGTTCTGGGAGTTTTGATATTGCTACTGCAGAGAATGTTGTGATATGTGGAAGCATGGCCTCTGCTTTGGAATTGTTAGCTGCTTCTCCTTACTGTCTGTCAATTGAGAAAGTGTTTCTTATAGGAGGTGGCCAGATATTAAGGTGTGGTCTTGTTGTTGGTTTCTGTATTTCAAACCTTTTTTTAATTTATTTCTTTTCCTTTTATTAACATTTCTGTATCCAGGGAAGCTCTCAATGCGCCTGGCTGTGATGCCATCCACATTACAGAAATAGAGACAAACTTTGAATGTGACACTTTTATCCCCGCAATTGATACCTCTGTATTTCAGCCGTGGTATTCATCCTTTCCCAAGGTGGAGAATAACGTTCGCCATTCCTTCACAACTTTTGTTCGTGTGAGGAGTTCTGCAGTTGAATCCCTTTGTCAGAACAATGATCTAAACTCTAATATTAGGTCAGATTCCATTAACTGTGAGGTAAAGAAGTTCTCTTTCCTCCCCAAGATGATTTTTGAGAGACATGAGGAATACATGTATCTAAGACTGGTTCAAGAAATACTCTCAGATGGCACTTCTAAGGATGATAGGACAGGGACTGGTACTTTATCAAAATTTGGTTGTCAGGTAATGTCCAGCTATTCCAGTTATGTTTCCATTTAACAGTCTCTTGATCAAAAGCTGGTAAGTTATGTTTACTCATTTTCATTGTATCTTCACAGATGCGGTTCAACCTGCGCAGGACTTTTCCGCTTCTAACAACCAAGGCATGTATATGTTTTCCATTAAGATTGTTTTTTTGCCCTCTCAACCTACACTGTGCCACTAAATTTATTCTCTTACATATGCAATTTTTTTTAATTTTTCATTAAATTTATTGAAATTAATTCTCTCTCCAAATGAGGTTTTATTATTAGAGACTAGAATTATTTATCTATTTGAATATATTGATTGACATATACTATGATTATAGAAAGTATTTTGGCGAGGGGTTGTTGAAGAACTTCTATGGTTCATCAGCGGTTCGACAAATGCCAAGGTATTGATATCTTTGTTCACCTTTTGTACTGGTTTGTTTTCCTGGTTTCATATACTTTTACATCATAATAGGACTATAGTGGAGCAAGTTGATTTTATCAATCCAAAGTTGGCATGCTTTTGTGTCCATTTTGCAATAAATTGTTAAAAGTGATGACTTATTCTGATGGTTTCAGTTGAACCATTGTGAATTAAGAGTGGTTGAAGGTGGACATTTTGAAGTTTCATGCATTTTAATCTGTGCTGATTTTACTTAAAAAGATAAAAATTCTATTCATATTTTGGCTTTGCATGAGTATGGGACCATACTCACCTTGCTAGTTTGTAAAGAGAAAGATTTGTGACATAAGCGAGCATTGATTCCCTGTTTCTAAAAGATAAGTTTGTGCAAGGAAGTAGGTTCTTACATGCAGTGCTTATGTTCGATATAATTGGCAGGTCCTTCAGGAGAAAGGCATTCACATATGGGATGGAAATGCATCAAGAGATTACCTTGATAGGCAAGTATTAGACTGCCCACATTTATGTGTATGAGGAGTCTGTTTCTATATTGAAAAAAGAATGATATTTGTATCTGCCATTTCAGTGTTGGTTTAACTGAAAATAAGGAGGGTGACTTGGGGCCAGTATATGGGTTCCAGTGGCGACACTTTGGTGCTAGGTTGGTGAATATCTCTTAAACTTCAGCTTCTAGATTTTTACTTTATGTAATGAAATCTAGCTTCAAATCCACCAATTTCCCTCTCATATAACAGGTATACTGACATGCATGCTGACTACACTGGCCAAGGATTTGATCAATTGTTAGATGTTATTGACAAGATTAAAAATAATCCAGATGATCGGCGAATTATACTCTCAGCGTGGAATCCTTCCGATCTTAAATTGATGGCGCTCCCACCTTGTCACATGTTTGCTCAGGTTTGTCTTGAGATGGTACAGATTATGTTTATCTCTTTTGTTTTAGTACATCCTTCTATCGTGTGTTTGCAGTTCTATGTAGCCAATGGAGAGTTATCATGTCAAATGTATCAGCGCTCTGCTGATATTGGCCTGGGTGTGCCGTTTAACATCGCATCATATGCCCTTCTGACATGCATGATTGCTCATGTTTGTGGTATGCATTCTCTCGAAATATCATATCAGTTTTTAGATAGATCCTTTTAGCTGACACCTTTGTGTTGATTGGCTACCCTGATGGACCTTAATTCTGATGTCTTGTCCTTAGAGTCTGTCCTTAATAGCATTTTATCTTGTGCAGATCTTGTTCCAGGTGATTTCATTCATGTTCTAGGCGATGCTCATGTTTACCGCACTCACATCAGGCCTCTGCAGGAGCAGCTTCAGAAATTGCCCAAGCCTTTTCCAGTAAGTGTACTAATGTTTAACATAAATTATCTTGCTTTGGTTTAGAAATTGTACTTTGCCCTTCTCCCCCTCTCATATTTCCATCGGTTATACGTACTGTTCTTTTCCATCTGCTCACCTCTATTTTAATACAGATTTTGAAGATAAATGCTGAAAAAAAGAATATAGATTCTTTTGTGGCGGCGGATTTCAAACTCATAGGTTATGATCCTCATCAGAAGATAGAAATGAAAATGGCCGTATAGGGCTCTCTCAAATTTTCAGTAGAGAGAGCTCCGATACTTGTCTGTATTTCCAGGCAATGTTTGCTCTTAGTTTTGAGGCAAGTACATGAATATTACATTTTTTTTCTTGTGTGTCGAAGAGTACATATTATTCTCTAACCCTGCTTATAGCTCATTATGCCTTTTCTATTTCAAATAAGTTTGTTTACATAGCTTGGGGCCATAGGGTTTACTTTTGAAACTCTGCACTTCAAATTAGGTGGCAGATTCGATCAGTCTTTATGATTATTGTTGTCTTAGAGAATTCTATGGTGGTATACCTCATGGGGGTGTGAAAGGAGTGGAGGTGCATATATATGTTTGGCTACCATGTGATCTATCTACCTAGGAAATTTGATTTGGGATTTTATTAGAAAAGCTTCTAGTTTCATAAACAAACCGAAAAATGGGAAGTAGAAAAGGGTAGCCCTGATGTAGTACCAGTAGGGTTTTGACAGAGAAGAGATTAGATTAAGGAGATAAGAGAGAAACAGTAAAAAGAGGGAAGAATACTGGGAAGGGATTTAAAGAGAAATTCCAATTTATAATCAATAATCAAGTCTACCTCAAACAAATTACAAAGGGCCCAATTTATAGAGGCAAAAACTATGTGATAATTATAAAACTTAACCTAAGATGTACACTAAAATTCTAGATAAATACCTAGATTATCATAAAAGATGAAATGGATAACTATGAAAATAATGAAAGTGACAAATATGAAGGTAAATAAACAATAATCTCCATTGAGCCATCTGTGTAACATGATTGATAAAAAGGAGTGCTAATTAAATGATCAGCAAAGTTGGAACTAACTTAATTTGTACAAGTTAAATTTTTTTATTCCTCAAATTAGTGTGTGACTGAAGCTTTATTGTCGTGTTTCAGGCGCATGATTTGGAGGTTCATGATGATGTAGAGTTCAATACAAATGAAAGACTGCTAGTTGGATATACTTCAAACTTAGCATTTGTAGTAATTGGGAATCCTTTAGTTCCACATATGGTTGGTGGTTCTAAGGTGATTTAGGATACTTGGTATTTTCTCTTTCCTGCTTTTTGAGCTTGCTTTGCACTTTGTCATATGGGCACAGGCCCAGCACTTTACTATTTTTAAATGACCACAAATACCATATGTAGTGTACTGTTTGTCATAAGAAAACGGAGTTGGATCACATGATTTCTCTTGGCGTGGTTTGGTGGATTATTTTCCTCAAGTTTTTGCTCAAGTTCTCATACAAGTTTAATTACTTTGAGTGATGACTTAGGCACGAACTCTTTGTGCACAAAGGCACACAAATCCATTCTTGACCATATGTTTTTAGTTACAGGATATCTTTACGATGCTTTGGATAAGAAAGGAATTAAAACCTTCATAGATATTGACCTTACAAGAGGAGAAGAAATATCTAGGACGCTTCCCAAAGCAATTCAAGAGTCCATGATTTCCATTATCATATTCTCCGAAAACTTTGCGTCCTCAAAGTGGTGCTTGGATGAACTCGTTGAGATTCTTCATTGTAGAGAATCAAAGCAACAAACAGTTGTACCAATTTTCTACAAGATGGAACCATCAGATATAGATAAAGCACTTGCTGACCATAAAATCAAATTCTAGGATAACGAAGAGAAGGTGCGTGGATGGACAGAAGCTCTTCAACAAGCATCAAAGTTGTCTGGATGGCCTTTCAAGGAGGGGGAGCAAGAGGAATGGAAGTCAACGGCCTGACGGCCTATAATAATTCAGTAATTAATGCTCTAAAGAAGTTAATTAGAATCTCCATTTTGATTCTGTCTTGCAAAGATATTCTAATTCCTTTCATATATGGGTTTGCTCTGCTGCTTCTCAATGCTTGTTCATTTGTTTTTGAATTCCTCGCCACAGTTTTGTTGATTTCAATATCTCATCAAGTGGAGAAGTGATTTTTTTTTTTTTTTTTTCTGAAGCCCACCATTTTTGAGAGAGTAGTGATGCTTCACATTCTTCAACAATTGCAGAAAATGGACATCGTTGACAGAGACACAGAGAGAGAGAGAGAGAGAGAGAGAGAGAGAGAGAGAGAGAGAGAGAGAGAGAGAGAGAGAGAGTAATAGAGGGAGATCGAGATGGAGAGAGAGAAGGGGGAGGGTGGGGTCACGCCGACAGGTAGGGCCTCCGTCGGTGGGTAGGCTGTCGTCGACTGTAGGACTCCTGAGGGGGGTTGGGTTTGTGCGATCCCAGATCTACAAAACTGCATCTTCTTTCTTTTATTTTTTGTTTTTTTTATTAGTTTTAATATTTTTTAGTTTTAATCTATTTTAAATTAATTTTTAGTTTTAATCTTTTTTAAATTTTAAATTTTTTTTAGTTTTAAACTTTTTTAATTTAAATCTTTTTTCGTTTTAATTTTTTTAATAGTAACTTTTTATTTATTTATTTTTAAAATATAAAATAACCAAATTATCTTTCATTTTAACAGAATTTTTAACGAAATTGACGAATTGTTTCACAATAATACAAATTTTAAATATGTATTCTATACTAATATAAACTCAAATACGTGTCTTAAATTAGAATCGACTCCAAAGCACATGTTCTTTTTGAAAAACTTTCCCCAATTGAAAATGTAAAGTGTTTCTATATGTTCTTTTTCCGATTTGAATTTCTGGAAATTTAAAATGTTCACTCTTCATAATTTCGAGGATGGTCATAAATTAACGCGTTTTCATGAGCTCATAATTAAGAAAACTGACTCACTTTTTAAAATTTAGAACATTGATTCTTTATACAACCGAAAACAACTAACCACCCACTTGAAAATTAAAAAAGCATATGTAGAAATAATGGTAGAAATAATGGATTCGTTATTTCTACCACCCACGAGATGTAGATAATATAGCAAGAGACCCACCTACCAATCGTGCCTCATGGATTCGTTATAAGATGTAGAAATAATGTAGAGGCTATTTTTTTGAAGGAAACCCATAACAAATTTATAAATACAACACGTATACATCATATGGGTCTGTTTTTTGCTAAAAAAAATTTTTGGGTCTGTCGGCAAATAGTTCTTGTCATGCCACAATATTAATTTAAGGTTACTTTAATTACCACAAAAAACTGCTATAGTAATGAAATTAATATCGTCGCACAAGACTGGAAGGTGCACCGAAAGTTCCTCATGAACTGATCCCACCTAACTTCATATACTCACATTTATTGTCTTTGCAAGGCTGAAGGCACAATTTCTGATATAAACTCTTTGAGGTATTTGTTTTCTTATCTGCTATACCCACACAAACACAAACTAGCTATATGGCATCCATCAACAATCAAGGAGCCTCCTCTTCTTCTGCTTCCCTCCAAGTCCAACATTCATGCACATACGATGTCTTTCTGAGTTTTCGAGGTGAGGATACTCGCTATGGCTTTACAGGAAATCTTTACAATGCTTTGGATAAGAAAGGAATTAAAACCTTCATAGATATTGACCTTCCAAGAGGAAAAGAAATATCTAGGACGCTTCCCAAAGCAATTCAAGAGTCCAGAATTTCCATCATCATATTCTCCGAAAACTATGCGTCCTCAAAGTGGTGCTTGGATGAACTCGTTGAGATTCTTCATTGTAGAGAATCAAAGCAACAAATAGTTGTACCAATTTTCTACAAGATGGAACCATCAGATATAGGACATCACAGAGGTAGTTTCGGAAAAGCACTTGCTGACCATAAAATCAAATTCAAGGATAACGAAGAGAAGGTGCGTGGATGGACAGAAGCTCTTCAACAAGCATCAAAGTTGTCTGGATGGCCTTTCAAGGAGGGGGAGTATATTTCTAACCACTAAATATAGTATTTACTGTTTTACATATTCTATATTTGAGGGCTATATATGATATATCTACCTTTTTAAGCTTTGTTTTCCTCAAAAAAAAAAAAAAAATCTTTGTTTTCCTAGTATAAGATTCGAAAGTTAATCACTCCGAAGGACAGACGTAGTAATATGATACAAAATAATAATACCCATAACCCATATCAATTTACCAAAAATCTTCAAATTAACATAATAAAAAAACATAAATAAATATCTAAATACATAAATAAATAAATTTTTTTTTTTGGCCAGGACATAAATAAATATTTCAATCACATAAAATCATTCAAATAATCAACACCAAGATTGAAAGTGGTTTAATTGGCTCCTTGGTCTACGTTCACTGCCTACCACAGTGGCATTTTTACTTTAATTTCCACAAAATGACTAGTTAACCCCAATTACTGTATCACCTGACCTAACCAATCACTAAATCCTTTAGACGTACAATAATATTTTATCCTTGTTCCTTCGGTTTTATGGAAGTAGTGTTTCTTTCCCTTTCCTACTTAATAAAATCTCAAGCCTTGTGCATTTTTAATAATAATAAAAATAATTCGTCTTTTTAGGCATATTTTTAGGGAGCAACACCTTGTTGCTGATGGGCCTGCATATTCTTTATCCATCTTTTATTTTTATATTCTTTTCTTTTTAGCAGATATAGAACAATGTTGATTCCTTAAATGTTACATATGCTTTTAAACTTGTAGGTATGAATTTGAATTTATCAACAAAATTGTTGAATGGATCTCAGTCCAACTACTAAACTACATAAACCTGGAGGTGGCCCAGTACCCAGTTGGAATACAGTCTCGTCTACAAGATATGAATAAACTTTTAGGTGTTGGGGAAAATGATCGTCGCATAGTTGGGATATGGGGAACTCCTGGAATAGGCAAGACAACAATTGCTAAAGCTGTTTTTAATTTAATTGGCCATAAGTTTGAAAGTAGATGTATTTTGGAAAATGTTGGAGAAAAGTCAAAGTCACATCAAGGGATCACCCAACTACTAGGGACTCTTCTTTATGAGATTCTAGGAGACCCAAACTTGAAGGAGATCAATTTTAATAAAGGAATCAAAGTTATAAAGGAAAGGTTGAGCCATAAAAGGCTTCTCTTAATTCTTGATGACGTGAATGAATTGGATTGGTTACGCGATTTAGCTCATCATAAAGGTTTGTTTGGTGAGGGCAGTAGAATTATTATAACCACAAAAAATAAGAGTTTGCTAATTCATCATGGAATCAAGAAAATATACGAGGTCAAGAAATTAGATGAACAACAAGCTCTTGAGCTTTTCAGTTGGCATGCCTTTGAGAGAAATGAACCTCCAGAAGAGTTTGTTGAACTTGCACAACGTGCAATATGGAATGCTGAGTGCCTTCCATTGGCTCTAAAACTTCTAGGCTCTCATTTGCGTTATGCTGAAGACAAAGATTGTTGGGAAGCTACATTAGATACCTACAAAATTGCTCCTAGTTCTATTCAAAATACACTCCGAATAAGTTATGAATCATTGACAGATATTGAGAGAGAAGTTTTCCTTGACATTGCATGTTTTTTCAACGGTGAAGAAAAAGACTATTTGAGAAAAATACTAGAAGATGATGACCTCGATTTTCATGGAGATTATTTTGAAGCACTCATACAAAATGCCATCATAACTCTTGATGAAAACGATAGGATTTCTATGCATGGTTTGCTAGAACAAATGGGTAAAGATATAGTTCGGCAGGAATCACCTCGTAAGCAAGAACGAAGTAGATTGTGGTTTCACAAAGATGTGTGCAATGTTCTAATGAAAAATAAAGTAAGTAGAATATATATTGTTTTATTCAATTAGAAAAGAAAGATTATATCTAATATATTATTGTCTTATTAACATATTAGAAATTTAACTATAATTTTAAAGAATTTAAATATTTTTATAAAGGACTTGCTTTACTAATAGCATATATTTTTTCATATTAGGGAACAGATAAAATTAAAGGTATTAAGTTAAAGCTTCCTGAACCAGATGAGATACGGTTGAATGCTAAAAGCTTCTCTGGAATGACAAATCTTAGATATTTTATAAATTGTAATGCACGCCTTTCTGGATGCGTCGATTATCTCCCCAACAGCTTGAAGTTGATTGATTGGTATATATGTGAGTTAAAATATTTTCCAGCCAATTTTCATCCAAATGAACTTCTTGTGCTCAATATGCCTCATAGTCCCATCACACAACTGGGAGAGAGATTTAAGGTACTTTAAATTATTTTCATCCATTATTATTTTGAAGATTTTTTATTTTAATTATGTTGTAAATTTTTCAAAGCATATCATTTGATTTTTTTTTTTTCTCATAGCACTCCACAAACCTGAAATCTCTAAATTTTGACGGCTGTAAGTTCCTACAAAGAATCCCGGACTTATCCGAAATGTCAAACATAGAGAGCTTGTTGTTATGTGGCTGTACTAGTTTAGAGGAGGTTCATCCTTCTGTTGGCTTCCTTGAAAGACTTGTTGAATTGAATCTTAGGGGATGCTATAACCTCACAATGTTTCCAACAAGAGTTTGCTTGAAATCTCTAAAAATGTTTAATCTTTTGGGATGCAAAAGGCTTGAGAGTTTTCCAGAAATTGTGGACAAGATGAAATCGACATGTGATTTGTCCTTAAGTGAAAGTGGCATAAAAGAATTGCCATCATCGATTCGAAATCTTACTGGGATTCGGACATTTGATTTCGAAGGATGCAATTTATCAGACTTTGATTTCCTTGAGAATCTTGATTGCAATTTAGAAACTCTCGATTTATCAGAAAGCAGCTGTGTTAGTCTTCCACTATGCATTGACAAATTTGTGAACTTGGAAATTCTTAATTTGAATTACTGCAAGAGGCTTCGAGCAATTCCTGAACTTCCACCAAATATAGAAGTAATATCAGTGATTGATTGCATATCTTTGGAAACATTTCCAGCATTGTCCAACATGTTGGAACATAATGACACACAGGGCATTGGAAAGATGAACTTGTCTAATTGCCATAGACTATGTGATAATCTGGGCTTGGACGTGGCAAAGATGGCAAACATATTACTGAATCAGGTCACTCTCTCTCTCTCTCTCTCTTTCTCTATCTCTCTCTCTCTGTATATATATATATATATATATATATGAATGTTAATAAGTTAATAACAAGATTAATTACTGTGTAAATTCACAGGTAGAGACCGTAGAGAACTCTTACTTTGAAGTTGTATTTCCAGGAAATGAAGTGCCAAAGTGGTTCAAGTGCCGTGAAGATGTATGTGTGCTAATTAATGAGTCTGGTGAAGTGGGAAAATGGAATGAAGTCGAGTGGGAAGATATATATATTAATAAGGAAGTCAAGGATAAGTTCTGTGAAGTAGTTATGGAAATCCCTCAAAATTTCAAATACTGGGAGAACACAGGAGTGGCTGTATGTGTTGTTTTTGAAAGGACGAAAGAGTTTGTTGGTCGTCTTGGTTTTTGGTACGATTTTTCGATCAATGGACTTTCCATAGATCAAAGTATATATTATCCTGATCATGATAAATGGCCTTTTGTTTTTAATTCGAAGGAGTTGACACCTCATGATCATGTGTGGCTAAAGTATATTCCATTACCTATTGACTTCAAGTCGGAGTTGGATGGAGAAACAGAGACTCCATCTGTGCCTTATGTCTGTCGAGTTACCTTTGGCTACCCAAGCGGTAGTGGGTGGTTCTTTAAAAGCTGCGGGGTCCACCTGGTTGGTATGCCACAGGATGGTAATGAAGATGAAAACAAAGACAACGGAGATGATGGTTATCATGAAAACGATAATGAAGGTGATGATGGAGGCCATGAACAACATAGTCGTTTTTTTTGGCCACTTGAACAACCTTGTCTTAAGAAGCAAAGAACCTCGGTCTTCCATAATTTCCTGGGTGATGACGGAGACGACGGAGATGACGGAGATGATCATGATCACCATCATCAGGAAGATGAAGATGGTAAGCATGAAAACGATGATGATGGTGATGAACAACCTTGTCTAAAGAAGCAAAGAACCTCCTTCTATAATTTCATGGGCCTGCCCTGATTCGGTTCGTGTTCCGTTCTCGAGGTGTTGTTGTTGTTGTTGCTGGGCTTTATTTGTGTTTTGGACTTTCAATAAAATTTTTGAATGCACCCTTCATTTGTGCTCATTGTCAATTGTCTAACTTCATTTTATTTTGCATCTATATTTCTTTAGAATTTATAAAATGAAAGAAAACCTTGTTTATTTATACTAAGAATTTAGAAAGAAACTAGAAAATATTGAAAAAAATTCATAACAGCATATCTGAGAATTTATAAACCCAGACCATATTTTTCTCCATAGAACTCAAAAACAAACAACAAACTATAACCAAACAAGAGAGAGACGATTTTGGAAATACATCGATCTTATAGTTGGAAATCTGCTTAACCCAACTTTTTTTTTTTTTTTAAGAAAATGAAAATATGCAAAAAATGCAAGATACTTCATTTGTCTCACCTTGAAATTAGCCTGTAAACTTTATTTGTCCCACTTTTCTTCTCGTGTCTCAAGTCTCAAGTCTCAACTAATCAACTTTGATTTATTCTTTCAAAGATCTAACGGACTGGTTACATGGCCAATTATTTTTTTTCTTGTGGATGATTTTTTTTTTTACCAATATTGTTTAAATGAATTGTTAGTACGTCCGAACAATTTCTCTTAGCAAAGGGCAATTTAGTATCTTCAAAAATTCCACCAAACACTAAACTTCTCCCTTTACATAATAGAATAGCCAATACTAGTTTTTGTTTACAATAAAAAAGGAAAAGCAATCTTATTGTCCAGTAGCTCATGCACAGAAAGAAGCTGCTGATATAGAATTAAAAAAAAAAAGAGATATAGAATATAACCACCAGCTTAAGTCGATTTTCTAGTCTCTCAAATCTATTACCTTCTCTTTTGGTCTTAAACCTCTACCTCTTCCTTACAGCCACAGTTCTTGGATCTTTCTGAATTCTCATTTCCACCTGTCCCTCTTATCTTTTGCCTATTTTATATCTGCTTTAGGTCCTCCATTTTCTGCTTTACTTGCAGCTTCCTCAATTGCTCTCTTTTTCCTCTCAAGGAACCCAATGAGGTCTCTCAATGCACTTTCAGGTTCCTCATTCTTCAGCAACTGCTCTCCTACTTCTGCAGGAGTCACCTTCACAGTGGCTATCAACTGCTCTATGCCCAAGAAAAGTGTGTGGTCTGTAATTCCAAGGTAATTGGAGGCCAGCATTTTGAACCCAGATGGGGTGCAAAAGGACATGTGGATGTGCACATCCATACGACCCGGGCGCAACAAGGCAGGGTCCAACCGCTCTTTGTAATTCGTAGTGAACACTATGATCCGCTCATCCCCACAGCTTGACCACAATCCATCTATGAAGTTGAGCAATCCTGACAGAGTCACCTAAAAATGATGGAATGTATATGAATTAATCGAGTCTTATCTTTTGGTTGAAATGCATTAAGGACTACCATAATGCTCAAATTGTATGCTCCAGTAATGGGAGGGCAATTACATGTCAATGATGTTTTAGCTTGTTCTGCCTCTCATCATTTTGATCGATTAGCTGGTATTTGCTTTAGATGGACATTGCTTACCTATCAGAGTTGACAGTCTTCAAGGAATTCATTTTATTATCTATCCAAAGCAAACACATTCCTTGCCAAGGATAAACACATTACTCAGTTTGTTTTAGCAGAAGAAATTCATTGTTGATGCAGTGTATGTAACCATCTGCCTAAATCAATTCTAGAATGCCACATTGAGCTAAAGTAACAACCTACAATTGTTATTTGTTCTAATCAGTACACAATAAAGTCATCCAATTTGGGCATTTCAATTTCAGGCAAGCTTTTTAAACTCGTTTTCCATTTATCCTCTCCTTGTCGACAATCACTAATCATCAAAAACCTTTCAAAGGTGAGTTTAGCTACCCTGCTTATTTTTGGTGTGCTGATTTGGTGTTTAAATCCTAAACTACATCGTTTAGGCTTCTACACTCAACCTTAAATCCTAAGACGATAACTTGAATATAACCACAGAATGAGCACACAAATCATATGAAGAGGGTCCTATTTCCTCAAAGTTCTCAAGTTCCAGTTATTGTTAGCAAAAGCAAAGACACAATAGCCATGACCCTTGTTTCTAGCAACCTCTCAAAGTTTCAGGGGAGGTGGTGGTTTTTCTATCTGGACCCTGGTGTTTGAAAATCCAACCCATGGCAATTAGCAACAAAAACTTGTAAACGATAGTTTGAATAAGGCAAACACAGCCCAAGCAATAATCATTAAGCACAAAGTGAAACCATATATGAATTACCTCAGTTCTTGGAGTAGTAGATGCACGAGGACGAGGGTTGGAAGCCCTGGCCTGTGCAAGCCTATCCTGCAGTTCAATGGAGCAATCAATATCCTCCACCACAAGAATCGACCGGTTCGCCGTGGAAATCAGCAGCTTCCTGAGCTCAGAATTACGCCTAATATCAGTCAACTCCAAGTCATACACATCGAAATTGAGGTAATTTGCCATGGCAGCAATCAAGCTCGACTTCCCAGTACCAGGAGGCCCAAACAACAAGTACCCCCGTTTCCAAGCCTTCCCAACTTTCCTATAGTATTCCTTCCTCTTCACAAACCTCTCAAGGTCCTCCATTACCATCCTCCTCTGGACCTCAGACTCCATTGCCAGTGTTTCAAATGTTGCAGGATGATCAAGGTTCACAGACTGCCACATGTCCCCTCTCCTTCTTCCCATCATTCGATCATATTTCAAAGTGAAAAGCTTCAAAGTCTTGATCTCATCCTTGACCTCCTTGGCCTTTTCCAATACATAAGGAAGGTAAGACCCAAGAACCAAGTCCTTGTGCTTCTTGTGGAAGCTCAACTCCAGGTACCGGAGCTCGGACTTCACGGTGGAGCCCCCGTATAGCCCTCCGCCGGAGTCCGGGGTCGCTATGTACTTGGATGGAATCTGCTTGGAGACCAACTTCCATTTAAGTTGGACCCCATTGAAAAAGTCAACCACCTCTTCATTCCTTTCCATGGAGACCAGAATCTTGTTTTCTTTGGCGGGCATTGTGACCCTGAACCTCTGGATTTTCGGAGAGATTGTGGGTCTCAAGTAGACTTGGGCGGCATTGAAGAGGTGGTTGTGGTTGAGACCCTCGAACTCGTCGATGACGAGGGTGAGTTGGGAAGAGAAGGCGGTGAGAAAGCTTCTGAGCTTCGTTGAAACGTAGTGTTGAAGCTCGCTGGGGACCCAGTCGCGGGCGATCGAACGGACGAGCATGGCGGTGGCGGCGACGGAGGCTGTGGTGGAGATCAAAGTTTTGGCGGAGGGCATTTCCATGTTTTTGGTGAACATGGTGATCATCTGGGGTTGGTTTGAGGAATTGTGAGGTGGGTTTTGGTTGTGGAATGTGGGGGAAGTTCTGAGGTTGAAGATGGTGGTGGAGGTTTCAGTGCTTTCTGCCTCCTCTGCCTGAGAGGAAGAGCATTGCAGGGTCGTAGAGGGCTCAGACGGTGTCGTTTTGAAGATCAAAAGGTTGATGGACGTGTTGACTTGAGCGTGGAAGACTCGCTGTTTATAAGTCTAGAGCGTGACTTGACTACACTATCCAACTCGGAAATGCTTGTGCTCTTCCATTTTTTGGCTAAATTACCACTTTGCCTCTTATAGTTTGGGCTACATCCAAATTCCAAACTACATATCGAAGCTGGATACAGAGGCAGAGACTCCATCCATGCCTTATGTGTGTCGATTTAGTCTACTAATATTCTTGTTTAATTACTTTCTTTAGATTACTAGTGAAAAAATGAAAGGAAACCTTGTTTACTTACTTACACTAAGAATTTAGAAAGAAACTAAAAAATATTGAAAATGTTCATAAATGATATCAGAAACTAGAAACTAGTAAAATTTTTCATTTATTCCGCAAATTAGACAAATTCTGTGACACAGAAGCTTTATATATATATATATATATGTCATGTCTGAGGCGCAGGATTTGGAAGTTCATGTTGATAATTGATGTAGATCGAATTCAATCCAAATGAAAAACTGCTATTACGTGGGATATGTATACTTGAAGCTTTGCATTTGCAGTAATTGGGAATCATTTAGTTTGTTTTACATATATGGTTATAATTATAATTAAGGTCATTTATTTCAGGATACTTGGTATATTTTTTCTTCCCCTGCTTTTTGAGGTTGTTTTATGCTTAATTTGTCACATGGGCACCGGCCCATGTACACTCTACTTTGTATTCATCAGTTTTTCCCACCACCTGCTTTCTCATTTCCACGTACCTTTCCCTCTTTCTTCTGCCTATATTATATCTTCTTTAGGTGCTCCATTTTCTGCATTATTTGCAGGGTCATAGAGGACTCAGACGTTTTGGAGTTCAAAAGTCGGATTGACTTGTTGACTGGTCACTGGAGCGTGGAAGACTCGCTGTTTATACTCTGCGTTCTTTTTGCTCTACATCCATTTTTAGGCTAAATTATGATATAGTTTGGATTACTTTCTATTTTGGTCTTTGTGGTTTTAACGGCTAGAGAAAAACTTCGGTAGGGAGTTTATCATGTTTGTGTGGTTTATTCAATCAAGGGGCAAATAAGGAATTTTATCTGAATTGGCAATGATCGATCCAATGTGGAAAATGTCTAATCTACAAGGATCAAGTAAAAGAATTTTCTGAATTACATGGACCTATAGGAACCCAAAATACTCATATGCATGATAGCACGAGAAACAGTACGTTTTAGCTAAAATTTGGGTCAACAAGGAGATCAGCATCTATATGGTAACATTATGATTGTAAGCAGGTTGGGGTGTTGGTTTCAAATGGAGGAATATATGGGCTTCAAAGTTTAAAGTAGCAATAGTAGCAATAGTATGCTATGTATGCTATTGATACTAGAGGTAAGGTTTGAGTTATGATTTAGGCACAAACTCTTTGTGCACAAAGGCACACAAATGCATTGGGTGGCTAGGCTTCGCCTTGTGCCAGCTTAAGTTTGGTTTTGCTTTGGGACTGTGAAAAGGTACACAAAGGTACACAAATGCATATGTTTTTTAGTTATAAACTTATCATAAAAGAACTCGGTAACATCCCAGCCATTCTTGACCTATATATAATAAGTTCCCAAAGATTCTTTCTAATACCCATTAGAAAAAGAGGGAAAAAAAAAAAGATGCACATAGAAAAAATCCTCATCTTGTTGCTGACTTGTAAAAGAGGTTTAGACATTATGGATTTGTGGCTGTAGAATATGGGAAGTGATAGGGGATATTTGAATAAGAAGGGATGTCGGTGAATGGTGAATGGTGATGGTGATTGGGGAGCCGGGGAGGGTATGGTGTGGGGGGGACCTCAAGAGGCATGCATGAGAGACTGACGAGGCATTCAATTCTTAAGTGAGGGCATTTTAGTCTTTTCAAATGCAAATCGAGTTTTGCATTTTAAATTTTTGAATTTTAAAAAATCAAGTTTCTTTGCTTTGCAGAAAAATTGAGTTTTGATATGTGCTGATAAATGCTCATTCAAATGCCTTAATTATTAAAAAGAAAACTTAGAGTTTAGTCTATTTTGTAAGTGATCGGTAGTGATTTATAGTTTTTAATCAAGTTTTTTAATTTTTTTTTTTGTGCCTTTATGTTAAGTTTTACTACAAAGCACACTCTACATCCTAAGAGGAGAAATACCTTTTAAATCGGGAGAAATACCTTTCAAATTGTTGATGCTCAAAAATGGTAGAGCAGTCAACGTCGAGTCGAACCACGTAGGCCCGTTGACCCACCACTGAGTGGATGACACGTCGAAGTGGGGCAGGAACGGGTAGCTGGGTCCGACTGGTGAGTAATGAGAGAGAATGATATCCAAAGCACCCTGCGCAAGTACACAAAAGTGAGCGGGAAGGGCACCGGTGTGGTGCCGGCCAAAGCTCCTCCGACGCTCAAGTCAGTGTTCAGAGAGATCTGAGAGCAGAGTGAGTGAATAGTATAATAATGATTTCAGTTGTCCTTTTGTGACAAGAAGGTACCTCTTTTATAGTACCTTTGGAAGAGTGTCAACCAATCCGGTGACGACACGTGTCCTTTGTGGTGACTTGCACTGTAGGAGCGCCACGTGGCACCGGTCTTGAGGATCCGAGTGAGTTGACACGGGTCGGGGGCCCGGGAGGCTTGATCTTGGGAGGCCGGAGCCTAAGAGGCCGGGGCCCAGGGGGCCGGAGCCCATGAGGCCGGAGCCTAGTAGGTCATGGGCTAGGAGCCCAGGAAGGGCTTAGTCTTTTGGGTCTAGGCCCAAACAGCATGGTGTTAAGCCTTGTGTGACTTGTCGTTATGCCGAGATGATTAGTCATACGAACAGAAGTCCCCCAAGTTTCCGAGCAAAAGATACTTCTTGGTTGGGAACTTTGCACACAAAGAAGTCCGAGCAGAACGACAAGTGTCCACATAGTTGTTCTTGCTTAAGATACTGTCTAGAAGTCCCCCAAGTTCCTTAGCAAGAAAAGCTGTACTGCAGGAAAACTTGGGGGTTACAGATGACACTTTATTTTTTATTTTTTTATTTTTTTGAATTTCTGATCACCCTGTATTCCGAGCAGTAGACACTTTATGTAATCCCAGTAAACCTCGACCGATTTTAATGGTGGGATGTTGCCTTCTGTAAATAAAATTCTGGAATGGAGTGGTAGAGTCCACATATAAAATACCCACCCCAAATTTCACACTTGGTACTGTAGCATTATATGGGAGAGAGAGAGAGTTGATATTAAAAAAAAATCAAAGAGGCAGCTGTGTTTTCGAAATAGAAAAAAAGAAGAGCTGCTCGGGTGGGATTTGTGAGGGGAGGGCTCGGGCCGGAAAAGTTGGAGTGGCTGGGGCCTGCTCGGGTCGTGAAGGAGGAGCTCGGGTCGGGGGGATTTCTGCGCGGGTCGGAAGAGAAAAGGGCGAGCTCGGGTCAGGTAGAGTAGGGCTCGGATCAGACTGAGGGGAGCGAGGGAGTGCTCGGGTCGGAGGTGGCTGAGTGTTCGGGTCGGCGGGTCGGAAGTGGGTGTGGCCGGATCTGCTGAGCTCGGGCTGGAAAAGGAGAGGTCGGGCCGAGTCTTGCTCGGGGCGGAGGCTTGCAGCAGAAAAGCTGCTCGGTTCGGGGCTGTGTGCGCGGGCTGGGCTCGGGTCTGCAGTGGAGGCGCGGTGCAGGGGCTGTGTGCGCGGGCTGGGCTCGAGTGGAAGAAGAGCAGGGGTTTGCTCGGGTCGGACTCGGGGCAGTGGGCTCGGGTGCAGCCGCGTTGGAGGTGGTGCTGCATCGGGCTTGATTTTCACGTTTTGAGGTAGGTAATTCAAATAGAAATTTTTCTACCCACTTGATATATTGATTGTGCCTTTGAAAAAATTGAGAACTTTGAGAGGTTGTGGTTGTCCGGCTTGAGGCGGACCTTGGAATTCTACTTGTGAATTTTGTGAATAATGTGAGTAGGGGCAGGTGGGGGTGCAAGTGGGTCGGAGCCTTGCCGAGCACTGGGTAGGCAACATGCCTTCATTTTTGACTATGTAATTTATTGGGTGTTGTGTTTTTGGCTAGGTACTAAGGAGACAAGATACGTGGGCCGGAACCCGTCTGAGCCGTTGGAGCCGCGCAATACAGGTAAAGGCTTGTGTTTTTATTGCTTGTCTGCTTAAATTGATATTGTGAATACTGGCTTTGATAAATGATTGGTGGCTGAGCATGTGAAAAGGTGATAGGGTGAATGGTCCCAAATTGGGGGTAGAAGAGCACATATGGGGGGGGGGGGGGTGGGAAACCAGTATTGATCTGATATGTCCATGGTGTTGTCTTGGATGGGCAGGTGTGCTGAGGTCGGACATTTCATGGCTTCCTCAGATGAGAACAGTTCTACAGATGAGGGAGAGTCTGATCGGGCGTCCACAAGTGGTGGGACGCCGATGAGGCCCAATATGCCCCGACCCCGGATGGGGTGTGGAAATATGGGGGTGGGCAAAGTGCTCAAGACCGTCCAGGAGAGCTTGTCCATGGTGATGGGAAGTGAGGGAAAAGGCTCTGGTAGTGAGGACAGCGATGATGGAGAGACGCCCACCAGTTGTGGTGATGTGGGTAGGCACATTGTGCCTAAGACATACTGGTCCGTGGATGGGTTGTGTGAGAACAGGATGACGGAGGAGGACCTCGAAAAATTGAGGGTGGAGTTCCACATTCCCGATTATATCCATCTGAGCCTCCCGGGAGAGGGTGATGTCTTGAGTGACCCGCCGGAGGGGCATATTTTGTGTTTTGCCAAGAGTTTCCACCATGGGTTTAGGCTTCCTCTCCACCCCTATTTCCAGTATATGTTGAGGAAGTTAGGGATTGCACCACCTCAGCTGACGCCCAATAGTTGGAGAACATTAATTGGGCTGTATGTATTGTTCCGAGATGAGGGGTATGATGCCCCGAATATGGCTCAATTCTCAAACTTGTTTGAGATTAAGTCGAGCCCCAAATTGCGAGGGTGGATGTACTACTCGCAGTTGGCAAACGGGCAGTTCACTGATGGTACGACTCGCCAAATACAGGTGGGCCACCCGGACGCTCATAAGGAATGGAAGAAAAAATGGTTTTTCGCGAGTGGAGCCTGGGAATTCGGCCGGAGTGATAGGATGACCACGTATAGAGTGCCGACGAACTTCCACATAATAGGTTGCCTGGCTGAGCCGATGCATTGGTCTATGTACACTTGGATTATTAGCTGATGTTATGCTTATACTAATAGTAGTCTTTTGTTGTTTGATTTTGCAGGGGGTGAGTGGGAGAGACTTCCATTGTTGGAGGGTAGCGCGGAAGGTGCGAAGAGTGCTTAGCCGACCTGCTCGAAAGTTGAGCGCTGCCTACCTCTTGTCTCCTGAAAAGTTGGCCAAGTACGGCTTCGGAGTCCCAGGTGAGCTTCTGTACTTCCCCTCTTGGAGTATTAGTTGATGAGATAATAATTTGTGCTCATTGAATTTTTTTTTGTCTTTCAGTGAAAATGGCCAATACGAAGAAAACAAGTAGACCGGTTGGTCATGCCCCGCCCGCTCAGAGGAGGATGATGATGGGGGCGCTGTTGGCCGGGGGTGGCTCGTCCCAGGGGAATGCAAGTAGAGGTGCAACGGTGCCCGGGGGTATGAGGCATAGTGGGTCTACCAACACCCAGGTTCCGAAGGCGGCTTCTCCCGTGAGGAAAAGGAAGACGGGATTAGATGCGGCCGAGCCCGGGAGAGAGGGTAAGAGGGCAGCCACTGCGTCTGATCCGGTCCCAGAGGAGGATCGTCTGGCACAGCAGGCAGTGACAGACTTTGGAGGATCCCTGAAGAAGGGAAGGGATGACCGGGTGATTGGCGATGGTGTTGAGCCGCTATCTGTTTTGCAGCGGGCCTTTTCTGAGCAGTCCCAGGTAAGGGAAAGTGGTATATTATGATGAGATGTCCAAAGTTTAAACTTTATAGCTTGTGATAACATTTTCGTGGCACTCGACCTGGCAGGCACTGTTCTTTACTTATCAGGCACATGTTAATGTCCTGGCCACGGTGGAGAAGATGAAGGACGAGATGTCGAGCTTCGTGGTGTGGAAGGACAGAGCGCTCTCAGCCGAGGAGAAGGTCGGTACCCTGGTTGAGAAGGTCGGTACCCTGGTTGCCCAGAACCAGGCGTTGCAGGCCGAGCTGCTGCAGGCCAGGAAGGAGGCAGATCAGGCTAGGCAGGAGTTGGAGCAGAGCGGGCAGGAGCTGAGCCAAGCCAAGCAAGAGGCGGACCAGGCTAGGCAGGAGTTGGACAATGAGTATAACAGCGGCTATGCCATGGGCTTTGGCGATTGCAAATTGGAGCTCGAGGAGATGTGCCCGGACTTTGACTGGGACCGCGTGCGTGGTCTGCTAGGGGCTGGCAACGAAGTGCCTGGCAACGTCCCGGAGGAAGGTGCCCAGGAGGTAGAGCATGAGGACAGAGCATCCCCAGTTGAGGAGCGTGATATGGGAGAGGATCCCAAATAGGCATCTATTGCACTTATAGCCCGGGGGCAGGGGTGGGCGGACCATTGCCCTATTTTAGTTTGAGTTGTATGGTCGGGTCGGATGCGGCCCGTGCCAACTTGCAAACTCTTTTGATTATTAAGTTTTGTACTTATTGTTATTTGGATGGTTTGGAGGGTGTCCGACCCGTTATGGGGTAGGATGCCCTTCTTTTGAATACATGGTATTGCAGAATTTTCTCGAATGCATGGTACTTAAGTTTCCCTTGGATGCATGAAATTGATTCTCCCGTGAATGCATAGTACTTAATTTCCCTTGAATGCATTTGCCATAGCCGCGCCCTGAATGCATGGTACTTGGCTTCCCTTGAATGCATGGGGCGGATATGGGCAGGGTCGGATGTCTGATGGCCCGGGGGTCCATACATCCAATTAACACTTTGAATAAAAATGAAGAAAAAAACGTGTCCGTGGTAGGACTTCCGTGAATGCATGGTACTTAGTTTCCCTTGAATGCATTTGCCATAGCCGCGCCCTGAATGCATGGTACTTAGCTTCCCTTGAATGCATGGGGCGGATATGGGCAGGGTCGGATGTCTGATGGCCCGGGGGTCCATACAGCCAATTAACACTTTGAATAAAAATGAAGAAAAACGTGTCCGTGGTAGGACTTGTATTTATTGAAAGAGATAACATAGATAAAATTGGAAAAAGTCCCCGGGGGGTACAACATTTGTCTACTTGTAAAAGTAGCGGAGGTGCTCGGCGTGCCAAGGGTGGCCGAGTTCCTTGCCGGTTGTGGCGCGGAGCCTGTACGTGCCTGGGCGGATGACTTCAATGACTTCATACGGTCCTTCCCAATTAGGTTTTAGAGCACCCGTTTTGGCCAAGGTAGTGCTGCGCAGGACCCAGTCCCCCACTCGGAAGTGGCGAGGCTTAACTTTAGAATTGTAGTGTCGAGTGGCCCGTTGCTGGTAGGCATACTTGTGTAGCTCAGCCTGGGCCCGATGCTCTTCAGCTAAGTCGAGACTGAGGGCTAGCTGGTCAGCATTGTTCTCGGGCTGAAATGTGTCGAGGCGGTAAGAGGCAAGCCCGACCTCAACTGGGATAACTGCTTCAGAAGCAAAGGCCAAAGAAAAGGAGGTTTCCCCGGTCGAGGACCGACAAGTCGTCCGGTAGGACCATAAGACTTCGGATAGGAGGTCAGGCCACTTTCCCTTCTTTGCATCAAGTTTGGTCTTCAAGGTATGTTTAATGGTCTTGTTGACTGCCTCGACCTGCCCGTTGGCCTGAGGATGACCAGGAGAGGCAAAGAAAACCTTGATGTTGAAGGCGGAGCAAAATGACTTGAACTCTTTGTTGTCGAACTGCTTGCCATTGTCAGTGATAATGGCGTAAGGGAGACCAAAGCGGCAAATTATGTTCTTCCATACAAAGCTCTTGATGGTCTGGGTGGTTGCCTTTGCCAAGGGCTCGGCCTCTGCCCACTTAGTGAAGTAGTCCACTGCGACGACTGACATTTTGACCTTGCCCTTCCCCTCAGTCATTGGTCCGATTAAGTCAATGCCCCATTGGGCAAAGGGCCAAGGACTGTTCATGGTAGTTAGGGGCTCGGGTGGTTGGTGCGGAAAAGTTGCAAATTTCTGGCACTTTATGCATTTCTGGGTGAGCTTCCTTGCATCAGCACGGAGGGTCGGCCAATAATAGCCTTGGCGGATGGCCTTGTGGGCTAAAGAGTGGGCCCCTGCATGATTGCCACAGACCCCTTCATGGATCTCCCGGAGGATATAGTCGCCTTGTTCGGGGGTGAGGCAGCGCAAGTATGGCAGGGAGAAACCCCGCTTGTATAACTTGTCGTTAATAATGGTGTACCGGGAAGCTCTATGGCGAAGGCGCCGAGCCTCAGCCTTGTCCGCGGGTGGGTTCCCATGCTTAAGAAATGCAAGGAGAGGGTCCATCCAACTAGCTTGTTGTGCAGATTGGCAGACTTCCATAACATCAATGCTGCGCTGAGGTAAGAACTCAACTGGGACAGACCTCCCAGCTTCATGGTCGACTGCCGAGGCAAGGCGAGCTAGGGCATCCGCCCTCTCATTGTCCGCCCTAGGGATTTGTATGAGCTGGTATGCTGAGAATTGATTGAGTAGGCTTTGAACTTTGGTGAAGTAGGCGGCCATGCGCTCACCCTTGGTCTGGTATTCCTGCGTGACTTGGTTCACCACGAGTTGAGAATCGCTGTAGATTCGGAGTTGCTCAACGTCCATATGTAGTGCCAAAGATAAGCCGGCAATGAGGGCCTCATATTCAGCCTCATTGTTAGATGCCTGGAAGCCGAATCGAAGAGCATACTCAATGGTGGTCTGGTCAGGGGCGATCAAAACAAGTCCGGCTCCACTGCCCTGTTGATTAGAAGACCCATCAACATATAAAGACCAGATTGGGCGATCCGGCCTGATTGCCGGAGTAGAAGAAGTTGGTGGATCGGTGGTCGACACAATGGCGGAGGAGGGCTCAGCCTCAGGTAGGAATGTAGACTCTGAAATGAAGTCTGCAATGGCTTGTCCCTTGATTGCGGGCCGTGGGCGGTAGGAAATGTCAAATTCGCTCAGCTCAATGGACCATTTGATAAGTCGGCCAGAGACCTCAGGCCGCTGCAATACTTGCCTAAGTGGTTGATTGGTGAGAACCACGATAGGATGAGCCTGGAAGTATGGGCGGAGGCGCCGGGCTGATGTGACCAAGGCAAGGGCTAATTTTTCTATCTCTGGATATCTGGTCTCAGCATCTTGCAGGGCCTTGCTGGTATAGTACACCGGGTGCTCAACCCTATCCTCAAGTCGAATGAGGACTGAGCTGGTGGCTGTCAGGGAAACGGACAAGTAAAGGAGTAGCTCTTCCCCTGGCTCGGGTTTAGAAAGTAGAGGTGATTTGCCCATGTACTCTTTTAGATCTTGGAAGGCCTTCTCACACTCCGGAGTCCAGTCAATGTATTTTGTCCGAGCCTTAAGGGTTTTGAAGAATGGGGCGCAACGGTCGGTGGCCTTGGATATGAATCGTGTCAAGGCGGCGACCCTGCCCGTTAGGCTCTGCACTTCCTTCTGAGTCCTGGGAGATTGCATATCGATCAAGGCTTTGATTTTTTCAGGGTTGGCCTCGATCCCCTTTTGGCTCACCATGAAGCCAAGGAATTTTCCCGAAAATACGCCGAATGTGCACTTGGTAGGGTTCAGGCGCATTTGGTACTTCTTGAGCACAGAAAACATCTCAGAAAGTTTGTGGACGTGGTCCTCCGCCCGGACACTCTTGACAAGCATGTCGTCCACATAGACCTCCATGGACTTACCAATGTATTCTGAAAAAATGGAGTTGACCAAACGCTGGTAGGTGGCCCCGGCATTTTTGAGTCCGAAAGGCATGACTTTGTAACAATATAGGCCCCTGTCAGTAATGAAGGCCATATTGTCCTGGTCGGAGCTGTGCATAAGGATTTGGTTATAGCCGGAGTAGGCGTCCATGAAACTAAGGAGTGCATGGCCTGCCGTGGCATCAACCAGTTGGTCAATTCGAGGAAGAGGAAAACTATCCTTGGGGCAGGCCTTGTTGAGGTCAGTGAAGTCGACGCACATCCGCCACTTGCCATTTGATTTTTTGACCATCACAACATTGGCCAGCCAATCCGGGTAGGAAACCTCGCGGATGAAACCAATTTTCTGTAACTTGTCGACTTCTTCCTTCATAGCAGCATAGATTTCGGGCTTGTACTGCCTGCGCTTTTGGCGGACGGGGCGGTGCCGCGGATTAAGACTTAGGCGATGGGAGATCACCTCCGGAGAGATCCTAGGCATGTCATCATAGGACCAGGCAAAGACTTCAGCATTGGCACGAAGGAAGTTGATGAGGTCGTCTCGGAGGGCAATACTGAGCTGGGTTCCGACCCGTACCTTGCGGTCCGGGTAGGCAGGTGAGATGAGAACTTCTTCCACATGACTGTCATCTGGTTGGGCGATGGCTCTGAAAGATGAATCACGAGGATCTTCGGGAGGATCCGGGGTAGGGCAGGTGGGGGAGACAGAAATAGCCATAGAGGGCATGGCCTCTTTCTTCCGTATAGCAGGACCTGGCTGACACCTGGTTGCCTTTGACTACCCCCGTGCCACACGGGGTCGGGAACTTGATCAAAAGCAAGTGAGTGGAAATCATAACCTTCAGTTGGTTAAGGGCTGGTCGTCCCAGGATGACGTTGTACGCTGTGGGGCAGTCGACCACCAAAAACTGAGTGGTTGTGGTAGCGGACGAAGGATACCTCCCAAGGGTGAGTGGAAGGTAGATCCCGCTAAGAGGGGTGACCATATCGCCCGAAAAGCTAAGTAAAGGAGCGACCGACCGGTCAAGCCTCTCTTGGTCAATCCCAAGAGCTGTGAAGGCGGAGGCGAAGAGGATGTTGACGGAGCTACCACAATCGACAAGGATCCGTGCCACGTCGAAATTAGCTATGGTGGCCTCAATGACCAAAGGGTCATCGTGTGGAAAGATTAAATCGCGTTCCTCTTCCTCAGCAAAGGAAATGGGCGACCACCCGAGCTTAGGAGTCTTTTTGCCACGGTGGAGGTCTACAGCCATAACGCCGGAGCATTGCTGAGCACTTCGGGCGTATTCCTTCCTAGCCCTGTTGGAGTTGCCAGCGAGGGTCGGGCCCCCACAGATGGTATTGACCCGCCCCCGGCGTTGTCCGTCGGTCTTGGCCTTCTCGGTGGCCTCCTTGTCTATGAAACCATCCAACTTTCCTTCATGTACCAAAGTTTCTATTGCCTCCTTAAAGGCTCTGCATGCCTCTGTGTCATGACCATGGTTGTTATGGTAAAGGCAAAAGAAGTTCTTGTTGGCCCGGTACCGTGTTTGTGGTGGGCGGGGTGGGAGCTTGGGAAGTATGTCTTTGATCTGAGGATACAATTCTGTATAAGTAACAGTGAGAATTGTATAGACTTTGAACCTGGAGGCGTAGGATGTCTGATAAGTTTCCTCCCTTCGTTGTCCTCCACCTCTACCATCACCAAATTGCTTCTTGGTGAATTTATTGAACTTTTTTCCGGACCCCCCATGCTGGTTACCCGAGTAGGGCTTGGGCTGGGGTGGCACTATGATGGCCTGGTCGGT
The DNA here is from genome assembly GCF_963921425.1 of Dryas octopetala. Classification (NCBI taxonomy): domain Eukaryota; kingdom Viridiplantae; phylum Streptophyta; class Magnoliopsida; order Rosales; family Rosaceae; genus Dryas; species Dryas octopetala. Next base: position 9,760,861 of record NC_141373.1, on the reverse strand, counting down.
ACTGGGGCGATCCATGGTGGGCGGCTTCTTCCCATATGTTTTGAATTCAGCAGTAGCATAGGCAATGGCCTCTTGCATGAGTTCTTTGTAGGTGCGCGGATTGCGGCGGTTGAGTTCAAACAAGAAGTCCCCCTCTAGGAGACCACCCTTGAAAGCGGCGAAGGCTACCTTCTCATCACAGTCGCGACACCGAGATCGTTCTAGCTGAAATCGAGTAATGTATTCCCGGAGGGATTCCCTGCTGCCCTGTCGGACTCGAGTCAGGTCATCCGTGGTGTAGATTCTATCGGTCTGGATGATATACTGGCCTAGGAAGAGCTCTCGGAGCTCGTTGAAACAATCAACCGAGCCCGGAGGAAGTTGGTAGAACCAGTCCCTTGCACTGCCAGAGAGGGTGGAAGGGAAGATTCGACACTTCGTAATGTCATCAGCACCTTTAGATTCCAGAGCAGATCGGAAACTCATGAGGTGGTCATATGGGTCTTCCTTCCCTGTGTATGGAGTGATTTTGGGAGGTCGGACGTCGCCAACCGGAGGAGTGGATATAATGCGAGCTGTGAAGGGTCCAGGCAGCTCCCTTGTTTCTAAAGATGGGTGCCCACCACGACTTCCTCCCTCCACTCTTCTCAGGCGCTCACTGATGTCCATGAGAAGTTGTTGGAGCTGGTCTGGTGGAAGAGAGCCGCTGTTACCGGAGTCAGCGACTTGTTCACTTATGAAAGTGTCACTTTCTGCGCGGCGCCCAGCCGAGAGGACCTGCTCTTCTCCCCGTCGTCGCTTGGGACGGGGAGCCTGCTCCTCCTCCAAGTCTCGGGGACGCGGGTTGGATCGCCCCTGCTCCTCCTCCAAGTCTCTGGGACGCGGGTTGGATTCGCCCCGGTTCGTCCGCTGCTCTTCTCGCCGAGAGCGGTTGTCGTCGAGCAGATGACGACAGTCCCGATAAATGTGGAACTCTTCAGAGCGGGTAGGATGCTCGCCAGATCGGGCCCGGCCGACCGGGTGAATAAGTCTCTTTTGGAAACCTGGGGGTGGATGGCTACCTTGCCCTACATCCAATTGGCGGGGAACATTTTGGTCCCTTCGGGGGGGATCCCTCATCTCACCACTCCGGAGAGTGGTGCGTTCGTCCCTGTCATGGGGGTTCCTCCTCTCACCACTCCGGGGAGTGGTATGTTCTTCCCTGTCGCGGAGGAGTCGCTCATAAAGCTGTGTTGCACCTTTTTGGAGGTCGAGCTGTTCCTGGGTTCGTTGGAGCTGAGCCTCCAATCGCTGGATGTACTCCTCCTGATCAGATTCAGCAGTCTTCTTGCCTCGCTTGTCAACCAGCGGGGTGTTGTCGACTTGGTCGAGGATAGGACCTCCGTCACACATTGTGAGGGTCGAAAGCTCGGAAGCTAGGAAGCTCGGAAGCTCGGGAAGCTCGGAAGCTCGGGAGCTCGGAAGGTTTTTGCACCTCAACTGAGGGTAGAGAATTCAATGGGGAAAAGTTGTAACTTTCCCACAAACGGCGCCAAACTGTTGATGCTCAAAAATGGTAGAGCAGTCAACGTCGAGTCGAACCACGTAGGCCCGTTGACCCACCACTGAGTGGATGACACGTCGAAGTGGGGCAGGAACGGGTAGCTGGGTCCGACTGGTGAGTAATGAGAGAGAATGATATCCAAAGCACCCTGCGCAAGTACACAAAAGTGAGCGGGAAGGGCACCGGTGTGGTGCCGGCCAAAGCTCCTCCGACGCTCAAGTCAGTGTTTAGAGAGATCTGAGAGCAGAGTGAGTGAATAGTATAATAATGATTTCAGTTGTCCTTTTGTGACAAGAAGGTACCTCTTTTATAGTACCTTTGGAAGAGTGTCAACCAATCCGGTGACGACACGTGTCCTTTGTGGTGACTTGCACTGTAGGAGCGCCACGTGGCACCGGTCTCGAGGATCCGAGTGAGTTGACACGGGTCGGGGGCTCGGGAGGCTTGAGCTTGGGAGGCCGGAGCCTAAGAGGCCGGGGCCCAGGGGGCCGGAGCCCATGAGGCCGGAGCCTAGTAGGTCATGGGCTAGGAGCCCAGGAAGGGCTTAGTCTTTTGGGTCTAGGCCCAAACAGCATGGTGTTAAGCCTTGTGTGACTTGTCGTTATGCCGAGATGATTAGTCATATGAACACAAATCAAGGAAGGACTTTATTATAAATTAAAATTTTTTTTTTTATAAATTTTAAAACACCTACAGTCTCAATCTAAAAATTATTTTTTTAAACAACCCAAACATAATTATAATTTATATCTTATTAAAATCTCCACAATTTGGGTAAATGATTTGTTGTAATATGTATAATTGAATTTTAGTACTTAGATGGGCTCCACGTATTAGGTTAGGTATATAGAATTTTACTTTTTCTTTTAAACTCTCAGCTAACCTTGTACTATGTCAGCTGCCCCTTATGCACGCCTGTCCTTTCTCCTCTTAAGTGTGGGTGTTGGCAGGGTTGCTTTTCAGAATTTGTCCTTTGCGAGACATCACATTATTCTTCTTGTCGCTGAGGGTTTCTTGTGGGATTAATTCTTAGCGCAACATGTTATTCTGGGTTGTAAGTATTTTCGGCCGAAAAAGCTTTGTTGGTTTGACTTTCTCTGACTCGTTGAGACTTGCATTAGCTGTTAATGCTCTTCTAGCCCCAACAGTTTTTTTAGCTTATCCTTCAAATCAACTTTTTCTTTCACTCATTTCGTCATGCCCATCTCACTTAATAACCATGGAAAATAATGAAAAATTCACCACTTAGCAACTATGCCACTACCCCTAGTTTCAGACAACCTTTTAAAGCCCTACTTATCACAGTCTATTAATTGCTTCGATCACGAAGCATTGTCAAATTAATACTTCTCCATCACATTAGGTTACTTACAACTTTTTATTATTAATTTTTGTTGTTTATACAAAAAGTCTTAACTTTGATTTTCGCCTAGGCATCCTAGTTTCTTCGACCGGCCCTATACTTACATTAGGAACCCTCACATTTCTATACATATCTACGACGTCCATGTCTTTAGTTCCAGAATCCCCAAAATTCCAACTTGACTCCCTCTTCGTTTCCACACTTAACGTCTACAACACAGGGCTTGGGGCTAATTGTGATGTAACCCTCACAATAGAAGGTGAGAAATAAATAATATGTGAGCCCTTTATTTGTGAGAAATAAATAGTGTTAATTTATAATTTAATAAATGGAACCCTACCAGGTCAATGTCCTGGCAGTTGTCTCTTTCAATGTGATCAAGCACATCGTCTTCGAATCGTCGAAACAAATCGTCCATAGCTTCTTCTCCGAACTGACGATCGAGCCAGAATGGGCTCTAGAACGGCCCTTAGTTCTGTGGTCAGTATTGCTGACCTTGCTTTCCTGTCAGCTTGCTTTATATGTGAGGCACAGTCGCTTTTGAATACTTGCAAGTTTTGCAAAGTAAAAGATCCTTCAGCCTCGGTCACCTCTTTTACCTCCTTCATTGTTGGTGTATAAAATGGCAAATTGAATGTGTCCAGTTTTTCCTCTTCAATCAAACCCTGAACATATTCATCCAACTAAATTAGTTAGCTAAAGAAGGAGAATTGTCCTCCACTTATACTTGCATAGATACAATATGAACATAATTACTCGCAACAAATTTTATTTACTAAATGTTTCCTTTTCATTCATTTTAATTTGTGCTTACTCTAAACATCATTTATTACTAACAATAAAATATTGACTATATCCATATGTTTACATATTATTCGATCTACAAGTGGTCTCACCTCTATCAGATGCATTTCATGTCTCTATTAGATGGGTAGTCTGTAGAGCCGGCCCTAAGTTTTAGAGGTTGGGGCTAAAATTTAAAATGAGCCCCTTTAGTAAACACATAATTTAACTTACAACAAAAATGAATCATCAAAAATTAAAAAAAACACACATAAAAGCTATCCTCATTAATCAGAATATAAATATATATATATATATACAAAAATACTCTAAAACTAACTAGTTAGTAAGTTAATACAAAGCTAACCACTATGTTGGGCCCACCGCACAATGTAATCTCAAAATCCAAACCATTCATTTTTTAAGCCATACTTCAAAGATCATCTCTATAAAAAATCTCTAAAATCGGAAGTCATTTAGCCATTTGATTATGATAACAATTATTTATATGCTTTTATCAAAAACAGTAATCGTCTATTTATTTGATCACAATTAGATGACTAAATGATTCCTAATGTAGTTGATTTTTTACAATGATAATCTTTGAAATATGGCCTAAACAATGGACGGTTCGGATTATGAGATTAGTTATGTAGTGGGCCTAAAAGCATGATTAGTTTCATATTAACTTACTAACTAGTTAGCTTTAGAATACTCCTAAAATAGATGAGGGTAAAATAGGAAAATTGAATAATTTTTATTTCTTTTGACAACAAAAAAATTAATTTTTATTTCCTATTCCTACACAAACCAATCATGAAAAATTGAGAATGAAAATAAAAAAGTAATTAATGTTTTACTTTCCGAACATTACCAAACACATGAATTAAAATCTTACATTCGCTTCTTTTTTAAAAATGCATAGGAATTAAATTTCTAAGAAATCAATTTCGTGAACCAAACAGGCCGATAGAGGCATTTGTTTTCTTATCTACCAAGAAACTAAAAAAAAAAAAAAAGACTTTTAAAAGACTTTTTTACCACAAAAAAAAAAACAAAAAGACTTTTGAAAGACTTGAACGAAATTGCATCGAAAGATTCATAACATGGATGCCGTGAAAAAGCTGTCAAGAATGCAGTATTTTAAAATTAAAAAATGAATATATGGGGAATCCTCTGTATATACGTGACTTCACCACCATCTATATTAAAATGACACCAAATAGTCTATCAGTGAGAGACTACATTGCAAGAAAGACTGAGTGATATGGGTGTGAACCGAACGGTGGAAATAGCCCATATGGGGTGCTTGCTTTTAATGGTTTTTAATCCTTCCAATAAGCGCTACTCATGACTTGATTGACAAGGACAAAAATTGAACCAAATCTAATTCCAGCCTAGAATATGCATGGTAAAAGAGTATTCTGGTAGCTTGAATTGTAGCACAAATGTAAGCACATTTATTCTTCTTAAGCACAAAAAGATGTCCAAAACAATTCGACAAACAAAGCAATGCAACATAAATCTCCTGGGCAGTTGTATTCTTGCATATTTATTCATATGAACAATTCAGGCTTCTTTTTCAAGGAGATAACCAAGTCAATGTCCTGGCCGTTGTCTCTTTCAATGTGATCAAGCACATTGTCTTCGAATCGTCGAAACAAATCATCCATGGCTTCTTCTCCAAACTGACGGGCCAGAATGGGCTCTACCACGACCCTTAGTTCTGTGGTCAATATTGCTGCCCTTGCTTTCCTGTCAGCTTGCTTTACGTGTGAGCCCCATTCGTTTTTGAATGCTTGAAGGTTTTGCAAAGTAAAAGATCCTTCAGCCTCGATCACCTCTTTTACCTCCTTCATTGTTGGTCTATATAATGGAAAATTGAATGTGTCCAGTTTTTCCTCTTCAATCAAACCCTGAACATATTCATCCAACTAAATTAGTTAGCTAAAGAAGGAGAATTGTCCTCCACTTATACTTGCATAGATACAATTTGAACATAATTACTCGCAACAAATTTTATTTACTAAATGTTGCCCCATTGTTTCATTAATTTTATTATGTGCTTACTCTAAACATCATTTATTACTAACAATAAAATATTGACTATATGTTTACATGTCATGTCTCTATTAGATGGGTAGTCTGTAGGGCCGGCCTTGAGTTTTATGAGGCTCAGGACTAAAATTAAAAGTTGTTTCGTGATTCATATAATAAATACATGTTTTATTTTTATGAGAAATGTAATCTGTAATGCGGTTTATAAACGTACGTAGTCCAAACAAAAAAAAAAAATATATGTAATACAAATAATTTTGTTAGTACTTGAATATTCTAATATCGGTACCTCTAAAACCATATCTTTGAGTTTCAATCCGAGAAGTTCAAAAGAGGAGATGGGATCATCACTCTTAATGCTTCCCAAGATTGTGAGGACCATACTCCCTCCGGGGACTAGCGCCTCTGCACGACACCTCAAAAACAGTGTGAAGTCTCTTTTGAATTGCTCAAAGTATTCGTTATGCACAGCAGGGGGGCTAGTCTTGGCTATTTGTATGTTCCCTTTGTTCACTCCCTCTCCTGATTCTGTTACTAAACCTTTTGGAATCTGCACAAATTTTTCTCAAACCAAATGACTAAATGAGGCATAAGTATTAATATTCATGTACACTACTAGACTCCATGAGTTAACTAAATACTATTCCAAGTTCTTTTATCATGTACTATACATACCCATTTCATATACTAATTATATTTACAAAACAAATAAAGTTAAAAAAATCATAGAACTATAGAAGTCAACTGACTAATAAAGTTAGGAATTAGAAAAACGGTTGATTGAGCTTGTTAGGTAAAGCATACCCACTTTTGTTTACTATAATAAAAAAGTGAGAAAAGCACAATCAACAACATTAACAAGGGCATGAGTTAGCTAGAAAAAGCAATATTATCAACCTCAGAGATCCACATAAGAGCATAAGAGGAGTGAACAAAGTGGAGAGAATTGTGTGGAAAGAGCCTGCCATAGAAAGAACCCGGCATTCCTGCAATGAAACATGGCCCGAACTTCTTCTCATTTGCTTCAAGTTTCTTGTAGAAGTCTGGCAGTGACCTGAACACTGTGTTGAAATCGATCGTTCCCGGGCAGATCATTCAAGAACACTTGGACTGATGATGGTGGCCGGTTCAGCTTTTCAAATGTGGTGTGGATTTTGTCTATGATATTTGATACCACCAAAAGGGTGTTGGGTCCTGAAGAGCATCCTAAGTCTGCAATTTTCAAACACTCCTCTGGGAATAGATTACAGCAGAGCTCTTCTATGCTTGCATCTACTATGGGCTTCACCATTGAAATCACAGCCCTCTGAAACAAAAAACAGAAATTACCATTATTTAACACATTAAGATCGAAATTTAAGAAGTAATTAACATAAAAAAGAAAGAGAGAAATTAAACAGAGAATTAATTTTCACTAACTTGTGGTAGGGAATTGCTTGCATAGCTTGTTTTCCCAACTCCTCCATTCATGTGAAGAACTTGCTGTAACTCCATTATTTTTGTGCTTAATTTCAAATGTGCTCCTCTTTCAGTCGTCCTATTGGTACCTATTGTGCTTGAACACACTCGCATATTTATAATTGAATGCTTACCTAATAGTTGGCTAGCTTACCTAATAGTTGGTGTCCTACATCTCTAAAAAGGTGTCATCTGTTGGTGTGAGTCAACCCATGTGATTATTGTGTAATTATTAGAATTAGTTAGGTGATTTATTAATTCCTATATTTTAGTTATAGGCCCATGTATATAAACCACACTTTGTGGTCTTAATCAATTAAGCAGAAATCATATTGAAACCCTAAAACCTTCTGAGTACATGGTATCAGAGCATGGTTCTCTATCCTACTGGTTTTTGAAGAATTTTTTCCATAAAAATTCTATTGTTCAGAAATCCTACTGTTCCTTTCCGCTGCACAACCCCTCTGTCACCTTCGTTTGCTGAACAACTCCCCTGCCACCGTCGCTCGCTGCACACCCCCCCCTCTGCTGCTCCAAGTCGACCAGCAGCAACGCCGACAGCCTGTGACTGTTTGTGCACCAGCGACGCCGACGCCACCTCTGCCTTCCTCGTGCGCCGGCGACTGCGCGCGCCTCCTGACTGTGCGCGCCTCCGCCTCTGCCTTCCCCATGCACCGACGACTGTGCGCGCCTCTGCCTCTGCCTTCCTCCTGACTGTGCGACTGTGCGCGACGCCGACCCGCCTACCCGCGCGCGCACATCGTCTGCCTGGGTGCGCCTCCGCCAGCCTGTGCGAGTCTCCGGCTGACTGTGCGCACTGACCCGCCTGCCTGAGCGAACCTCCACCCGCTTGTAGGTGCACCGATTCTCTATTTGCCTCTTACTGTAGCAGTGCAGCCGACCCATCCCTCTTCGTGATTGCTTGGCTGCTTGCTGGTCTGTGTGTGTGTTCTCTCTGTTTTGTCAATCATCATGTCTCAGACACCTCCCTCTAGTCCTGGAGGCTCGAACAGGAATAAGAACAAAGATGTGGTTAACCCAAAACCACCGTTGCCTGCTCTCCTCCGTTAAGTTCTCAGGATGTGTCATCACTAATCTCACCCGAGAAAACTTGATGGCTCGAATTATATTGATTGGGCTCTCATCGTGCAGAATAAAATTAGAGGTCGAAAACGGTGGGGTTTTATCACAGGAACAAAAGCAGCTCCAGAAGATGTGAATTTCTGATGAGTTTGAAACATGGGAGGATGAGAATTTGCATGGTCAAGTCTTGGCTTCTTGATGCTATGACTAAAGAAGTCTGATATCTCTTTATTCGATTACCGACGGCGAAGGACATCTAGGACGCAACCAAACAAACTTATGCAGTGAGCCAAGATGCTTCTAAGGCCTATCAACTCCATTGTGAGGTAATCTCTGTACGTCAAAATGGTGGGTCTATTATTTCCTATTTTGGCAAGCTACAAAAACTTTGGCAGGATATTGATGCAATTGAGCCTTGCATTATGGATTATGCGAGTGATGTTGAAAAATATACCACTATGATTAACTCTTAGAGATTATACATGTTTCTAGCTGGTTTGGATTCTCATCTAGATGGAGTTAGAGGCCATATTCTTGCCATGTCTCCTCTGCCTAAATTACAGGCGGCCTATCCGAGGCTAATCGGCAGAAAGCTATGATGGGGGGTGCTGATGGGGCAGTCGCTATGGCGGCCCGCAAATTCTCATATAAAGATGCTAAGAAAACTGACCGGAAGTGTACTCACTGTGGGGGTACGACCCATATGGTCGAAAAATGTTTTAAGCTTCATGGCTATCCAGAGTGGCATCCGAAGGGAATGAAGGCTTATTCTTCTAATCCGAAGGTTGATAACTCAAGTTCTAGGGTGAACTCTGTTTGTTCCTCCAGCTTTGTTGCCAAGTCAGGTATCTCTAACTCTGCTTTGAGTACTTTTGCTTGTACTAGTAATGGTGCATGGATAATTGATATAGGTGCTACGGATCATATAACTTCTGATCGTTATGTTTTTAGTCATCTTTCATCTGTCTGTCCTAAACCATTTATTGTTAATGCTAATGGTGTGTCATCTCCTGTTCTAGGGGGCGGCACGGTCTCCTTCTCCTCTGATTTGTCTTTACATAATGTGTTGTTTGTTCCTTCTTTAAATTGTAACCTTATTTCTGTTAGTCAACTAACCAGAACTCATAATTGTGTGGCCACATTTTTTCCTACCCATTGTGTTTTCCAGGACATTCTTACCAAGGAGAAGATTGGCAGTGGTAGAAAGAGTGGTGGATTGTACTATCTGGATAGTGGGGTTTCCGCTTCAGACGGTCATACTGGCATTGTGAGTCTCGTTCGTGATGGTTCCTCAGAAAATAAGAAGAAGATCTGGTTGTGGCATCGCCGACTTGGTCATCCTTCCTTTAGTTATCTTCGGCGTTTATTTCATGGGCTGTGCTGCAAGAGGCTTCGAGCAATTCCTGAACTTCCACCACATATAACAATAATATCAGTGGTTGATTGCATATCTTTGGAAACATTTCCAGCATTGTCCAACATGTTGGAACATAATGACACGCATGGCATTGAAAAGATGGACTTGTCTAATTGCCATAGACTATGTGATAATCTGGGCTTGGACGTGGCAAAGATGGCAAACATATTACTGAATCAGGTCACTCTCTCTCTCTCTCTCTTTCTCTATCTCTCTCTCTTTGTATATATATATATATATATGAATGTTAATAAGTTAATAACAAGATTAATTACTGTGTAAATTCACAGGTAGAGAACTCTTGCTTTGGCGTTGTATTTCCAGGAAATGAAGTGCCAAAGTGGTTCAAGTGCCGTGAAGATGTATGTGTGCAAATTAATGGTGTCGACCATGAGTCTGGTGAAGTGGGAGAATGGCATGAAGTCAAGTGGGAAGATATATATATTAATAAGGAAGTCAAGGATAAGTTCTGTGAAGTAGTTATGGAAATCCCTCAAAATTTCAAATACTGGGAGAACACAGGAGTGGCTGTATGTGTTGTTTTTGAAATGACGGAAGAGTTTGTTGGTCGTCCTGGTTTTTGGTACGATTTTTCGATCAATGGACTTTCCATAGATCGAAGGAAATATTCTCATATGCCTTTTATTTATTGGTCGGATGAGTTGACACCTCATGATCATGTGTGGCTAAAGTATATTCCATTATCTATTGACTTCAAGTCGGAGCTGGATGGAGAAACAGAGACTCCATCTGTGCCTTATGTCTGTCGAGTTACCTTTGGCTACCCAGGCGGTAGTGGGTGGTTCTTTAAAAGCTGCGGGGTCCACCTGGCTGGTATGCCACAGGATGGTAATGAAGATGAAAACAAAGACGACGGAGATGATGATGATCATGAAAACGATAATGAAGGTGATGATGGAGGCCATGAACAACATTGTCGTTTTTTTTGGCCACCTTGTCTTAAGAAGCAAAGAACCTCGGTCTCTCATAATTTCCTGGGTGATGACGAAGACGGCGGAGATGATGGAGATGATGATGATGATCACCATCATCAGGAAGATGAAGATGGTGAGCATGAAAGCGATGATGATGGTGATGAACAACCTTGTCTAAAGAAGCAAAGAACCTCCTTCTATAATTTCATGGGCCTGCCCTGATTCGGTTCGTGTTCCGTTCTCTGTTGTTGTTGTTGTTGTTGTTGCTGGGCTTTATTTGTGTTTTGGACTTTCAATGAAATTTTTGAATGCACCCTTCATTTGTCAATTGTCTAACTTCATTTTATTTTGCATCTATATTTCTTTAGAATTTATAAAATGAAAGAAAACCTTGTTTATTTATACAAAGAATTTAGAAAGAAACTAGAAAATATTGAAAAAAATTCAATATGTGGAAGCCTATGTGGATTTGCTAGTGTCTCAGATGTATACCTTCCCTTTTGCTCTAAATTCTTAAATCTCTGCCTTTTCCTTACGGCCACAATTCCTGGATCTTTCTATTCATCCCGGGATGAAATACATTAAAAACAACCATAATGCTCAAACTTATATGTTTCAGTGATGGAAGGGTAGCTTGTTGGGTTTCTCATCATTTGGATTGAGTAGGTGGTATTTGTCTTAGATGTGTACGTACCACAAAATTATTCCTCACCAAAAGAGTTGGCAATCTAGAAGGAATTGATTGATTTTAGTATCTACCCATAGACAACACATTGCTTGCCAAGAATAAACACATTACTCAATTCGTTTTAGCAGAAGATATTCATTGCAGTTGCAGGGTATGTAACCATAGACCTAAATCATGTCTAGAATGCCAATTTTGATTATTCCTTTAGCAGATAACAATGTTGATTATTCCTTAAATGTTACATATGCTTTTAAACTTGTAGGTATGAATTTAAATTTATCAACAAAATCGTTGAATGGATCTCAGTCCAACTACTAAACTACACAAATCTGGAGGTGGCCAAGTACCCAGTTGGAATAAAGTCTCGTCTACAAGATATGAATAAACTTTTAGGTGTTGGGAAAAATGATCGTCGCATAGTTGGGATATGGGGAACTTCTGGCATAGCCAAGATAACAATTGCTAAAGCAGTTTTTAATTTAATTGAAGTTTGATGGTAGTTGTTTTTGGAAAATGTTTGAAAACATAATAATTGGGCAATTCCTGAACTTCTTCCACCAAATATAGGAATAATATCATTGGTTGATTGCATATCTTTGAAAACATATATTTCCAGCATTGTCCAACATGTTGGAAGATAATGACACACAGGGCATTGAACATATTCCAGCATTGTCTAATTGCCATAGACTGTGATAATCTGAGCTTGGACGTGGCAAAGATGGCAAACATATTACTGAATCAGGTCACTCTCTCTCTCTCTCTGTGTATATATATATACACAGAGAGAGAGAGAGAGAGAGAGAGAGATAATAAGCTAATAACATGATTAATTACTGTGTAAATTCACAGGTAGCGGAAAAGGACTCTTGCTTTGAAGTTTTATTTCCAGGAAATGAAGTGCCCAAGTGGTTCAATCGCCGTGAAGATATATGTGTGCTAATTAATGAAGCCGACTATGACTATGAGTTCTGTGAAGTGGATGAACACATTGAGAAAGATTTATATATTAATAAGGAAGTCAAGGATAAGTTTTAGGAAGTAGTTATGGAAATCCCTCAAAATTTCAATTACTGGGAGAACACTGGATTTTCTTTATGTGTTGTTTTTGAAATGACACAAGAGTTTGATGGTCTTCCTAGATTTTGGTACGATATTACGATCAATACACTTTCCATAGGTCGAGTGAAATATTCTTATGTGCCTTTTTGTTTTCGGTCGGATGAGTCTACACCTTATGTGTTGCTAAAGTATATTCCATTACCTATTGACTTCAAGTCGAAGCTGGATCACTACAAGAAAAAAAGCTTTGGGCGACGAACATAGTTCCGCTCCCAAAGTCAGATTTCGTCGCCCAAAAGTTTGGGCGACGAACTGAGTTCGTCGACAATTTGGCCGCCCAATCGATGACACCCAAGAGTTTGGGCGACGAACCAGTAAATTTCGTCGCCCAAAGACACCTGGGGCAACGGTTTTTTTTGTCTCCTAAAGCACACGATTCCTCGCCCAAAACGGCTTTGGGCGACGAAATTGTTCGTCGCCCAAATCATCTTTTAGGCGAAGAATAAGCAGTTTCGTCGCTCAAAGGATGTTTGGGCGACGAAATTGTCCGTCGCCCAAAGCCGTTTTGGGCGAGGAATAAGGATGTTCGTCGCTCAAATTGTTCTTGGGCGACGAAATTATCCGCGCCTAAACACGTTTTGGGAGAGGAAAAATTGATTTCCTCACCCGAACCTACTTTAAGCGACGAAATTGTTCGTGGCCCAAGTATAATTTGGGCGAGGAATGATTAAATTCGTCGCCTAAACATATTTTTTTAAAAAAAAAAATTTTAAAATTTTAATTTAAATTATATATTTGAATTTAATATAAAACAAAAAAATCTTTATTCAAAAACTATATAAAACAAAATTAAGAAATTTTATATATCCAAATATTCATACAAAGTAGAAACAATTTAATACTGTATGCAAATATAATCGGTACATCACTAATGGCCCCTAGGTCAGTAGCATCATCAGCATCGGTGAAGGAGTCTGGCATGCACTGGTCAATGTTCGGTGGCAGCACAAATCCAGGTACAATCCTGGCCAACTGGTCAAACATGCTGTATCTGTTGCACCTTACTCGTCTGCTCCGCATATGCCGCTCTCGATTTTTCTAGCTGACCCTTCAACAGCTGCACTTCAGTGGACAGGTTGACTAATTCTACAGATGGCTGAGACGAAAACCCGGTGCTGAGATCACGAACCCGACCCGCTCCCATCCCGCGTATCTCTCTACCACGCCTAACACTCAGTGTCTCCGTCATAATACGAAGACCGGCATCGCGATCGGGGACTGGGATCGACTCCAATGGAATGTCCGGAGGATACTGGCTGGCCACCTCCTCCAAATAACTCGCCTTCTTGGCGAGCATCTCAGCCTTCAAAATGTTATACACAAGTTAGAAATTAGGAAATCAAATACAAATATTAAAAATTGTGAAATAAAACTAAAATATAAAAAACTATTGTGCTTCGCCTTGCCCTTGTCGTTGCCGAGTCGGCCATAAACATCCCCGTAGTTGTCGAGCTCCGGAAATTGCGAACCAGCCTGAAAAAGAATGTAATGTTGACAAAAACTCAAACAATACTAAGGAATATATATATTAAATTAAATAATGGCGCACCTGACGATACGACTCCACCCGGCATGAGAAGGGCATGGAACCACCATATGATCAATCCTTGCAGGCGTTTTTCGGTTCTTAAGACTGGCATTCGACTTCCTTTGTTAAATATTAAGCAAATTATAAATGCATTAGTGCATACACAATAAAGGAATAACATAAGAAAAAAGATTTTTGAAGTCTTAAAATGATATAACATGCCAAAAATTTCGGACTCTGAAAAATGAGTGCACAACCACTGCCACTGATCAACCTGAGATGCCATCTCCGGAGGAGGGCTGGCCAATGCCTCAGCTGCCGATCCAAACATGTTATATTCCCTGTGCAGCTCGTGCTTCCATTGTGTGTAAACTGTTCTCAATAACTTCTCCATATACCTAGCTACATCCGGATCCTCCATCCGAATGTCATAGTTTATCTGAAAAAAATGCAATTATCAAATTGTTATGAATGATCAAATTAATCATTTTGTATTAATCGAAATATACTCACAGAAATGGAGCCCATAATGCTCCTCTTGATGGCACCATCAACCTTTTCCTAACTAGGGAAAAGCATGGGGCAGTCGGCACGGATAATCGCCCTGACAAAGGAAGCGAAAGTACTATGCACCTTCTTACTCGGTCGTAGGTGATCTTGCTGAACAACGATGCGAATCCTCTCGTTCGTCGTGCGCGTGAGTCGAGACGCCTTCAACCATTTACTTATCCCCTTCGTGGTTTTGGTACCTAGAAAAGCAAATTAATATAACATATTAATTTCACAGTAATCTTATAACATCTAAATAAAATTAAACATAAACACAAGTGCTGTGAAAACATTTTTCTTACTTTCTGATGATGAGGCAGTACGAGTGGATGATGCAACATTATCATATGCGCCATAACGGTGACCACGTCGGGCCCTCCGTGCCGACTGAATCGCAGACCCAATACTAGATGAGAGATCTGGGGCTATCGCCGGGGTTGATTCGCCCTGGGCTATGAGGTCGGGCTGTACTGCAGGGGCGGGCTGGGCTGCAGGGGCGGACATGGATGCTGAACTGGACTTCCGAGATCCACCCATGTTCGAGATCAAACGCATCTGCACAATTCAATAAATATTTATGTTAGTCAAAAAGAAAACTAAAGTAATGACTTATTAATCTGAATCATCATTATCACTTACTAATATGAATCACCATTATCAATTACTAATCTGAATCACCACTAGAAATACTCTTTTCATCATCATCATCATCATCATCATCATCGATACCATCAACATCATCATCTTCATCTTCATCTTCATCTTCATCTTTATCTTCATCATCTTCATCATCATCATCATCGATGAAATCATTAACATCAATTCGGGGAAGTGGCCCAAGATCAATTGATAAGGCATCGATCTCAATTGGAGGAACGTCATGTATCTCGACTTGTTGTATGATAACATCATTGTTGTATGGATTGGGTATGGTCGAAGATGAATCCTCTTGATAGGCCACGTCATCCTGATTTTCTTTTTTCGGAATATCCCATATATTTCGATTATGAATCATCTGAGCTACTTTCCAACCCACACCCGCCTTAGGATCATCCAGATAACATACTGGTTTTGCCATTGTGGCAAGAATAAATGGATCATTCTCATACCATCGAGTGTTTGTGTTCACAAATATTAAGTCATAATCGAGTTTAATACTGTTGTTCCTATTCGAGTCTGTATTAAACCAATGACACTTAAATAACACAACTTGAAAGTGATGCGAGTACAAGACTTGATGTACACTCGTCAGCTTGCCGTAGAAATCTACCGTGCCAGTCTCCAAGTTCTCTACACAAACCCCGCTATTTTGAGTGCTCAAGATGGCATCTCGTTTTACAGTTAAAAACTTAACTCCATTCACATTACATTCGGAAAACGTTTCAACCCATTGAATGCTACTCGCCAAACTCATTAACTCCTTGTATAACGGCGAATTATCATCAGTCAGCTTTTCCATATGTTAAAAGACAATGGAATTAATATATTACAAAAAACATACAAACACATGAACGAACTGATCATTATTGCCAGTAATCACTTACATGTTCCTTAAACCATTTAGGAAACAATTCCCGATGCTTTTTCTGTACACGTTCCCTGTCCCATCTTGGATAGTCGCAATTCATTAGTTCCTCATGCTCAATGCGTAAAGAGTCAACTTCTTCGCAATTATTGAGTATGAACCAATGAGCCACCTCATATCGTGTTTCGAGAATTCAACAGCTGGTTTAGGGGCTTCGCCAAATGGTCGTGTAATTTGAGAAAAGACAGAAAGTGTCTCATTTTTTTCACCACCGTCGTCGTTGCGTTGGGGCCGATTGAATGACGTCTCAACACTGCTGAGATACATTGCACAATAGGTGATGGATTCATTTGCAATGTATGCCTCCGCTATGGAGCCTTCGGGGCGTGCCCTATTTCGAACGTACCTTTTGTAATTACCCAACATTCTGCAAATGTAAGTACATAGTGAGAAAACTTTTAAGAGTAACATAGAGCTAAACTTGAAGAATAGTAACAAAAAAGTTTAGGAATTGTTACCTTTCTATTAGGTACATCCACCGATAACTAACCGGCCCAGCAAGACTTGCCTCTTGCGGTAAATGTATCATCAAGTGAATCATTATATCAAAAAAGGCCGGTGGAAATATTTGTTCAAATTTGCATAGGATGTACACAATCTCATCTTTCAATTTTGACATGTCTGACACACGCAACGTCTTAGCGCATATATGCTGAAAGAACCTCGACAACCCAACAATCGGTTCAACCGCATCTTTGGGCAAAAATTTTCAAATACCCATCAGAAATAGACATTGCAATAAAACATGACAATCATGACTTTTCAAGCCCAAAATTTTTCCAGAGTCGATTTTCACATTTCGTGAGATATTGGCCGCTTATCCATCTGGAAATTTGACCAATGCAAGAAACTTTAAAAATTCTTTCTTATCCCCAGACTTCACGGTATAAAATGGATGTTTCTTTATCATTTTATTACCCTTATTTGTTAACCACAAATGTTTCATGATGCCCATTTCTTGCAAATCTTATCGAGCCTTAATTGTGTCCTTTAATTTTCCCTCAATGACCAAAATTGTCCCCACCAAACTTTCGCACACGTTCTTCTCAATATGCATTATATTGAGATCGTGCCTGATTTTCAACTTGGACCAATACGCCAACTCGAAGAATATCGACTTGTTCGTCCAATTTAGATGTGCAGGTGACCTTGATATATTTCGTTCTTTGTTAGAGGGATGTTTACCAATCCGGCCAAATTCTAAGTTATTCAACTGCCTCAAGATGTCATCACTAGATAATTCTTTAGGTTTCACGCCCATCTCTTTTTTTCCGTCAAAGGCCTCCTTACTGTGATGTCATTTATGATCCCTCGGCAACCATCTTCGGTGGCCCATATAACATACTTTACCACTGTGCCAAGCGGAAGTTATATCCTTATTACAAGTAGGACATGCCATATAACCCTTGGTGCTCCAGCTTGATAGATTCTCATAAGCTGGGAAATCATTTATTGTCCACATGACTGCCGTACACAAGGAAAACATTGTTCCGGTGGACTTATCATATGTCAGCACACCATTTTGCCACAATTCTTTCAGCTCATCAATCAACGGCCGCAAATATACATCGATCTCCTTGTCAGGGGATTGCGGTCCCGGATTTAATAGCGTCATAATTGTGAATTCTTTTTTCATGCATTTCCAGGGAGGCAAATTATAAGGAACCACGACCACTGGCCAAGTGCTGTGAGATCTGCTCATATTTCCGAATGGATTAAATCCATCAGTAGCAAGTCCTAATATGACATTTCGTGGATCTGCTGCAAAATCCGAATATATCTTGTCAAATTCTTTCCATGCGCTTCCGTCTGCAGGATGTCTCATCACATCATCCTCAACCCGCTTATCTTTGTGTCATCTCATGTCACTTACAGTATGTGTCGACATGTATAATCGTTGCAATCTTGGCTTAAGTGGGAAATAATGCAACACCTTTTGAGAAATCTGCTTCTTTCTCTCTACAGACTTGTTCTTATATCTCGACTCATTGCACACAGGGCATTTATCCTTCCCTTGGTGTTCTTTGTAAAATAATACACAATCATTCTTGCATGCATGAATCTTTTCATATCCCAAACCGAAATCTTTCAACACCTTATTCGCAAGATAATGGATTTCAGGTATATGATTGTTCTTTGGAAGCATTCGTTTCAAAATCCTCATCAACTGATCATAACTTCGATTCGAATATTGATTAAGTACTTTCCAATGCATTAACTCCACAACAGCAGTTAGCACTGAGAACTCTTCACAATCAGAGTACAATTCCCGCTGAGCTTGTTTCAACAATCTCTCATACTAATCATACTCTTCTCTTTGGACTTCGGGTAACCCATCATTTTCATCCATATTATCGTTCTCTGTATCATCCTGATTGACTTCGTGATCAAGCGATGGATATGGATAAACATCGTTTATTATGCTCATCACTTGGTCATTATTATCACCAACAGATTTAGTTGTTTTCAGAATTGTTCGAGCATCCGAGGAAGTCGAAGCATAAACTCTCGATTCACCATGATAATACCATGTCGTATAGTTGTGTGACATCCCATATTTCACAAAATGAATTTTGACTTCACGCACTGTCTTCCATAAACTGTTGTTATAATTCTGGCACGGACATCTTATATTATTTTGAGCATTGACATGTTCCTGTGCAACTTGGATAAATGACTCGATCCCATATAAATATTCATCACTAACACGATTCGTATTACGTATCCACTGTCAGTCCATGATGCCTATTTCCATATTACACGACAATTAGAAAAAGATTCGTCACCCTTCTGTGTCTCCTTATGCCTCCGGTAAAGACCCTATCCCATTCGAGAATGCACATATGTGTCGTGGTTGTTGGCTCACATGACGTAGTTTCGATCTGGGAAAATTTCGACAGCATCTCCCTATGGTTCTCCAAGTGCACGACGTAGATATTTAAAACAAATGTCTAGTATGCACTCGAAGAACACATAGGGAGATGTTGCCGAAATTTTCTCAGATCAAAACCACGTTACATGAACCGCTAACCACAACACATAATTGTGCACTCCCAAACTGTCTATTGGTAATTTGGACAATTCAAGAATCATATTGGAGCGCAGTCACGCCCAGCGTTCATGCGCGCATCCAACAGACTCTCGAACGAGTCTAAGGTGAATTTAAGTTTAGTGTACAAAGTTATCCACTGATAACTTCGCACGACGAGTTGAATGTACAAAGTTATCGACTGATAACTTCGCACAGGCGCTTCGTGCCACATCACCTAACCCAGTACTCGAGGAGTGCTGGACTATGTCATCAAGAATTTTGCAATTACAACTAAATTAAATATAACATACAAACTAAACTATAATTAATCTAACAATATACATACATACAAACAAACTATTAAATTTTAGCATTTAAGAACATACAAACTAACTAATCAATTTTATAATTAATTTTAACATACAAACTAATTCACTAAAAAAGTTTAATACAATTATATATGAAACATTAAATACTAAATCATACAAAAACTTAACTAAAAGATAAATTAAACACATACCTCACCAAAAATGCAATTATCCTTCACAACAAATGCAACATTATCCTTCTTTCACAAAAAAAAAAAAAATCATTGTCAAATATTAACCCAACATCAATCTAAATTCAGATTTCACAACCAAACCACTAAATTAAAAAAAACCACAACATTAACTAATTACCACTAAAATCAGAAATTTCACAACCAATTTATGCAAAATTCACAACAAGTGCAAATTGTCCAATCCTACAAATGCAAAATCCACAATATTAGAAAACATAAAAAACAGAAAATAACAAAACTTAATTAAAATAACAGAAATTGAAAAAAAAAAAAAATTACCTTGTGTTTCGGTGAGCTGGTTTCGGGTGGGGGGGGATTGGGTTTCGGTGGGGGTGGGTTTTCGGGGGAGGGTGGGTTTCGGGGGGGAGGGGTGGGTTTCGGTGGGAGGGTGGTTTTCGGGGGAGGGTGGATTTCGGGAGGGGTGGGTTATGGGTTTCGGGGGTGGGTTTCGAGGGGGTGGGTCTCCGATGGGGGAGTGGGTTTCGGTGGGGGGGGTGGGTTTTCGGGAGAAGGGAGGATGGGGTGGGTTTTCGGGTGGAGGGGGTGGGTTTCGGGGGGGTGGGAGTTGCCGATGGGGGGGTGGGTTTCGAGAGTAGGGAGGAGGAGGGGGGGTTTTGGGTTTCGGGGGAAGGAGGAGGGAGGAGGAGGAGGAGGAGGGAGGAGGCGGCAGCCGAGAGCAGGGAGGAGGCGACAACCGAGAGCAAGGATGAGGCGCAGCTGAGAGGGATGAGGAGGTGCGAGCTGAGAGGGAGTGAGAGTGAGTGAGTGAAATGCTGAATTGAACCCATAAATGGGTTAAATTGAACGACTTTGGGCGACGAACATGATTCCGTCGCCCAAAGCATCTTTAAGCGAGGAATTCATGATTTCGTCGCCCAAAGAAACTTTGGGCGACGGAACCATCTTCGTCGCCCAAAGTCCTTGACTTTAGGGCACCGTTTTATCAAGCCATAATTTCAGACTTTGGGCGACGAATAGTTCGTCACCCAAAGTTAATTTTTGGTATGAACCATGATCGTTCATACGTTCGAGCTCCAATACCAAACTTCTAGATCTCCAATTGACTTAATTTTTTGGAGGAATGATCTTTGAGTAGGAAACTAATAAATGAACGGTTCGGATCATTAAAAACACAATCGACATATAAAGTTCTACATATAAATCAGTGGATTTTACACTTAAATAATAAAATTTTATTAACTATTTCGTTCAAACCTTGTCGATTCAATAATTGTGAAGACAATAATGTCATTACAACAATTATAATCGTTCATCATCTATGTTCATACGCAAAGTTCATCCCTGCAAAAAATCGGCTCAATCAGAGTTCATCTAGCCGTTCGATTATGATTATAAAAACCATGATCTTTCATACACATTAAATGCTAAACCTAACTTCTACTTCTCCGATTGAGATAATTTTTTGTATGGGTGATCTTTGAGTGGGGGACTAGCCAATGATCGGTTCGGATCGTTAAAAACATAACAGAAATCTGAGCTTCTACATATAAATACACTTGAAGAGTATAATTATATTAACTTTTTCGTAGAAATTTTGGCGATTCAACAATTTGTGAAGAATACAATGTAATTTCTAAGATCAGAACCATTCATTTTATTCGTTTATACTAGAAGATCATCCCTGCAAAAAATCGGCTAAATCGGAATTCATCTCCTCCTTCGATTAGTATTAGAAAATTCACGATCATTCATAAGTCAACCACTGTTACCTAACTTCTACATCTCCGATTGAGCTAATTTTTTGCAGGGATGATCCTTGAGTGGGGAATTAAAAAATGAATGGTTCAGATTATTGAAAACACGATCGACATATAAGGTTGTACATATAAATGAACGATTTTTACACTTGAAGAATAAAATTCTATTAACTTTTTCGTTAAAACCTTGTAGCTTCAATAATTGTGAATACCACAACGTGATTATCACGATCAGAGCCATTCATCATATATGTTCATACTCAAAGATCAACCCTGCAAAAAATCGGCTCAATCGGAGTTCATCTACACGTTCGATTATTATTATAAGAATCAAGATCGTTCATACACCCTAAATGCCAAATCTAACTTCTACATCTCCAATTGAGATAATTTTTTGCAAAGATGATCTTTGAGTGGGGCACTAAGAAAGATCGGTTCGGATCGTTAAAAACACAATAGAAAAGTGATATTCTACATACAAATACACTTGAAGAGTATAATTCTATAGCTTTTTTGTTGAAACTTTGTCGATTCAACAATTGTGAAGACTACAATGTAATTTCAATGATCGGAGCCGTTCATTTTATTCGTTTATACTCAAAGATCATTCATGCAAAAAATCGCCCAAATCGGAATTCATCTACTCCATCGATTAGTATTAGCAAATTCTTAATCGTTCATACATTCAAGCACTGTTACATAACTTTTACATCTCCAATAATCCTAATTTTTTGCAATGTTGATCTTTCAATGAGGAATTAAAAGTTGAACGGTTCGGATCGCTGGAAACACAATCGCATTGTATGAATAGCATACATATAATTGTACAAAAAAAAAAAAAAAGGAATGAGCCTTGGGGCGAGGAACATAGAATTTCGTCGCCCAAAATACTTTGGGCAACGAACATGTTCCTCGCCCCAAGTAATTTGGGCGACGAAATATGTTCCGTCGCCTAAAGTACTTTGGGCGACGAAACTGTATGTTCTTCGCCCAAAGTTCGTTTGGGCGACGAAATTTGTTGTCGCCCAAAATATGTTTGGGCGACGAAATTCTATGTTCCTCGCCCAAAGTTAGTTTGGGCGAGGAATATGCAATTTCGTCGCCCAATGTATTTGTCAATTAATTTTTTGGCGCTTCAGTTTAGGCGACAACATCATTTCGTCACCCAAAGTAAATTTAGGCGAGGAACATGGTATTCGTCGCCCAAAGTCCCTTTGGGCGACGGACGTGTTTGTCGCCCAAATTTGCATGATGTTGAGCGACAAATTTTTTTGTTCGTCGCCCAAAACTACTTTGGGCGACGAATATATGTTCATCGCCCAAATATGTTTTTCTTATAATGGATGGAGAGACAGAGACTCCATCTGTGCCTTATGTCTGTCGAGTTACCTATGCCTACCCAAGGGGTAGTGGGTGGTTCTTTAAAAGCTGCGGGTTCCACCTGGCTGGTATGACCTCAACTTATTTATGTTGAGATATGACCTTGTTGGGGCCCACACGAGTCGTTTTGTGTTAATTCGAACCGTTCATTTTTTACATCTCCATTGATAGATTATTCTTGCAAAAAATTAGTCAAATCGGAAATCATTTGCCTATCTAACTTTGATAAAACAAATGGACGGTTTCATCGAAAATATTTGGTTCGTCCATTTATTTGATCAAAGTTAGATAGGCAAATGATTTCCGATTTGGCTAATTTTTTACAAAGATGATCTATTAATGGAGATGTAAAAAATGAACGGTTCGGATCGATACAAAACGACTCATGTGGGCACTAATAGGGTATACCTTAACATAAATAAGTTGAGGTATACCTCAATAGAAGGAGTCTATTTAACTTATAATTAATAATGCGGATAACTTAAATCAAAAAATAATTAAATACAAATGACATGGCTTGGTCATGTCATCAATGCACAAACTGTTGGTGCCTTACTTTTTCAAATTTAAAACATTGATTCTTTTTACAACCGAAAACAACTAACCACCCACTTAAAAATTAAAATAGCATAAGTGTAGAAATAATGGATTCGTTATTTCTACCACCCACGAGATGTAGATAATATAGCTCTGGAGCAAGAGACCCACCTACTAATCGTGCCTCATGGATTCGTTATAAGATGTAGAAATAATGGTAGAGGCTGTTTTTTTGAAGGAAACCCATAACAAATTTCTAAATACAACATGTATATATTATATGGATGGGTCTGTTTTTTGCTAAAAAAAAAAATTTCTGGGTCTGTCGGCAAATAGTTCTTGTCATGCCACAATATTAATTTAAGGTTACTTTAATTACCACAAAAAACTGCTATAGTAATGAAATTAATATCGTCGCACAAGACTGGAAGGTGCACCGAAAGTTCCTGATCATGAACTGATCCCACCTAACTTCATGTACTCACATTTATTGTCTTTGCAAGGCTGAAGGCACAATTCCTGATATAAACTCTTTGAGGTATTTGTTTTCTTATCTGCTATACCCACACAAACACAAACTAGCTATATGGCTTCCATCAACAATCAAGGAGCCTCCTTTTCTTCTGCTTCCCTCCAAGTCCAACATTCATGCACATACGATGTCTTTCTGAGTTTTCGAGGTGAGGATACTCGCTATGGCTTTACAGGAAATCTTTACAATGCTTTGGATAAGAAAGGAATTAAAACCTTCATAGATATTGACCTTACAAGAGGAGAAGAAATATCAAGGACGCTTCCCAAAGCAATTCAAGAGTCCATGATTTCCGTTATCATATTCTCCGAAAACTATGCGTCCTCAAAGTGGTGCTTGGATGAACTCCTTGAGATTCTTCGTTGTAGAGAATCAAAGCAACAAATAGTTTTACCAATTTTCTACAAGATGGAACCCTCAGATATAGGACATCTCAGAGGTAGTTTCGGAAAAGCACTTGCTGACCATAAAATCAAATTCAAGGATAACGAAGAGAAGGTGCGTGGATGGACAAGAGCTCTTCAACAGGCATCAAAGTTATCTGGATGGCCTTTCAAGGAGGGGGAGTATGTTTCTAACCACTAAATATAGTATTTACTGTTTTACATATTCTATATTTGAGGGCTATATATGATATATCTTCCTTTTTAAGCTTTGTTTTCCTCAAAAAAAAAAAAAAAAAAAAAAATCTTTGTTTTCCTAGTATAAGATTCGAAAGTTAATCACTCCGAAGGACAGACGTAGTAATATGATACAAAATAATAATACCCATAACCCATATCAATTTACCAAAAATCTTCAAATTAACATAATAAAAAAACATAAATAAATATCTAAATACATAAATAAATAAATTTTTTTTTTTGGCCAGGACATAAATAAATATTTCAATCACATAAAATCATTCACATATATAATCAACACCAAGATTGAAAGTGGTTTAATTGGCTCCTTGGTCTACGTTCACTGCCTACCACAGTAGCATTTTTACTTTAATTTCCACAAAATGACTAGTTAACCCCAATTACTGTATCACCTGACCTAACCAATCACTAAATCCTTTAGACGTACAATAATATTTTATCCTTGTTCCTTCGGTTTTATGGAAGTAGTGTTTCTTTCCCTTTCCTACTTAATAAAATCTCAAGCCTTTTGCATTTTTAATAATAATAATAAAAATAATTCGTCCGGAGAGAATGGAGCTGCCCTATTAGGCATATTTTTAGGGAGCAAAACCTTGTTGCTGATGGGCCTGCATATTCTTTATCCATCTTTTATTTTTATATTCTTTTCTTTTTAGCAGATATAGAACAATGTTGATTCCTTAAATGTTACATATGCTTTTAAACTTGTAGGTATGAATTTGAATTTATCAACAAAATTGTTGAATGGATCTCAGTCCAACTACTAAACTACACAAACCTGGAGGTGGCCAAGTACCCAGTTGGAATAGAGTCTCGTCTACAAGATATGAATAAACTTTTAGGTGTTGGGGAAAATGATCGTCGCATAGTTGGGATATGGGGAACTCCTGGAATAGGCAAGACAACAATTGCTAAAGCTGTTTTTAATTTAAATGGCCATAAGTTCGAAGGTAGATGTATTTTGGAAAATGTTGGAGAAAAGTCAAAGTCACATGAAGGGATCGCCCAACTACAAGGGACTATTCTTTATGAGATTCTAGGAGACCCAAACTTGAAGGAGATCAATTTTAATAGAGGATTTACAGTTATAAAGGAAAGGTTGAGCCATAAAAGGCTTCTCTTAATTCTTGATGACGTGAATGAATTGGATTGGTTACGCGATTTAGCTCATCATACAGGTTTGTTTGGTGAGGGCAGTAGAATTATTATAACCACAAAAAATAAGAGTTTGCTAATTCATCATGGAATCAAGAAAATATACGAGGTCAAGAAATTAGATGAACAACAAGCTCTTGAGCTTTTCAGTTGGCATGCCTTTGAAAGAAATGAACCTCCAGAAGGGTTTGTTGAACTTGCACAATGTGCAATATGGAATGCTGAATGCCTTCCATTGGCTCTAAAACTTCTAGGCTCTCATTTGCGTTATGCTGAAGGCAAAGATTGTTGGGAAGCTACATTAGATACCTACAAAATTGCTCCTAGTTCTATTCAAAATACACTCCGAATAAGTTATGAATCATTGACAGATATTGAGAGAGAAGTTTTCCTTGACATTGCATGTTTTTTCAACGGTGAAGAAAAAGACTATTTGAGAAAAATACTAGAAGATGATGACCTTGATTTTCATGGAGATTATTTTGAAGCACTCATACAAAATGCCATCATAACTCTTGATGAAAACAATAGGATTTCTATGCATGGTTTGCTAGAACAAATGGGTAAAGATATAGTTCGGCAGGAATCACCTCGTAAGCAAGAACGAAGTAGATTGTGGTTTCACAAAGATGTGTGCAATGTTCTAATGAAAAATAAAGTAAGTAGAATATATATTGTTTTATTCAATTAGAAAAGAAAGATTATATCTAATATATTATTGTCTTATTAACATATTAGAAATTTAACTATAATTTTAAAGAATTTAAATATTTTTATAAAGGACTTGCTTTACTAATAACATATATTTTTTCATATTAGGGAACAGATAAAATTAAAGGTATTAAGTTAAAGCTTCCTGAACCAGATGAGATACGGTTGAATGCTAAAAGCTTCTCAGGAATGACAAATCTTAGATATTTTATAAATTGTAATGCACGCCTTTCTGGATGCGTTGATTATCTCCCCAACAGCTTGAAGTTGATTGATTGGTATATATGTGAGTTAAAATATTTTCCAGCCAATTTTCATCCAAAGGAACTTGTTGTGCTCAATATGCCTAATAGTCGTATCACACATCTGGGGAAGAGATTTGAGGTACTTTAAATTATTTTCATCCATATATTATTATTGTGATTTTTTGTTTTTGTTTTGATTACGTTGTAAAGTTTTTTCGAAGCCTATCATATGATCCTTTTTTTATTTTTTATTTTTTGTCTCATAGCTTTGCACAAAGCTGAATTCTCTAAATTTCCGAGGCTGTAATTTCCTTACAAAAATTCCCGACTTGTCCGGAATGCGAAACATGGAGGAGTTGCGTCTACCTTTCTGTACAAGTTTAGAGGAGGTTGATAGCTCTGTTGGCTTCCTTGAAAGACTTGTTACATTGGATCTTGAGGGATGCTCTAACCTCAGAATGTTTCCCACAAGAGTTTGCTCGAAATTTCTAAAACAATTTAGTCTTCGGAGTTGCAAAAGTCTTGAGAGTTTTCCAGAAATTGTGGACAAGATGGAATTCTTAAGTTGTTTGGATTTAAAATACAGTGGCATAAAAGAATTGCCTTCATCGATTGGGAATGTCACTGGGCTTGAAATTTTATATGCAGAGGGATGTGAAAACCTCACAAATCTGCCACCGAGTATTTATGAGTTGCAACATCTATGGTATCTTAATCTCAGTGGGTGCCCAAAACTTGTTGGAGATCCAAATTATAAGTTGAAGTCTGAAGTTTCAGGGCTTCCAATTAACTCAAACATTCCACATGGCAATTTTGGATTATTAGCACTTCCCAAGCTATATGAATTAAATTTCAGTGGATGCAATTTATCAGACTTTGATTTCCTGGAGAATCTTGATTGCTTTTCCACATTAAAAATTCTCGATTTATCAGGAAACAGTTGTGCAGTTAGTCTTCCAGTATGCATTGTCAAATTTGTGAACTTGTGGAAGCTTGACTTGAATTACTGCAAGAGGCTTCGAGTTATTCCTGAACTTCCACCAAGTATAAGACAGATATCAGTGGTTGATTGCACATCGTTGGAAACATTTTCATCGTTGTCAAAGATATTGGAACATAATGACACACAGCACATTGCAAGGATGGACTTGTCTAATTGCCACAGACTATGTGATAAACTGGGCTTGGACGTGGAAAAGATGGCAAACAGATTACTGAATCAGGTCACTCTCTCTCTCTGTCTCTGTATATATATGTATGTATCGTCAATAACATGATTAATTAGTGTGTAAATTCACAGGAAGAGAAGTCTTGCTTTGAGGTTGTATTTCCAGGAAATGAGGTTCCCAAGTGGTTCAATTGTCGTGAGGATGTAGGTGTGGTAGTCAAAGTGTATGAGTCCTGTGAGGAAGAACATGGCATCTGTGAAGTAGTTATGGAAATCCCTCACAATTTCAAATACTGGGAGGACACAGGATTGGCTTTATGTGTTGTTTTTAAAGATTACAACAGGATTGGCTCTATTGGTTATAATTTTACGATCAATGGACAATTCGTACCTGTAGGGGATGCACATTTTAGTGACTCAGTAGGGGAAGAGTGGACACCTCAGGTGTGGCTAAAGTACATTCCATCTGTTGACTTCAAGTTTGATGGACAGATAGATATAGAGACAGAGACAGAGACTTCATCTGGGCCTTATGTGGGTCGAGTTACCTTTCGAACGTCCTCACCCTTACGGGAAACTGGGTCTGGGTGGCTCTTTGAAAGCTGCGGGGTCCACCTGGCTGGTAAGCCACAGGATGGTAATGAAGATGAAAATAAAGACGACGGAGATGCTGACCACCATCATCAGGAAGATGAAGATGGTGACCATCAAAACGATGATCATGGTGATGAACAAGAACAACCTTGTCTTAAGAAGCAAAGAACTTCCTATTTCGAATCTTTCTATTCTTTGTTGTTGTTGTTGCTGGGCTTTATTTGTGTTTTGGACTTTCAATGAAATTTTTGAATGCACCCTTCATTTGTCAGTTGTCTAACTTCATTTTATTTTGCATCTATATTTCTTTAGAATTTATAAAATGAAAGAAAACCTTGTTTATTTATACTAAGAATTTAGAAAGAAACTAGAAAATATTGAAAAATATTCATAACAGCATATCTGGGAATATATAAACCCAGACCATATTTTTCTCCATAGAACTAAAAAACAAACAACAAACTATAACCAAACAAGAGAGAGACGATTTTCTAAATACATCGATCTTATAGTTGGAAATCTGCTTAACCCAACTTTTTTTTTTTTTTTAAGAAAATCAAAATATGCACAAAATGCAAGATACTAGACGGGTAAACTTTATTTGTCTCACCTTGTCATTATTCCGTAAACTTTATTTGTCTCACTTTACTTCTTGTGTCTCAAGTCTCAAGTCTCAACTAATCAACTTGGATTTATTCTTTCAAAGAATCTAACGGACTGGTTACATGGCCAATTATTTTTTTTCTTGTGGATGATTTTTTTTTTTTACCAATATTGTTTAAATGAATTTGGTACGTCCGAACAATTCTCTTAGCAAAGGGCATTTTAGTATCTTCAAAAATTTCACCAAACACTAAACTTCTCCCTTTACATAATAGAATAGCCAATACTAGTTTTTGTTTACAATAAAAAAGGAAAAGCAATCTTATTGTCCAGTAGCTCATGGACAGAAAGAAGCTGCTGATATAGAATAAAAAAAAGAGATATAGAATATAACCACCAGCCTAAGTCGATTTTCTAGTCTCTCAAATCTATACCTTCCCTTTTGGTCTTAAACCTCTACCTCTTCCTTACAGCCACAGTTCTTGGGTCTTTCTCAATTCTCATTTCCACCTGTCCCTCTTATCTTTTGCCTATTTTATATCTGCTTTAGGTCCTCCATTTTCTGCTTTACTTGCAGCTTCCTCAATTGCTCTCTTTTTCCTCTCAAGGAACCCAATGAGGTCTCTCAGTGCACTTTCAGGTTCCTCATTCTTCAGCAACTGCTCTCCTACTTCTGCAGGAGTCACCTTCACAGTGGCTATCAACTGCTCTATGCCCAAGAAAAGTGTGTGGTCTGTAATTCCAAGGTAATTGGAGGCCAGCATTTTGAACCCAGATGGGGTGCAAAAGGACATGTGGATGTGCACATCCATACGACCCGGGCGCAACAAGGCAGGGTCCAGCCGCTCTTTGTGATTCGTAGTGAACACTATGATCCGCTCATCCCCACAGCTTGACCACAATCCATCTATGAAGTTGAGCAATCCTGACAGAGTCACCTAAAAAGCATGGAATGTAAATGAATTAATTGAGTCTTATCTTTTGGATGAAATGCATTAAGGACTACCATAATGCTCAAATAGTATGCTCCAGTACGTGATAGGAGGCAATTACATGTCAATGATGTTTTAGCTTGTTCTGCCTCTCATCATTTTGATGGATTAGCTGGTATTTGCTTTAGATGGACATTGCTTACCTATCAGAGTTGACAGTCTTCGAGGAATTCATTTTACTATCTATCCAAAGCAAACACATTCCTCGCCAAGGATAAACACATTACTCAGTTTGTTTTAGCAGAAGAAATTCATTGCTGATGCAGTGTATGTAACCATCTACCTAAATCAATTCTAGAATGCCACATCGAGCTAAAGTAACAACCTACAATAGTTATTTGTTCTAATCAGTACACAACAAAGTCATCCAATATGTGCATTTCAATTTCAGGCAAGCTTTTTAATCTCGTTTTCCATTTATCCTCTCCTTGTCGACAATCACTAATCATCAAAAACCTCTCAAAGGTGAGTTTAGATACCCTGCTTATGTTTTGTGTGCTGATTTGGTGTTTAAATCCTAAACTACATCGTTTAGGCTTCTACACTCAACCTTAAATCCTAAGACGATAACTTGAATATAACCACAGAATGAGCGCACAAATCATATGAAGAGGGTCCTATTTCCTCAAAGTTCTCAAGTTGCAGTTATTGTTAGCAAAAGCAAAGACACAATAGCCATGACCCTTGTTTCTAGCAACCTCTCAAAGTTTCAGGGGAGGAGGTGGTTTTTCTATCTGGACCCTGGTGTTTTAAAATCCAACCCACGGCAATTAGCAACAAAAACTTGTAAACGATAGTTTGAATAAGGCAAAAACAACCCAAGCAATAATCATTAAGCACAAAGTGAAACCACATATGATTTACCTCAGTTCTTGGAGCAGTTGATGCCCGAGGACGAGGGTTGGAAGCCCTGGCTTGTGCAAGCCTATCCTGCAGTTCAATGGAGCAATCAATATCCTCCACCACAAGAATCGATCGGTTTGCCGTGGAAATCAGCAGCTTTCTCAGCTCAGAATTACGCCTAATATCAGTCAACTCCAAGTCATACACATCAAAATTGAGGTAGTTAGCCATGGCAGCAATCAAACTCGACTTCCCAGTACCAGGAGGCCCAAACAACAAGTACCCACGTTTCCAAGCCTTCCCAACTTTCCTATAGTACTCCTTCCTCTTCACAAACCTCTCAAGGTCCTCTATTACCATCCTCCTCTGGACCTCAGACTCCATTGCTAGTGATTCAAATGTTGCAGGATGATCAAGGTTCACAGACTGCCACATGTCCCCTCTCCTTCTTCCCATCATTCGATCATACTTCAAAGTGAAAAGCTTCAAAGTCTTGATCTCATCCTTGACTTCCTTGGCCTTTTCCAATACATAAGGAAGGTAAGACCCAAGAACCAAGTCCTTGTGCTTCTTGTGGAAGCTCAACTCCAAGTACCGGAGTTCGGATTTCACGGTGGAGCCCCCGTATAGCCCTCCGCCGGAGTCCGGGGTTGCTATGTACTTGGATGGGATTTGCTTGGAGACCAACTTCCATTTGAGTTGGACCCCATTGAAAAAGTCAACCACCTCTTCATTCCTTTCCATGGAGACCATAATTTTGTTTTCTTTGGCGGGCATTGTGACCCTGAACCTCTGGATTTTCGGTGAGATTGTAGGTCTCAAGTAGACTTGGGCGGCATTGAAGAGGTGGTTGTGGTTGAGACCCTCGAACTCGTCGATGACGAGGGTGAGTTGGGAAGAGAAGGTGGTGAGTAAACTTCTGAGCTTCTTTGAAACGTAGAGTTGGAGCTCGCTGGGGACCCAGTCGCGGGCGATCGAACGGACGAGCATGGCGGTGGCGGCGACGGAGGCTGTGGTGGAGATCAACGTTTTGGCGGAGGGCATTTCCATGTTTTTGGTGAACATGGTGATCATCTGGGGTTGGTTTTGATGGGGATTTTGGGGTTGGTTTGAGGAATTGTGAGGTGGGTTTTGGTTGTGGAATGTGGGGGAAGTTCTGAGGTTGAAGATGGTGGTGGAAGTTTCTGTGCTTTCTGCCTTCTCTGCCTGCGAGGAAGAGCATTGCAGGGTCGTTAGAGGATTCAGACGGTGTCGTTTTGAAGATCAAAAGGTAGATTGACTTGTTGACTTGATAGTGGAAGACTTGCTGTTTATAAGTCTAGAGCGTGACTACACTGTCCAGCTCGGAAATACTTGGTGCTCTTTTTGCTGTTCCATTTTTTGCCTCTTATAGTTTGGGCTACATCCAAATTCCAGACTACATTTTGAAGCTGGATACAGAGGCAGAGACTCCATCCAGAGTCTACTAATATTCTTGTTTAATTACTTTCTTTAGATTACTAGTGAAAAAATGAAAGGAAACCTTGTTTACTTACTTTCACTAAGAATTTAGAAAGAAACTAAAAAATATTGAAAATGTTCATAAATGATCAGAAACTAGAAACTAGTAAATTTTTTCATTTATTCCTCAAATTAGACAAATTCTGTGACACAGAAGCTTTATATATATATATATATATATATATGTCATGTCTGAGGCGCAGGATTTGGAAGTTCATGTTGATAATTGATGTAGATCGAATTCAATCCAAATGAAAAACTGCTATTACGTGGGATATGTATACTTGAAGCTTTGCATTTGCAGTAATTGGGAATCATTTAGTTTGTTTTACATATATGGTTCTAATTATAATTAAGGTAATTTATTTCTGGATACTTGGTATATTTTTTCTTCCCCTGCTTTTTGAGGTTGTTTTATGCTTAATTTGTCACATGGGCACCGGCCCATGTACACTTTTATTTTGTATTCATCAGTTTTTCCCACCACCTGCTTTCTCATTTCCACGTACCTTTCCCTCTTTCTTCTGCCTATATTATATCTTCTTTAGGCGCTCCATTTTCTGCATTATTGCAGGGTCATAGAGGAGTTCAAAAGTCGGATTGACTTGTTGACTGGTCACTGGAGCGTGGAAGACTCGCTGTTTATACTTTGCGTTCTTTTTGCTATACATCCATTTTTAGGCTAAATTATGATTTTTCCCCTTATAGTTTGGATTACTTTCTATTTTGGTCTTTGTGGTTTTAACGGCTAGAGAAAAACTTCGGTAGGGACTAGGGAGTTTATCATGTTTGTGTGGTTTATTCAATCAAGGGCAAATAAGGAATTTTATCTGAATTGTGCAATGATCGATCCAATGTGGAAAATGTCTAAACTACAAGGAAAAGAATTTTCTGAATTACATGGACCTATAGGAACCCAAAATACTCATCTGCATGATAGCCGAGAAACAGTACGTTTTAGCAAAAATTTGGGTCAACAAGGAGGTCAGCATCTATATGGTAACATTATGATTTTAAGCACACGTACGCTACAAGAAAAGTGAGCAATGCTCACCTTTTTTTAAACCAAATTTGCTGCAGATTGTAATTGCTAAAAAATTTGGTCAATATACACTGTTTTGCCTTTGACCCATATGGCACCCCCCTTTTTAGTTTGTGAAAACTAACTAATGTAGTAATGTATATGGGTATGGCTTATGGGGTGACTAATTATTCTAACCAACCATTATTAAAAATGGTACTTGGTGCAACTAATGAGCATCAGCTGCTTAAACAGTGGGAAATGAAATAAGAGGAATTTACACTATTGTGAAATCACTAATTGCATAACAGTTGGAGGGTTAAGCAATAATTAATAGTTGCTGAGGCACACTCTCTCATCCAACCCATAAACCTTCTAATTAATGTGAGTAGCTTAACATATTATATGACCCTAATAATCAGACAGATGCGAGAGAGGAAATGGGAGACGCCTAATTGACACTGGAGGTGCTAAACCACCCTCTCTGCAATTGAGAGTGTCAATTAGTTGGTCTAATCTGTCTACTTCATTGTTAGTTTGCCAATATCCTTCCCAATCCCTCTCTTCACCCTCTTCACCCTCTTCGCTTCACTTTGACAAATCAGTTTGCCCTAAAATTCTCCCTCTCGAATGTTGTGCTTAAAGCACCAAAAACAATCACAACACAGATGCAAGAATAGAAAAAGAGAACAAACACACAAACACACGATATAACGTGGTTCGGCAATGTGCCTACATCCACGGAGCAGCTGGAACAATTCACTAAATGATAGAGATTACAGAGTGCAAATTAAGCTCTCAAGCTTTCTCTATGAATGGCTCTCACACAAAAACAAAACAGCTTCTCTCACAAGATGAAAATAAACTCACACCAGCAGAAGCTTCTAGACTTCTTAAAGTATGCTCTTATATCTATTCCCCAAAACCACGTTGGAATAGTAAAGGTCTTCATAATTAGAGATAAGCTAGTTGTCCAAAACATGCTGAGATAGGAAGCCCAAAGGTCTGCAGCCCAAATTAATAATTGAGCCAATATTTAACAATCTCCACCTTGGCGAGACTGCAGACTTCACAACAGAGAGAGAACTCACAAGAGAGCTAACAAATCAACAAGTAATCATCACCATCCTCCACCTTGACAAGAGAACTCATGCCAAGCCAAGAAGCCAAGTTCCAGCTGCTCATCTAACAACTTAATCAACATTCAAAATGTGAGCCAAGTTCAAACAATGTTCAAACTTGGCACTCCCAACCACTTTAGTTAACATATCAGCAGGGTTATCTACAGATGCAACCTTCTGTAGATGGATGTTTCCTTTAGACACAATATCACGCACAAAATGAAAGCGGATATCAATGTGCTTAGTTCTTGAGTGATGGACTTGATTTTTAGCCAAGTGAATAGCACTTTGGCTGTCACAATAAACCTCCACCTGTTTTTGATAAATCCCCAAATCATTTATCAGTCCACGTAACCAAATAGCCTCCTTTATAGCTTCTGTAATAGCCATATACTCAGCTTCAGTGGTTGACAAAGCTACAGTGGGCTGCAAAATTGATCTCCAACCAACTGGACCCTTGGCCATAGTAAACAAGTATCCAGTAGTAGACCTTCTTTTGTCTAAATCACCTGCATGGTCAGAATCAACATATCCAACCACAAAATTTCCAAAACTGGAATTATCCTTCTCAAAACATAAGCCGACATCTCTAGTCCCATTTAGATACCTCAATATCCACTTAGCTGCTTTCCAATGTTCTATACCCGGATCATGCATATAACGACTTACCAAACCAACAGCATGAGCAATATCCGGTCGCGAACAAACCATAGCATACATTAAACCACCAACCAAATTAGAGTATGGAACATTAGCCATGTATTTCTTCTCCTTTTCAGTTTTAGGAGATAATAATGCACTAAGTTTAAAATGATCAGCCAAGGGAGTACTCACAGATTTGGTAGTGTCATTGATTCCAAAACGCTGCAACAATTTCTCCAAATATTGCTTTTGAGTCAAATATACCAGACCCTTTTTTCTATTCCGAGTAATTTCCATACCAAGGATCTTTTTTGCTTCACCAAGATCTTTCATTTCAAACTCATTTTTCAATTGTGCTTTCAATTTCTCAATCTCCTTGATATTCTTTGCAGCAATTAACATATCATCAACATACAATAGCAAATAAATGAAAAACCCATCCTGCAACTTCTTGAAATACACACAATGATCATACTGACTTCTCTTATACTTTTGGCCTTTCATAAATTCATCAAATCTCAAATACCATTGCCTTGGTGATTGCTTCAACCCATAAAGTGATCTCTTCAATTTGCAGACCAAATTTTCTTTTCCATTCACCTTGTATCCCTCTGGTGGAGACATGTAAATCTCTTCATCTAAATTCCCATGCAAAAAGGCTGTCTTAACATCAAGCTGCACCAATTCAAGATCAAATTGTGCAACAACAGCAAGCATAACACGAATGGAGGGATGTTTAACAACAGGAGAAAAAACTTCATTATAATCAATACCTTCTTGCTGGGCATAGCCTTTTGCAACCAACCTTGCTTTAAATCTCACTCCACCTTTGCTATGTAGATCCTCCTTTTTGGTGTACACCCACTTGCAGCCAATAGCTCTTTTCCCCTTAGGCAATTGAACTAATTCCCATGTATTGTTCTTCAAAAGTGAGTTCATCTCTTCACCCATAGCCATCTTCCATTCTTCCTTTTCTGAGCTTCTCATGGCTTCCTTGAAATTAATTGGAATTTCTGCATTTATAATGGGAAAAGCAAAAGCAACATAATCATTCAACTTTGCTGGTTTCTTAACTTCTCTTTTTGGTCTGCCGGTAGCAATAGACTCTTGGAATTGAGGCTTTGCTGACTTTTTAATCTCTCCTTTTGGTCTGCCCTTAGCAATGGACTGTTCCAATTGAGGTTGATGCTCTAGAACATGGTCATATTCTTCTTCTTCTGTAGAGACCTCCTCTTCTTCACTTGTACTAGTTTCACCATCAGTTTGGACATATCTGGGAGTGACAGAGGCAAGTTTTTCAAGCTCCACCTGCTGAACATTTCTTTCATTCTTCTTTAACATACTGATTTCATCAAATTTCACATCCCTGCTGATTACAAGTTTCTTCAACTCCGGACACCACAACCTGTAACCTTTAATGCCACTGCTGAAACCAACAAAAATAGCCTTTTTGGCTCTAGGATCAAGTTTTGTTTCAGTCACATGAAAGTAAACAGGGCAGCCAAAAATATGCAAAAAATTATAATCAAAGGCAGGTTTTCCGGTCCATACCTCAATGGGTGTCTTCCCTTGAATTGCAGCTGAAGGCAAACGGTTGATGATATGAGCAGCATAGTTGATTGCCTCTGCCCAAAAAGCTTTACTTAAACCAGATTGTGCCAACATACATCTCACCTTTTCAAGCAATGTTCGATTCATCCTCTCAGCAACTCCATTTTGTTGTGGAGTTCCTCGTACAGTAAAGTGTC
Organism: Dryas octopetala; assembly: GCF_963921425.1. NCBI lineage: Eukaryota > Viridiplantae > Streptophyta > Magnoliopsida > Rosales > Rosaceae > Dryas > Dryas octopetala. The sequence goes on along the minus strand of NC_141373.1, from coordinate 9,724,023 downwards.
TAATTATGCCTTCTTCTTTGCAAACTTTAAAGAAAGGATCAGAAGTGTATTCTCCACCATTGTCTGACCTCAAAATTTTAATTTTCTTCCCAGTTTGGTTTTCAACCATTTTCTTCCAATTCAAAAAAATATTCAACACCTCATCTTTGTGCTTCATCGTGTAAACCCACACTCTTCTAGAATAATCATCAACAAAGGTTACGAACCAGTGTTTACCACTCATAGAAGCCGTTCTTGTAGGCCCCCAGACATCAGAATGCACATAATCAAGAATACCCTTGGTCTGATGTACAGCAGTACCAAATTTGACCCTTGTCTGCTTTCCCAAAATGCAATGCTCACAAAAATCAAGCTTGCAGATTTTAGCACCTTTCAATAGCCCTTGTTTCACAAGCCCTTGAAGAGCTTTTTCACCAGCATGTCCGAGCCTCATATGCCACAATCTAGTATTGTCAGAGTCTGCACTTTCTGAGATGGTGGCTGCTCCACCTACAACTATTTTCCCCTGCAAAAAATATAAGTTCTGCTGTCTAATTCCTTTCATCACAACCAAAGCTCCTTTAGTTACTTTCAAACCACCATTTGACAAATTTATATTGAACCCATTAGCTTCCAAAGCACCCAAAGAAATTAAATTTTTCTTCAAATCTGGAACATACCAAACATTGGATAATTCTCTAACTATGCCATCATGGAGCTTCAACTTAATTGTTCCAACTCCCTTTCTATCACATGCATAGTCATCACCCAATAAAACTGTTCCTTTATTTTCATGCTCAAAATTGGTAAACCAGTCACGATTTGGGCACATATGATTAGAGCAGCCAGAGTCCAAAATCCACATATTAGAATCACAAGCAGGAGAAACAACCAGGGCAAAATCAGATTCATCATCACTAAATGCAATATTAGCGTTAGTGTCTTTGTCCTTGTCCTTCTTCTTCAACTTAGGACAATCCTTTTTCCAGTGACCTTTATTATGACAAAATGCACATTCATCTTTGTCCAAATTCCTTCTATTTTTAGAATTCCCTCTCGATCTAGAGTGAGAGGTTTTTTGGCTGTTATAATTTTTTCTTTCACTTGATCTACCTCTAACAAAAAAGGCATCAGCTGGACCACTTTGGGCTTGTTTATCTTTATGCCTAACTTCATTGTTCATCAAGGCATTTGACACTTCTTCAAATTTTATAGTGTCTTTTCCATAGATTAAAGTAGTAGCCAAATGATCATACGAATCCGGCAATGAATTCAATAATATCAAGGCTTTATCCTCATCCTTAATATCCTCATCTAAATTCAACAAATCAGCAATTAACTTGTTAAAAGCATCAAGATGTTTGATCATCTTCGTACCTTCTTTATACTGAAAACGGTATAGCTGCTTCTTCAAATACAGACGATTCTCTATGCTTTTCGTCATGTACTTGTCTTCCAACTTCTGCCATAAGGTCTTAGCCAAAGTTTCTCGCATCACAAAGTACTTCTGCGCCTTAGCTAGACACAAACGAATCGTAGAGCATGCCAACCGATTTAATTTCTGCCATTCAACTTCTGTCATAGCCTCAGGTTTTTCTTCCAAGGCAATATCCAGCTCTTGTTGAGCCAACATATCTCTGACCTCACACTGCCACATTCCAAAGTTGTTTGTTCCATCAAATTTTTCAATCTCAAATTTCGCATTTTGAACCGTTGTTCTTGCCATCTGCGAAGTCTGAGAATTCGACGAAGGATTCGCACCAACATCCTCAGCCATCTGTGTGAATCAGATCTAGACCCAAGCTCTGATACCAATTGTTGTGCTTAAAGCACCAAAAACAATCACAACACAGATGCAAGAATAGAAAAAGAGAACAAACACACAAACACACGATATAACGTGGTTCGGCAATGTGCCTACATCCACGGAGCAGCTGGAACAATTCACTAAATGATAGAGATTACAGAGTACAAATTAAGCTCTCAAGCTTTCTCTATGAATGGCTCTCACACAAAAACAAAACAGCTTCTCTCACAAGATGAAAATAAACTCACACCAGCAGAAGCTTCTAGACTTCTTAAAGTATGCTCTTATATCTATTCCCCAAAACCACGTTGGAATAGTAAAGGTCTTCATAATTAGAGATAAGCTAGTTGTCCAAAACATGCTGAGATAGGAAGCCCAAAGGTCTGCAGCCCAAATTAATAATTGAGCCAATATTTAACACTCGAACTCCTTCGCTAGCTCGCTCTCTCTGTCTCTGTCTCTCTCTTTTTCTCTGCCTCAATGGCCCTCTACATCGAAACCCAAGAGCACAATCCCTTATTCGCTCTCTCCTCTCGACCTTTTCAAAACCCTAAAGCCCAGACCCAAATACTTCAAAAACAAGCAGCCACTCGCTCAGCTCCCTCTGTCGTCCCTACCTCTGGATTTCCCTCTCCCAAAGAATCGAAGATGCCCTGGAAGCCCTAATGCCCAAACGCAGGAAAAGGTAACTTTTGTTCTTTGCAGTTTTTTTTTCGCTTAATGCCTGGATGTTAGATTTCTGATGCGATGTTTTGTTTTCTGAAAAAGTGTATATTTTCATGTTACAAGTTAATTTCTTCTTGGCAAATCTCTAATCTTTTTTATTATTATTTTTGTATAAGTACAGGTGATGTGTAGTGACACCTGTTGTAGATTCTGATGGTGCTATGTTAGCTGCTAATTTTCCCACTCTTCCCCAGATTGGCCCATGTTTTATGGGTGGATACTTTCTTGATTGAGAGACATTATCTTAGTTTTTTCCTTTTCCTTTCTAACCCATAACCACTTCAGAATCTTATAGTTTTTATACTGACTTAAATGTTTAATGAAAGTTTTAAGATATGGGGTAGCTCGCTAAGAAATCTGTGGTACATTTTCTATAATACCTTTATCACTGACATTTTTTTTTTCTTGAAATCAATGTTAGCAGGACATTGTTAACTATATCTGTGATGATGATGATGATGATGATGATGATGATGATAAAAAAGCTGTATAGCTTGTTGGCTCAAATACAGTAAGTTAATTTTCAGTTCAATGCTTCATGATTCTTGATGTATCTATGCAATGCCTGAAGATATGATTTTAAGTTCAGATGCACTCAACACTTTATTATACTCGCATAAAACCTTGTTGGGCTTTGCTACATCTTCACATGGTGAAGGACTCATAGTCATTATACAATTAAATGTGTTTATGTGATTTTCCTTGTGAGGTGAATACTTTCATTATTCTGCCCACTGATTTTATTCCTTGTGCAATCTTAGTATCTCTGATTAGTTTTCTACGTTGAAATCTTACATGTTCCTGCAATTCAGACATTTAGTAGGTCCGCTTGATTTCAGTTTTTCCACTCATAGGTTGTCATGTGTTTAGCTTTGAACCTTCAATATTATGATAGAGTACGCCATTGGTCTGCACTAATGTGATTAATTTCCTTTTTCTAACTACTCTTTCTTGTTCACATAGGCTGGAATGCACATGTATGCAAGGGCAGTTGCTAGGCTAGGGGAAATCATAACAAGAGTTGTGTGATATGCATATATACCATCATTATATATGGTCTGTATGTATACTGTTAGGAAAAAACCATTATATTCTGCGTGCAAATTAGAAGTATAATAAAATTCTTTTACTCAACAGCATGTTAATAAGGATAAATGTTGGGACTTTATCTTGTGGGGTATGCTTTTTCAAGTTTTCAACTGTATTTCTCACTTGTTCTGGTTGACTTTTGTAGGTATACTTTCAGGCTGATGCTTCTTGTTCTTTGATTATAAATTGATTATTTGGTTATTTATTTTTTGATCTGGAGGTGCTGCTTTGCTCAATTTATTTAACGATTCAGTACTTGGTTTGGGATTCTAATCGATCAAACTAATAAAAATTCAATGCAGGAGAATCTTCCTCCTGAGTTCAAATTTCATCCTACATATGAAGAAAGTGTTATCTATGTTGAAGGGTTTCTGGTTAGTTTCATGTCAAAAGTTGTAGCAGTTGTTTATCTCAGAAAGTGTGAGGCTTGGGACCTCCCAGGTAGTTTAATTTTCTGTTTACATGCTTCATGCTTTTGTATTTTGTATGTTTGTCTTCTTCCTCTATTATCTTATCAATTTTCATCTAATGTGTCCAATTAGTTGGAATGTTGACGTAGTTAACTAGTCCTTTATAATTAATTCTAGGTGTCCAATGATTTTCTTTATTATTGTGTAAGTAATTTGAGAATTTAGGTGTTATAATTGATTCTATATATGTTTTAATGTACTTACAAGGTCTACTTTGCATGTTAACCCTGCTATGCTCTATTACTTTTCTGTTTTTAGATTGAATGTTTTCCTTATTCATATAGATTGAATCAAAACTATGAAATAAGGTTGAAGATCTAGGACTAGCATGAGAGTCTGTTGATGATTTTCCATCCATTTTTTATGGTAATGATCAAAAGGTATGTTTTCACTTCTATTAATTATTACTTCGATAATGGCATGTTTCTAACTCTGAAATATGATTTTTTGGTTCTCTTGCAGATTTCTGTATTTGTTATATGCTCATTATCACAGCAGCTTGTATACAGTTAATTTACATTTGAAATGAGGGCCACTTTTGACAATGGAGAAGAGATGTCAGCTAATCCATGAGCAGGGTGATATGATCATAGTAAGAAAGCTATTTCTAGTTTTTTGATTGGTATTTTAGTTCAGTGAACATAGTCCCCTTGAGGTGAAATTGAGTGAACTTGCTGCTTTATACTTAGGTGATGGTCTTGGTATATAACAGCAAGTTTGGTTAAAGATGATGTGTTCAATGTTTTGATCTGTCTACTTGGTTCCGTTTGGACCTTTTGTTTAGGGGAATGATTTTTAATATGTGATGTAATGGAGATGGCAGGCTGGTAGGTCTAGTATGTTTTGGTCAACAAGTTTGGAACACTTAAAAGTATTTTATGGTATGTAATGGTTGACTTACAATATATAAATATGCAGTTGGCTTCAATTTGGTTATCTGGTACAATTGGTTCCATTTTAATTTCCAATTTTGTTTGTAAACTCGCTTGTGTGTCAAGTGTTCTTAGTATATATGCATTTTCCAATCCTTTGGAAATGCACATGATACAGGTTGAAAATCATGCAGTAAATACTGTATTTTCCAAGAATAGCATAAAAGAAATGCTCTACATCATGTACTGCAGAACGTGCTTAATTTACAAATTCATAAATTTCAAATTAATTTCTATTCCAATCTATGTTTTCATGCAACTATAAAATGAAAGTAAGGCTCTTATATATTAGTGGTTGAATCCATTGCAAAAGGCAGCTTTTATGAAACTATAAAATGAGGGTGAGGCTTGCAAATATTAGTAGCTAGATCCATTGCAAAATGCAGTTCCTAAGCCACTTCAGTAATGAATTGTGCAACTACTTCAGAAACCATTCTCTAAGGTGACTCGATTCAGCCACTAATGCTTCCACAAAACAGTAATGGTTTGATTCACTTAGCATTGGACTGCCACATTAGTTGGCTTGCTAGCTGTCTACATCAATGTCAGGTTTGATGAAGTTAGCCAACTATACTATTTTTGGGGGTGCTGAAGACCAATAGCCACCCCATTCTGTACAACCATCAGCATTTTAGTGACTGTATAGTGGCAATTGGTCTAGCCAACTCAATTTAGTTGCTAATGGAGCAATGGATGTAGGAAAAAAATGGTGAGTATTGCCCGTATTTGTTGTAGGGGCAGGTTGGGGTGTTGGTTTCAAATGGAGGAATATATGGGCTTCAAAGTTCAAAGTAGCAATAGTATGCTATGTATGCTATTGATACTAGAGGTAGGGTTTGAGTTATGATTTAGGCACAAACTCTTTGTACACAAAGGCACACAAATGCATTGGGTGGCTAGGCTTCGCCTTGTGCCAGCTTAAGTTTTGTTTTGCCTTTGGGACTGTGAAAAGGTACACAAATGCATATGTTTTTTAGTTATAAACTTATCATAAAAGAACTCGGTAACATTCCAGCCATTCTTGACCTATAATAAGTTCCCAAAGATTCTTTCTAATACCCATTAGAAAAAGAGGAAAAAAAAGAAAAGAAAAGATGCACATAGAAAAAATCCTCATCTTGTTGCTGACTTGTAAAAGAGGTTTAGACATTATGGATTTGTGGTTGTAGAAGATGGGAATTGATTGGGGATATTTGAATAAGAAGGGATGTCGGTGACTGGTGAATGGTGTATGGTGATGGTGATTGGGGAGCAGGGGAGGGTATCACTACAAGAAAAACATATTTGGGCGACGAATATAAGAACCTATATTCGTCACCTAAAGTAATTTTGGGCGACGAACAAGAACATTTGTTGCTCAATGTTATACAGATTTGGGCGACGAATACCATGTTCCTCGCCTAAAGTTACTTTGGGCGACGAAATGATTTCGTCGCCTCAACTCACGTGTCAAAATATTAATTGACAAATGCATTAGGCGAGGAATATACATGTTCCTCGCCCAAAGTATTTGTCAGGCGAGGAATATACATGTTCCTCGCCCAAAGTAACTTTGGGCGAGGAAAACTTAAATTCGTCGCCCAAACCTACTTTGGGAGACAACAAATTTCGTCGCCCAAAGGGATTTTGGGCGATGATATACACATTCCTCGCCCAAAGTAACTTTGGGTGAGGAAAACTTAAATTCGTCGCCCAAACCTACTTTGGGCGAGGAAAATGTTCGTTGCCCAAAGTACTTTGGGCGAGGAATGTGTATATTCCTCGCCTAAAGGGTCATTCCTTTTTTTTTTTTTTGGGTACAATTATATGTATGTTATTCATACAATGCGATCGTGTTTTCAACAATCCGAACCGTTTAATTTTTAATTCCTCATTGAAAGATCAGAGTTGCAAAAAATTAGGATTATTGGAGATGTAAAAGTTATGTAACGGTGCTCAAATGTATGAACGATCAAGAATTTGCTGATACTAATCGATGGAGTAGATGAATTCCGATTTGGGCGATTTTTTGCAGGAATGATGTTTGAGTATAAACGAATAAAATGAACGGCTCCGATCGTTGAAATTACATTGTAGTCTTCACAATTGTTGAATCGACAAAGTTTCAACGAAAAAACTATAGAATTATACTATTCAAGTGTATTTGTATGTAGAAGATTACTTTTGTATTGTGTTTTTAACGATCCGAACCGATCATTTCTTAGTGCCCCACTCAAAAATTATCCATGCAAAAAATTATCTCAATTGAAGATGTAGAAGTTAGGTTTGGCATTTAGAGTGTATAGACGATCTTGATTCTTATAATAATAATCGAACGGGTAGATGAACTCCGATTGAGCCGATTTTTTGCAGGGTTGATCTTTGAGTATGAACGTATATGATGAATGGCTCTGATCGTGATAATCATGTTGTGGTCTTCACAATTATTGAAGCTATAAGGTTTTAACGAAAGAGTTAACAGAATTTTATTCTTCAAGTGTAAAAACCGTTCATTTATATGTACAACCTCATATGTCAATCGTGTTTTCAATGATCCGAACCGTTCATTTATTAGTTTCTCACTCAAAGATTATTCTTGCAGAAAATTAGGTCAATTGGAGATGTAGAAGTTTGGTATCGGTAGTTGAATTTATGAACGATCATGAATTTTCTAATACTAATCGAAGGAGCAGATGAATTCCGATTTAGCCGATTTTTTGCAGGGATGATCTTCCAGTATAAATGAATAAAATGAACGGTTCCGATCGTTGAAATCACATTGTAGTCTTCATAAACTGTTGAATCGCCAAAATTTCTACTAAAAAGTTAATATAATTATACTCTTCAAGTGTATTTATATGTAGAAGCTCAAATTTCTATTATGTTTTTAACGATCTGAACCAATCATTGGCTAGTCCCCCACTCAAAGATCATCTATACAAAAAATTATCTCAATCGGAGAAGTAGAAGTTAGGTTTAGCATTTAGTATGTATGAAAGATCATGGTTTTTAAGATCATGGTTTTTATAATCATAATCGAACGGCTAGATGAACTCTGATTGAGCCGATTTTTTGTAGGGATGATATTTGCGTATGAACATAGATGATGAACGACTGTGATTGTTGTAATGACGTTATTGTCTTCACAATTATTGAATCGACAAGGTTTGAACGAAATAGTTAATAGAATTTTATTATTTAAGTGTAAAATCCACTGATTTATATGTAGAACCTTATATGTCGATTGTGTTTTTAACGATCCGAACCGTTCATTTATTAGTTTCTCACTCAAAGATCATTCCTCTAAAAAATTAGGTCAATTGGAGATCTAGAAGTTTGGTATTAGAGCTCGAACGTATGAACGATCATGGTTCATACCAAAAATCAACTTTGGGCGACGAAATATATCTTTGGGCGACGAACAGGGTCTGAAATTATGGCGGGATGAAACGGTGCCCTAAAGTCAACGACTTTGGGCGACGAAATAATGAATTCCTCGCCTAAAGGTGCTTTGGGCGACGGAATCATGTTCGTCGCCCAAAGTCTTTCAATTTGCTTAACCCAGTTCTGGGTTCACTTCACACTTCACTCTTCACTCCCTCGATCTCAGCTTCACTCCCTCTCAGCTCTCGCTCCTCCCTCTCAGCGCCGGCTTCTCCCTCCTCCTTCCCTCCTCCTCCCTCCTCTTTCCCCCGAAACCCAAAACCCCCCTCCTTGCTCCCGAAAACCCACCCCCCTGAAACCCAACCCCTCCACCCGAAAACCCACCCCCTCCTCCTCCTTCCTCCCGAAAACCCACTCCCCACCGAAACCCACCCCCTAGCTCACCGAAACCCACCCTCCCCCGAAAACCCACCCCCACCGAAACCCATCCCCCCCACCCGAAACCAGGTCACCGAAACCCCCCCCCCCCCCCCCCACATAGGGTAATTTTTTTTTTTTTTTCAATTTCTGTTATTTTAATTAAGTTTTGTTATTTTCTGTTTGTTATGTTTTCTAATATTGTGGATTTTGCATAAATTGGTTGTGGAATTTCTGATTTTAGTGGTAATTAGTTAATGTTGTGGTTTTTTTTGATTTAGTGGTTTGGTTGTGAAATCTGAATTTAGATTGATGTTGGGCTAATATTTGACACTGATTTATTTTTTTGGTGAAGGAAGGATAGTGTTGCATTTGTTGTGAAGGATAATTGCATTTTTGGTGAGGTATGTGTTTAATCTATCTTTTAGTTAAGTTTTTGTATGATTTAGTATTTAATGTTTCATATATGATTTAGTATTTAATGTTTCATATATAATTGTATTTAATGTTTAATCTATTCTTCGAGTTGGAGTATTGGTCCAAGTTGAAAATTAGGCACAATCTCGATATAATGCATATTGAGAAGAACGTGTGCGAAAGTTTGGTGGGGACAATTTTGGGCATTGAGGGAAAATCAAAGGATACAATTAAGGCTCGACAAGATTTGCAAGAAATGGGCATTAGGAAACATTTGTGGTTAACGAAGAAGGGTGATAAAATGATAAAGAAACATCAATTTTATACCGTGAAGTCTGGGGATAAAGAAACATCCATTTTATGTCCGCCCCTGCGCCCAGCCCGCCCCTGCAGTACAGCCCGACCTAATAGTCCAGGGCGAATTGACCCCGGCGATAGCCCCAGAACTCTCATCCTGTACGGGTCTGCGATTCAGTCGGCACGGAGGACTCGACGTGGTCACCGTTATGGTGTATATGATAATGTTGCGTCATCCACTCGTACTGCCTCATCATTAGAGAGTAAGAAAAATGTTTTCACAGCACTTGTGTTTATGTTTAATTTTATTTAGATGTTATAAGATTACTGTGAAATTAATATGTTATATTTGCTTTTCTAGGTACCAAAACCACGAGGAGGATAAGTAGAGGGTTGAAGGCGTCCCGAATCACGCGCATGACGAATGAGAGGATTCGAATCGTTCTTCAGCAAGATCACCTACGACCGAGCAAGGAGGTCCATAGTACTTTCGCTTTCTTTGTCGGGGCGATTATCCGTGCCGACTGCCCCATGCTTTTCCCCAGTTGGGAAAAGGTTGATGACGCCATCAAGAGTAGCATTATGAGCTTCATTTCTGTGAGTATATTTGGATTAATACAAAATGATTAATTTTATCATTCCTAACAATTTAATAATTTTTTTGTTCAGGTAAACTATGACATTCGGATGGAGGATCCGGATGTAGCTAGGTATATGGAGAAGTTATTGAGAAAAGTTTACACACAATGGAAGCACGAGCTGCACAGGGAATATAACATGTTTGGATCGGCAGCTGGGGCATTGGCCAGCCCTCCTCCGGAGATGGCATCTCGGCTTGATTAGTGGCAGTGGTTGTGCACTCATTTTCAGAGTCCGGAATTTTTGGTATGTTATATCATTTTAAGACTTCAAAAATCTTTTTTCTTATGTTATTCCTTTATTGTGTATGCACTAATGCATTTACAATTTGTTTAATATTTAACAGAGGAAGTCGAATGCCAATCTTAAGAACTGGAAAGCGCCCGCAAGGATTGATCATCATGGTGGTTCCATGCCCTTCTCATACCGGGTGGAGTTGTATCGTCAGGTGCGCCATTATTTAATTTAATATATATTCCTTAGTATTGTTTGAGTTTTTGTCAACATTACATTCTTTTTCAGGCTGGTTCGCAATTTCCGGAGCTCGACAACTACAAGGATGTTTATGACCGACCCGGCAACGACAAGGGCAAGGCGAAGCACGTTAGTTTTTTATATTTTAGTTTTATTTCACAATTTTTAATATTTGTATTTGATTTCCTAATTTCTAACTTGTGTATAACATTTTAAAGGCTGAGATGCTCGCCAAGAAGGCGAGTTATTTGGAGGAGGTGGCCAGCCAGTACCCTCCTGACACTCTGTTGGCGTCGATCTCAGTCCCCGATCGCGATGCCGGTCTTCGTATTATGATGGAGGCACTGGGTGTTAGGCGTGGTAGGGAGATACGCGGAATATGAGCGGGTCGGGTTCGTGATCTCAGCGCTGAGTCTTCGTCTCAGCCATCTGCAGAATTAGTCAACCTGTCCACTGAAGTGCAGCTGTTGAAGGGTTAGCTAGAAGAATCGAGAGCGGCATATGCGGAGCAGACGAGTAAGGTGCATCAGATGCAGCAGATGTTTGGTCAGTTGGCCCGGATTGTACCTGGGTTTGTGTTACCACCGAACATTGACCAGTGCATGCCAGACTCCTCCAACGGTGCCGATGATGCTACTGACCTAGAGGGCCATTAGTGATTGTATGTACCGATTATATTTGCATACAGTATTAAATTGTTCCTACTTTGTATGGATATTTGGATATATAAATTTATTAATTTTATTTTATATAGTTTTTGAATAAAGATTTTACTTTTAAATATTAAATTCAAATATATAATTTAAATAATAAATTTTTTTTTTTAAAAAAATATGTTTAGGCGACAAAATTGTTCGTCGCCTAAACACGCTTTGGGCAAGGAATAATTAAGTTCGTCGCCCAAAGCACGTTCGGGCGAGGAAATTAATTATTCCTCTCCCAAAGCGTGTTTAGGCGACGGACAATTTCCTCGCCCAAACATGCTTTGGGCGACGAATTGCCTTATTCCTTGCCCAAAACATGCTTTGGGCGACGAACCACCTTATTCCTCACCCAAAACATGCTTTGAACGACGAAGAATTTCGTCGCCCAAACATGCTTTGGGCGAGGAATCATATGATTTAGGAGACGAAAAAAATCCGTTGCCCCAGGTGTCTTTGGGCGACGAAATTTACTGGTTCGTCGCCCAAACTCTTGGGCGTCATGGATTGGGCGGCCAAACTGTCGACGAACTCAGTTCGTCGCCTAAAAGTTTGGGCGACGAAATTCGACTTTGGGAGAGGAACTACGTTCGTTGCCCAAACCTTTTTTTCTTGTAGTGTATGGTGTGGGGGGACCTTAAGAGGCATGCATGAGAGACTGATGAGGCATTCAATTCTTAAGTGAGGGCATTTTAATCTTTTCAAATGCAAATCGAGTTTTGCATTTTAAATTTTTGAATTTTAAAAAATCGAGTTCCTTTGCTTTGCAAAAAAATTGAGTTTTGATATGAGCTGATAAATGCTCATTCAAATGCTTTAATTATTAAAATCTCCACAACTTGGGTAAATGATTTGTTGTAATATGTATAATTGAATTTTAGTAATCAGATGGGCTCCACGTGTAAGGTTTATAAAATCTCACTTTTCCTTTTCAACTCTCACTTAATCTTGTACTATGACAACTGTCTTTTATGCCACGCATGTCCTTTCTCCTCTTAAATGTGGATGTTGGCAGGGTTGCTTTTCAGAATCTGTCTTTGGCGTGACATCACATTATTCTTCTTGTTGCTGAGGGTTTCTTGTGGGATTAATACTTAGTGCAACATGTTATTCTAGGTTATAAGTATTCTCGGCCGAGAGGCAATAGTCTCGGCCGAGAAAACTCTGTTTGTTTGACTTTCTCTAACTAGCTCGTTGAGACTTGCATTAGCTGTTAATGCCGCGTGGCATTTTTTATTCTAGCCCCAACAGGTTTTTAGCTTCTCCTTTAAATCAACTTTTTCTTTCACTCATTCTGTCATGCCCATCTCACTTAATAACCATGGAAAATAATGAAAAATTCACCACTTAGCAACTATGCCACTACTCCTAGTTTCAGACAACCTTTTCAAGCCCTACTTATCACAGTCTATTAATTGCTTCGATCACGAAGCATTGTCAAATTAATACTTCTCCATCACATTAATTATGTTACTTACATTAGGAACCCTCACATTTGTATGCATATTTACGACGTCCTTGTCTTTAGTTCCAGAATCCCCGAAATTCCAACTTGACTCCCTCTTCGTATCCACACTTAACGTCTACAACACAGGGCTTGGGGCTAATTGTGATGTAACCCTCACAATAGAAGGTGGGAAATAAATAATATGTGAGCCCTTTATTTGTGAGAAATAAATAGTGTTAATTTATAATTTAATAAATGGAACCCTACCAAGTCAATGTCCTGGCAGTTGTCTCTTTCAATGTGATCAAGCACATCTTCTTCGAATCGTCGAAACAAATCGTCCATAGCTTCTTCTCCGAACTGACGAGCCAGAATGGGCTCTAGCACGACCTTTAGTTCTGTGGTCAGTATTGCTGCCCTTGCTTTCCTGTCAGCTTGCTTTATATGTGAGGCACAGTCGCTTTTGAATACTTGCAAGTTTTGCAAAGTAAAAGATCCTTCAGCCTCGATCACTTCTTTTACCTCCTTCATTGTTGGTGTATAAAATGGCAAATTGAATGTGTCCAGTTTTTCCTCTTCAATCAAACACTGAACATATTCATCCAACTAAACTAGTTAGCTAAAGAAGGAGAATTGTCCTCCACTTATACTTGCATAGATACAATTTGAACATAATTACTCGCAACAAATTTTATTTACTAAATGTTGCCTGTTCATTCATTTTAATTTGTGCCAACTCTAAAAAAACCAAGGATTTAAATTTCGAAAATTTCGCCGAAATTTTCGATTTTTTGAGGTATGAAAATTTTAACACTAAACCAACAAAATTTCGTCTGAATTTCGATGATTTCGCCGAAAATTTCGATAATTTCGCCGAAATTCTCAAAATTTCTGCGAAGTTTTCGGTTGGGTGGGATTTCTGGGTTTTGGGGAGGCTGCGATTTGGCAGGAGCTGAAGATGTGGAGGAAGAGAGGATGGGCTGAGTTTTGGTGGGTTTCGGTGGCAGGGGGCGACGGCAGGGGGCGAGAGCAGGGAGAAAGAGATGACGGGTCGGCACAGGTGAGGGGATGGCGATACTGAGAGAGAGAGAGAGAGAGAGAGAGAGAGAGGGTGGGCTGGTGGTCAGCGCAGAGTCGCAGACATGGAGTTACTGAAGGAAGGAATGAGAGAAAGGAAGAAGAAAAAAAAAGAAAGAAAAAGAAGAAGGAAAAAAAAAAGAAGGAGAAAGGGAGGAGAGAGAAGAGAGAATAAGATCAGGTGGTGGGTAGTGGGTAGGCTGCATCCGATTTTTCTTACTTATCTGTTCATTTGTTGTAAAAGTTGGGACTTTCCCTTTAATTGTCAATACGGTGGGTAGTGTGCGTGAATAATAATGTGGAGAGAGAAACTAACATAAAAAATTTGATTTTGGGTTTTTAAAATTTATGTTTATAAATTTACAAAAATGTCCATCATTTTAAATGCTCATATCTCTCAAATTGTAGTTCCAATTGATGCACAGTTTGCGCTCACATGTTTGTGTGTTCGAGACTTTTCCAACAAGCCACAAATTGAAGTCAAAAGCCCAATAGTTCAAAAAGTTAAAAAACGGGTTAAACTAATTTAAAACAAAAATTATAAAATTAATCTAAAATATTATATTTCTCAAATAAATTTTTAAAATATTTCAAATATTTTTCAAAATAAAACTTGGAAAAATACTGGGTCTCACAATCTATCCCCCTTCAAAGAATTTCGTCTTTGAAATTTCCAATGAAAGTAATAATGGAACAACTTCAAATAAGCACAAACAACAACAATCTAAAGCTCTGAAAAGTTCTTTTCATTTATGAAAAACTGGAAAATAAATTACACAAACTCTGAGGTGTTTGTTCAATCAAATTTATGTAATTATTAATTAGTGAACTATTTTTTTAACAGTATTTGCCTCCAGCACGCATTATATTCATCTTATATCACATGAAACCTACTATATAATTTGGTTTTTTCAATGTTTTTTATCAATGTAGTAGATAATATGTTAAATAAACATATAGTAAAGTTTCATTCAAAATTTCTGTATTTTGATAGCAATTTCTGTCGTTTCTGTCTAATTTCTGTCGAAATTTAAAAATCTTCGAAATTTCCGTCGAAATTTCCATCGAAATTTCCTCGAAACCCGAAATTTTATTTCTTGCTCTAAACATCATTTATTACTAAGAATAAAATTTTGACTACATGTTTACATAATATTCGATCTACAAGTGGGTCTCCAGATGCATGTCATGTCTCTATTCGATGGGTAGTCTGTAGGGCCGGCACTAAGTTTTAGAGGCTTGGGGCTAAAATTTAAAATGATCCCCTTTTGTAAACACATAATTTAATTTACAACAAAAATGAATCATCAAAAAATTTAAAAAAAACACATAAAAGCTGCCCTCATTAATCAGAATATAAAAAATATATATATATATTCATTCAAGTTATTACAATTCACATTCATGTTCATGTTAATTAGAATATAAAATAAAATCTAATCAGAATATAAAAAATTCAAAAAACTTATATATGTAGGGCCCATATTAAAAGTGACCTGAGTTCATATCTACTAGGCTCGTCTAACTTTTAAAATGGCCTGAGTTTAAATTATTAGGCCCAGCCCATCACATTTGCAATGGTGAAAATAAAAACACAAAAGCAATGAAAATTTGTTGGAGTAGAGATTCGAGCAGGAGAATGCCGCCTCATTGTTTGTATATAAATCCACATGGATTTAACAACCAATCATAAATCGACATGTGACTAGTCAGATCCAACTTCAGGCTTTGACTTTTCAACGGTCAAACTTGGACCTCCACGTCAACATATCAGCTCGGTAACACTTTCATTGCCACTTCGGATCAGCCCATCTCAGCGGACCCCCACATCCGATCCGACCCGATCTGAGGATCCTCCAAGAAATTAAGTGTTCATCTTTTCTTGGTTATCCCAGTTCGGTTCGGTTCGGCTCTTGGTGATCATCTTCTCAGACAACGGACTACCATCAAGTAACGACTGTCACGTCATACGTCGGACCCGTCTGGACCAGTTCATCCATGCATGTCCGATCCGAACGTGGATATGTTTCATACCTGCGTATACGATGTCTCTGATCGGCTCAGCTCGGATCCCACTCTCATTCTAGAAGATCGGAGTCAGGACGAATCGCCTTACTCGAATATCTCTGACATGGCTCTCTGACAGATGGGACATCCTAGCTTACAGCCATGACTATTAAGGCATCCCACTTGATCTTCCATCCTTGCATTGAATGTAAAGGAGGTGGGTAGCTGTGCATGCTACTATTCATGGCCGAACGCGTGGCCTCTTCTCAACCATTCACCATCATGCAGGTAAGTTACCCTTCACCGTTTCCCTTGTCTATATAAGCTGCCTTATATGCACAAAACAGATACATAACTTCATTCACAAAAAGCCTATCAAAATATACACCACTTGTTGAGAATAAACCCAGAAGATCTTACCTTGTTCTTCCTCATTCTCCCAAGTTCATCACCTGTTCTTCCTTGTTCTTACACAAAAATCTCCAAATACACATCACTGACTTCATCATCGGAGCTTATTTGGCTGGTACCACACCGGTCCTTCTCCTTCTCCTTTGATCTTGTGTTCGTGCAGGAAGATCTCGAGTCAACATCCACTTCATCATCCAGCAGGGCTTCCAATCAGCCAAATCATCCTTCTTAAGTTGTTGCATCTATCTTACGGAAATTTGCATCAACACTCACCAACTGCACAGAATCCCAATTGCAAGATAGAGTACAGTTGTACGTACTGGTTTATATGTGCTTTTTTTTTTTTTTTTTGATTAAGCTGGTTTATATGTGCTTAGCTTCTCCAAATTAAAAGTTGTTTTGTGATTCTCATACTTTTATGTGAAATGTAGTCTGTCATGTGATTTATAAACGTACGCGGTCTTAAAAAAAAAACAAGAATATGTGATACAAATAATTTTGTTACTACTTGAATATTCTAATATCATACGTACACTTACCTCTAAAACCATATCTTTGAGTTTCAATCCGAAAAGTTCAAAAACACTGTGAAGTCTCTTTTGAATTGCTCAAAGTATTCCTTATACACAACAGGGGGGTTAGTCTTGGCTATATGCATGTTCCCTTTGTTCACTCCCTCTCCTGATTTTGTTACTAAACCTTTTGGATTCTGCACAAATTTTCTCAAACCAAATGAGCCATAAGTACTAATATTCATGTACACTACTAGAAAAAGCAATACCATGATCAACCTCAGAGATCCACATAAGAGCATAAGAGGAGTGAACAAAGTGGAGAGAATTGTTTATAAATTTTTTTTTTTTTCATCATTTAAATTGGGTTTAAATGGGAAATCGTGGGCTGATCTTCATCACTTATAATTGCTTGGTTTCCTCCTACCGACAAAGGAAGTGGGCCGCCCACCAACATGGCAACATCCAACTCGATCTGATAATCATAGAAAAAAAAAACAATTTGAGAATTAGGTTGTGAAAGCCACTTATATCATCAGTGAAACAAAGCCCAGTTTCAGACTTTTTTCAAGTTTTTATATTTCTAAAAAAATTTTGTTTCCCATTATTCTCTGCTGTTTCTCCATCTTCTTTTTGGGTCTCTCTTTTTCCAAGTACGAAAAATTTAAAATTTTCATACATGTTATAGAGTGGGTTGTATGATTTGCAAGCCATGGAGGTTGGGATTTTAGATGGATCCCATTGGTGTACGAACATCTTCTGTTTATGAGAAGGACTTGCATGTCCCCATCCTCCCCCCCCTCTCTCTCTCTCTCTCTCTCTCTCTCTGTGTCCGTCCCCGGGATAGCTAAGTTTTTTTCTCTGTTTATGTATGTTTTGGTTGATAATATAATGAAACCCAACTGGCACCACCAGTTGTATAGAAAGCTCCCACAGCCAATTTGTTTGTTCTCAAAGAGAAGTCCAATCAACGTGAGTAAAGTCTTTGTGGAAAGAATGTCCACAAAGACTTTGTTTGATCATTCAGTCCACAAAAAAAGTTACCTCAGCTTTCTATACAACTGGTGGTGCCAAAACAAAAATATAAAAAGAAGATGAATGAATTAAAGAAAAGTCAATCAACGTGCATGAGTCCTACACCACCAGCTTGTACTAGAGAAATTATGAGTTCTAGGTACTCATGGTTTAACAAAATTGACTTGTGTCCTTTAAACAATATTTACACCGCTCCTAGCCTTTTAAAAATTGTTAAACAGTGAGACACTAGGTACTATCCTTTGAGCGAAGTGAAATGGCTGAGAACGTTGTCTGTTTTCTTCTGGAAAGGCTTGGTGGTTTGGTCATACACGAAGCCCAATTCTTGAATGAAGTCCGTGTCAAAGTTGGGCAATTGCAGCGAGAGCTACAGCGGATGCGGTGCTAACATCCATCAATTTTGTCAAAACCCAATTCTAGTTTCATAAACAAACCGAAAAATGGGAAGTAGAAAAGGGTAGCCCTGATGTAGTACCAGTAGGGTTTTGACAGAGAAGAGATTAGATTAAGGAGATAAGAGAGAAACAGTAAAAAGAGGGAAGAATACTGGGAAGGGATTTAAAGAGAAATTCCAATTTATAATCAATAATCAAGTCTACCTCAAACAAATTACGAAGGGCCCAATTTATAGAGGCAAAAACTATGTGATAATTATAAAACTTAACCTAAGATGTACACTAAAATTCTAGATAAATACCTAGATTATCATAAAAGATGAAATGGATAACTATGAAAATAATGAAGGTGACAAATATGAAGGTAAATAAACAATAATCTCTATTGAGCCATCTGTGTAACATGATTGATAAAAAGGAGTGCTAATTAAATGATCAGCAAAGTTGGAACTAACTTAATTTGTACAAGTTAAATTTTTTTATTCCTCAAATTAGTGTGTGACTGAAGCTTTATTGTCGTGTTTCAGGCGCATGATTTGGAGGTTCATGATGATGTAGAGTTCAATACAAATGAAAGACTGCTAGTTGGATATACTTCAAATTTAGCATTTGTAGTAATTGGGAATCCTTTAGTTCCACATATGGTTGGTGGTTCTAAGGTGATTTAGGATACTTGGTATTTTCTCTTTCCTGCTTTTTGTTGCACTTTGTCATATGGGCACAGGCCCCAGCACTTTACTATTTTTAAATGACCACAAATACCATATGTAGTGTACTGTTTGTCATAAGAAAACGGAGTTGGATCACATGATTTCTCTTGGCGTGGTTTGGTGGATTATTTTCCTCAAGTTTTTGCTCAAGTTCTCATACAAGTTTAATTGCCTTCTTCTTATATTCACCATCCCTCCTTTTGTTGGGTGGGGCTGAGGGGGGGAGGGGGTGTTGCTTTCAAATGGAGGAATATATGGGCTTCAAGTAGTAATAGTATTAGGTGCTTACCACTTTATTAGCCAAAGTAATGAAGAAGAGGGAAGGCTTACAGAAACACTTGCCACCATGGTTAGGTTGGGTGATGTATGCTATTGATACGACAGGTGGTGTTACTTTGAGTGATGACTTAGGCACGAACTCTTTGTGCACAAAGGCACACAAATCCATTCTTGACCATATGTTTTTAGTTACAAAGTGTTAGTGTGATCGAGTGTGCTGTGCACTTTGGAGTGAAAAGCATATGAGAGGAAAACTTGACATATATGGTTGTTAATTTGATTTCCTGCAAATGGAGAAAGCCAACTCGACGTTCACTGCAAATGGTTTTTAGTTACATATATGGTTGTACACTTTTGTGAACCATTCTTGGCATATATGGTTGTTAATTTGATTTCCTGCAAATGGAGTTCACTGCTTTTTCGAGGATGGTCATAAATTAACAAGTTTTCATGAGTTCATTAGAAGACTGACTTACTTTTTAAAATTTAAAAAATTGAGTCATTTTACAACCAAACAACTAACTACCCACTGCAAAATCAAAATGCATAAACAAACAAAAGAGTAGTCAGAATGGGCTGCTCAAGATTTAGAAATATAGCAAGATGCCAAGACCCACCGACCGATCGTGCTTCATGGATTCATTGCAAGTCAAGTGGGACCATAACCCATCATAACCCTTCACCTCTAATAGAAATAAGTTATTAATACCAAACCTATCATAATTTAAAATATTAAACCAAGAGATAGGGGACCGGAGGTGAGAGAGTTGCACCGAAAGTTCCTCCATGAGATAACAATATATATGAGAAAAAGAAGAACAAATTAATTAAAAAATATCATCTTACAAGACTTGCATGAGTTGCACCGAAAGTTCCTCACATTCACATTGTAGGTAGTAGGAAAAGGCTGAAGGCATAAGCAGCCTTCATAATTTCATATATTAACAATGAAAACTCTTAATTTGACGCAATCACTACCAATATTCCAAACTCTTTGAACACAAACTATACATGGCTTCCATCAACAATCAAGGAGCCTCCTCTTCTTCTGCTTCCCTCCAAGTCCAACATTCATGCACATACGATGTTTTTCTAAGTTTTCGAGGTGAGGATACTCGCTATGGCTTTACGGGATATCTTTACGATGCTTTGGATAAGAAAGGAATTAAAACCTTCATAGATATTGACCTTCCAAGAGGAAAAGAAATATCTAGGACGCTCCCAAAAGCAATTCAAGAGTCCAGAATTTCCATTATCATATTCTCCAAAAACTATGCGTCCTCAAAGTGGTGCTTGGATGAACTCGTTGAGATTCTTCGTTGTAGAGAATCAAAGCAACAAATAGTTGTACCAATTTTCTACAAGTTGGAACCATCAGATATAGGACATCACAGAGGTAGTTTCGGAAAAGCACTTGCTGACCATAAAATCAAATTCAAGGATAACGAAGAGAAGGTGCGTGGATGGACAGAAGCTCTTCAACAAGCATCAAAGTTGTCTGGATGGCCTTTCAAGGAGGGGGAGTATATTTCTAACCACTAAATATAGTATTGACTTACTGCTGTTTTATTCTATATTTGAGGGCTATATATATATATATATCTTCCTTTTTAAGCTTTTTTTTTCCTAGTATAAGATTCTTTTCTTTTTTAGCAGATATAGAACAATGTTGATTCCCTAAATGTTAGACCATATGCTTTTAAACTTGTAGGTATGAATTTAACTTTATCAACAAAATCGTTGAATGGATCTGGGTCCAACTACTAAACTACACAAACCTGGAGGTGGCCAAGTACCCGGTTGGAATAGAGTCTCGTCTACAAGATATGGATAAACTTTTAGGTGTTGGGAAAAATGATCGTCGCATAGTTGGGATATGGGGAACTCCTGGAATAGGCAAGACAACAATTGCTAAAGCTGTTTTTAATTTAATTGGCCATAAGTTTGAAGGTAGATGTATTTTGGAAAATGTTGGAGAAAAGTCAAAGTCACATGAAGGGATCGCCCAACTACAAAGGACTCTTCTTTATGAGATTCTAGGAGACCCAAACTTGAAGGAGATCAGTTTTAGTAAAGGAATCAAAGTTATAAAGGAAAGGTTGAGCCATAAAAGGCTTCTCTTAATTCTTGATGACGTGAATGAATTGGATTGGTTAAGCAATTTAGCTCATCATACAGGTTTGTTTGGTGAGGGCAGTAGAATTATTATAACCACAAAAAATAAGAGTTTGCTAATTCATCATGGAATCAAGAAAATATACGAGGTCAAGAAATTAGATGAACAACAAGCTCTTGAGCTTTTTAGTTGGCATGCCTTTGAAAGAAATGAACCTCCAGAAGGGTTTGTTGAACTTGCACAACGTGCAATATGGAATGCTGAATGCCTTCCATTGGCTCTAAAACTTCTAGGCTCTCATTTGCGTTATGCTGAAGGCAAAGATTGTTGGGAAGCTACATTAGATACCTACAAAATTGCTCCTAGTTCTATTCAAAATACACTCCGAATAAGTTATGAATCATTGACAGATATTGAGAGAGAAGTTTTCCTTGACATTGCATGTTTTTTCAACGGTGAAGAAAAAGACTATTTGAGAAAAATACTAGAAGATGATGACCTCGATTTTCATGGAGATTATTTTGAAGCACTCATACAAAATGCCATCATAACTCTTGATGGAGACAAAAGGATTTCTATGCATGGTTTGCTAGAACAAATGGGTAAAGATATAGTTCGGCAGGAATCACCTCGTAAGCAAGAACGAAGTAGATTGTGGTTTCACGAAGATGTGTGCAATGTTCTAATGAAAAATAAAGTAAGTAGAATATATATTGTTTTATTCAATTAGAAAAGAAAGATTATATCTAATATATTATTGTCTTATTAAAATATTAGAAATTTAACTAGAATTTTAAAGAATTTAAATTTTTTTATAAAGGACTTGCTTTACTAATAGCATATATTTTTTCATATTAGGGAACAGATAAAATTAAAGGTATTAAGTTAAAGCTTCCTGAACCAGATGAGATACGGTTGAATGCTAAAAGCTTCTCAGGAATGACAAATCTTAGATATTTTATAAATTGTAATGCACGCCTTTCTGGATGCGTCGATTATCTCCCCAACAGCTTGAAGTTGATTGATTGGGATAGATGTGAGTTAAAATATTTTCCAGCCAATTTTCATCTAAAAGAACTTCTTGTGCTCAATATGCCTCATAGTCCCATCACACAACTGGGAGAGAGATTTAAGGTACTTTAAATTATTTTCATCCATTATTATTTTGAAGATTTTTTATTTTAATTATGTTGTAAATTTTTCAAAGCATATCATTTGATCTTATTTTTATTTTTATTTTTATTTTTTTCTTCTCATAGCACTCGACAAACCTGAAATCTCTAAATTTTCACGGCTGTAAATTCTTACAAAGAATCCCAGACTTATCCGGAATGTCAAACATAGAGAGGTTGTTGTTACGTGACTGTACTAGTTTAGAGGAGGTTCATCCTTCTGTTGGCTTCCTTGAAAGACTTGTTGCATTGGATCTTAGGGGATGCTATAACCTCACAATGTTTCCAACAAGAGTTTGCTTGAAATCTCTAAAAATGTTTAATCTTAATGGATGCAAAAGGCTTGAGAGTTTTCCAGAAATTGTGGACAAGATGGAATCGTCATGTGATTTGTGGTTATTGAATAGTGGCATAAAAGAATTGCCATCATCGATTGGAAATCTTACTGGGATTCGGGTATTTATTTTCAATGGATGCAATTTATCAGACTTTGATTTCCTTGAGAATCTTGATCGGCTGTCCACATTAGAAATTCTCAATTTATCAGAAAGCAGTTGTGTTAGTCTTCCACCATGCATTGACAAATTTGTGAACTTGTCGGGGCTTTATTTGAATTATTGCAAGAGGCTTCGAGCAGTTCCTGAACTTCCACCAAATATAAAACATATATCAGTGGTTGATTGCATATCTTTGGAAACATTTCCAGCATTGTCCAACATGTTGGAACATAATGACACACAGGGCATTGAAAAGATGGACTTGTCTAATTGCCATAGACTATGTGATAATCTGGGCTTGGACGTGGCAAAGATGACAAACATATTACTGAATCAGGTCACTCTCTTTCTCTTTCTCTTTCTCTATCTCTATCTCTCTCTCTCTCTGTATATATATATATGAATGTTAATAAGTTAATAACAAGATTAATTACTGTGTAAATTCACAGGTAGAGAACTCTTACTTTGAAGTTGTATTTCCAGGAAATGAAGTGCCAAAGTGGTTCAAGTGCCGTGAAGATGTATGTGTGCAAATTAATGGTGTCGACCATGAGTCTGGTGAAGTGGGGGAATGGCATGAAGTCAAGTGGGAAGATATATATATTAATAAGGAAGTCAAGGATAAGTTCTTTGAAGTAGTTATGGAAATCCCTCAAAATTTCAAATACTGGGAGAACACAGGAGTGGCTGTATGTGTTGTTTTTGAAATGACGGAAGAGTTTGTTGGTCGTCCTGGTTTTTGGTACGATTTTTCGATCAATGGACTTTCCATACATCGAAGGAAATATTCTCAGGAGCCTTTTGTTTTTTGTTCGAATGAGTTGACACCTCATGATCATGCATGTGTGGCTAATGTATATTCCATTACCTATTGACTTCAAGTCGGAGTTGGATGGAAAAACAGAGACAGAAACAGAGACTCCATCTGTGCCTTATCTCTGTCGAGTTACCTTTGGCTACCCAGGCGGTAGTGGGTGGTTCTTTAAAAGCTGCGGGGTCCACCTGGCTGGTATGCCACAGGATGGTAATGAAGATGAAAACAAAGACGACGGAGATGATGATGATCATGAAAACGATAATGAAGGTGATGATGGAGGCCATGAACAACATTGTCGTTTTTTTTGGCCACCTTGTCTTAAGAAGCAAAGAACCTCGGTCTCTCATAATTTCCTGGGTGATGACGGAGACGGCGGAGATGACGGAGATGATGATGATGATCACCATCATCAGGAAGATGAAGATGGTGAGCATGAAAGCGATGATGATGGTGATGAACAACCTTGTCTAAAGAAGCAAAGAACCTCCTTCTATAATTTCATGGGCCTGCCCTGATTCGGTTCGTGTTCCGTTCTCTGTTGTTGTTGTTGTTGTTGTTGCTGGGCTTTATTTGTGTTTTGGACTTTCCATGAAATTTTTGAATGCACCCTCACTACAAGAAAAATGTCGATAGATATCAGTCGTGGACTGATATCTATTTGGGTAGCCGTCTGATATAGCGCGTCGTGATATCTAATGTATGGTATTTTAGATATCAGTTTTAAACTGATATGTAAACATTGTTTATTATATCATTTTTCTTTTTCAACCTGATATCCTAAATACAAAATGGATATCCAATTTGATATTATTTCTGATATCTATAAAATCCAAGTACCAACAGGATTGGTCAATAGATATCGTATTGGATACTAATACTGACATATAACTCGATATCAATATCAGGTTTGAGGTAGAATATGATATAAAACTATAGTATCAATATCAGGTCTATAGTAGAATCTGATATATATAATCTTGATATCAATATCAGGTATGGAATAGGTTCTGATATCTAAATATTGTTTTTATATCAGATCTGAGAAAGAACCTGATATCAAAGCGTTATAAAATATCAATTATTAGTCTAAAACTGATATCGTTTAGTATGTCGATTTCACAAAAGAAAATTGGAATACAACTTGCTATATCAGTTTTTTTTCACCTAAAAAATGATATGAATACATAAATTTGAGCCTGTACATAAATTTGTGCAGCCATAAAATCTTCCATGCATTCTCATTCCATATATTTCAATAATCACCAATAACAATATTCAAAGCTGCCTACATGTACATAATCACCGATAACAATACAAATATCCAACAAGATAACCATATATATATTTTTGGGATTAATGTCATTTTGCTCCCCAGACTATTACACATGTATCAGTTTGCTCCCCAGACTTCTAATTTGGAAAATTAAGGACCCTGACTTTTTCAATTTTGCCAATTAAGGTTATTCCGTCAATTTATACATTTTTCATCTAAAATTTCGAGATGATCAAGCAAAATTTAGCAAGAAATAAAAGAGGAAAAATGATGCATGAGGAAAAAATGATAAGATCTAATTGGAAGGGACCATTTTGCCCTCAAAGATTTGGATAAAAAATGTGTAAATTGACAAAAGAACCTCAATTGGCAAAATTGAAAAAGTCAGAGTCCTTAATTTTCCAAATTAGAAGTCTGAGGAGCAAACTGATACAAGTGTAATAGTCTGGGGAGCAAAATGGTATTAATCACTATATTTTTTGTTTTGTAGAGGTCTAAACATACCATGCCACCAGCCTAATAACTAAGGCAATATTGCCTAAACCCTGCTTGTTAAGACCTTTACAAAACCAAAACAATGTACCAAACGCTGCCCACATGTACAAAATAACATGACAGCACCTAGCCTAATTAATCTGCAAATCAGCACTATGTCTAGCTAGCTAGCTAGTTCTATCTTCAATTCTGCCATCCTTTACAAAATAGTCATGGCAGCATGTATGATCTAATTAAAAGCACCAAATCTTCAATCTTCTTCCATGCTTTACAAAAAATGAGCATGCACGACAGCTTTCTTCTATCCACAAAAAAGGCAAAATGCACACCACCTACCAATTAACTTGTCGGTCTAAAGATAATTGTTCAGAAAATCTCCCCATTCCACACGCAACTCATCTATTTGATCTTGTGTGTATCCGCTTCGCTTGGTCTTCATATTGGACCACTGAAAACATCAAAGGAACATATATTCTTTAATTTAATCACAAATTCATTGATCTCATAAGTTCTATATACTGAATACATGCATGCCTTATTAATCTCAATTTTCAACTAAACATGCATATGCATAAAGAATAAAAGCAATTAAGTCAGAGTAGTTGAATGGACAATAGCAGCACTAGAAAATGAGTTGCTGCCTAACAACCCTCCCATTTCCTTGCTTCATGCATATGTGTGCTTTTAAGAAAATTGCTTATCCTTGAAAAGAGACCACACTATAAGAAAAGCACCAAATATTCCTTCTCCCTGTAGTTGCAACCCTGTTTCAAATTAATAATATATAGTAACAATATGACACAAAGCAGCAGAGGTTCTCAGAGGTTCTCCACTCTAACTTTCACATTAATTTCAAATACCTCTCTCTCAAACATCAAAGATGCAGTTTCTCCAAGTTGAACTTAGTCAAAAATTTGGGTATGCATGCATGCAGTTTCTACATTGTTTATTGAACCACTTAAAGGATAAAAGGCAGATCAGATTATTCAATTGCAGACAACTACAGGGAAAATCATGTCATTCAGATAAACAAGTATATTGCCTCTCCCGGATAGCATCCTACCAGGTAGAACAACAAAGTCGTGTACATATGATACTGGATCTTCAAGTAACTGAACAATATCATCAAATGATCAAAACCAAAGTTGTTGAACAAAATTTATGAGGTCAAGGTGAGAGGAAAACTGTGACAAAAAAACTCAATATCAATCTTGTAAACTAAGACTACCAACATCATTACCTTCATCCACATAAACTTTGGCATTGCAATAAAAACAGTCAAGATAGTACATCCAGGGCGGATATACCCTTCCAACTCAACCGGCATACTGGCCAACCACTGGAATATCTGTTAATACATCTACCCACATGTTAATCAATTCCTGATAACATGCCACAAAAATAAATTTTTCTTTGTATATACTAAACTGTAACAACAATCTTTTAATAATACTTGGTGCCGAAGTCTTCTTGGGAATTCAGCTGGATTCCAATCATAGAGCTTGAATGAGATACGACCTGTCGGACACTACAAGGTTGTATCAAATCAGTATATCTCAATAATATCTCCTCATATAAACATCAATGTTATAGTCATGCAGCAAACACAGCATTCAGCAAAGACCCACCATAGATGAGTAGACGCTTTTGTTGTCGCATTGTGGCGGAGAAAGAGAGTTCTTGGAATCATGTTTTCTTCCATCCATTTGCGTTTCACCAGAAGCCAAAAAAGATACAACACCATCACTATGGACATTCTGGGAATCTGGCTCTGAACAGAGGGTAGGAATACGTCCACCTTCAGACTCTGGCAATTCTTCCTTCTCGTTTATCTGACTGCTTAACTGTATATTGTCTGTACGTTATATATATAAATTAGACTAGTAGACATCTCTTACAGTAAGGAAAAACAACTTTACTGCTCCTTTTACAAGCTGGTTGCATCAAAACAAACACTAAATACCTTCTCCTGCTTCACCATCACAACTGGCATCTTCAGTTTGAATTTCCCTTTGAGATTCCTTTCCACTCGATCCTTTAGAATCAATAGGTTTTCTTCGCCGTCTGTTATTATGACGCTCTAATTTTCTTCGACAGCTCCGCTTACCTTCATCGAAATCTGGTAAGACATGGAACCTGGCAAAGAATAGGCACACAAGAAATGAAATTACAAAAGCAATTAAAAATATATATATTCCCGTACATTTCAACAAGAATAATGCATGCAGTTCCTACAGTATTACAACTCTGATAATAAAATTACTCAAAACATAAATAATTATTGCCAATCTAAACCGCCTCTCGTAAATATTGCTTTTTAAATAAGACATGGAACTGGCCAAAGAATAGGCACACATGAAATGAAATTACAAAAGCAATATAAAAAAAATAAAAAATAAAACTATTTCGGTACATTTCAACAAATAATGCAGAAATGTGACAGTATTACAACTCTAAAATATGACTCAAAACATGAATAATTATTGCCAATCTAAACAGCCCCTCGAAAGTATTGCTTTTTAACCTGCCAGTCTTCTGACAAAAACAAGCAGTATGGAATCCAAAATACCTATGGCTTATGAAGAACTTAAAGAAGTGCCAACATAGGCAATGAACTTACTCCACAACCAAACACAGCTCAGAGCCCTTCAACATCCCCAATGTGCTAATAGGGGTTGTCTCACTTTTCTCAACATTTATCTTTAATTCTTTATGCATAAAAAAGTCTCAAAACAAAGCAGCTGATGCCTTAATGATTAATATCTAAGTTAAGTAACCTCTGACCACAAGAAAATAAATGTGTCATCCACACAAAGAAGGTTACGTGTGTCTATCCCGTTACTTTCTGCCCCCCAACTTGATATTAGAGCGTCTCCTAACCGTTTTTTTTTTATCTATTTTTTTATTTATATCCTAACCTCCAACATCTGAATAGCAATCTAGTGAAAGTTCCACGATGCTGCCAGTATTTCTTAAGAAACCTTAGATGGCATAACCCCTTCTGACACTTGTCACAGTCGTAGGGAAACTCCTCTGCCATCCATCACCCAAAAGCAATTAAGCTATGGAAACATTTCTCATGACCAATTCTACCCAAAAATTTACAATTACATCCCAGTTAAGAGACAAAATCTCTCTACTGTGTTAGTTCATGAACACAAAGAAACTTCAGAGTATTCCAATTGTATAATCTAATTCACCAATCACCACCCACATGTCTGAAACAAGAACAATATAGTTAACTTATTTGTGATCATCAATAATTAACTTATTTTATACTTTTTAAAAGCACTCTCAAGGTTTAGATTTTTTTCATAGATCTTCATAGATTCATTGACTTAACAAAAAAAGGTAAAGCCACAACATTGAGAGAGGAGAATTCCCTAACACAATGCAAAGAGCATGATACCACCTTTTCCATTGTTTTTTTTATATATAGAGAAAATGAAAAGAATTGTCTCATCTGTAAATCCACTTAAACTTAGATAATCAAGATACACTCAACGTAGCTACTTAGACAGGTTGCAAAGTAAAGAACAAATTAAACAATTCTTCCTCCTTATTCACCCATTTCTCAAGAGTATATATATCTATACAATGCTAAAGTTTCTGCCAAACCTATTTACACATGGTTGTAATGATACCCATTATCACAACACTACTAGGAAATCAACACCCAAATTGTAGCAATAATACCCAATTCACATTACCACAACTACTACCAGAAAAGAGAACGAGGCTTTTCTACAGAGAGAGGAGTCCATAAGGTGAAAATCAGAAACAAAAATTGAAAGCAAGAATAAATTAAACTACAAATTAACCAAAACAGAGAACACTTAAATGACATGAAGAATTAAAACAAATCACTATCTTTTGTAGAGAAGGATGCCGACCCAAAGAAAAATCCAAATACAACTTGCAAACAAAGAGAAAACCCAAGATGTAGACAATGACAAAACACCAGTAAAATATCAAACAAAAATCAAACCTAAACAAAACAAAGGAAAATAAATTATTTTTCTTAACCTGAGGCCGAGTGACTGTGTTGTATAGGTCTGAGATGGATTAACTCAGAAATCGGACAACATGCAATCAGAGAATTAAACAGAAGACGAAATATTTGGGTTCGAGGTGATTTTCAATTCCTGCAAAATTAACCAAATTCAATCCACCCAAAAGCAAGAGGAGGTTAAGAGGATTGAAATTTATACCCTTAATTGCCCAAAATCACCACTGGATTCGCCGGACAGAAGAGGAGGAGCCGCCGGCCTTTAGGGTTTCGATTCGGCCGTTGTGGTGGTCCGATGAACAATTGGAGACCACCATCGAGTTCATGAAGTCAAGAGGAAGCTGAGTGGGGTGGTGGATGATCCAAACGCCGCCGGAATCAAAGGCAACTTCGGCGAGGGAAAATCGGCAAAACCTTGATTTTCCTCCGCCGTTTATCGGATGAGAAATCCGATGGCACCCCTGCGCTCAGAAAGAAATGGCGAGCATAACTTGGCAGGTCCCGCACCTCGTTGCGGTTGGGAATGACGATTCGCCCCTGCAAATCTCCAATCGGGTTCTGGGTTGGGTTTTTGAGTGCGGCGGATTTCTGGGTGATTCACGGGTATGGGGAAAGGAGGATGAAGATGATCATCAGTCGTCGGACGGAGAAAGAGTGGTCGGAGAAAACTCACGACGTAAGGGAGAGAGATGAGAGAGAAGATAGAATCAGGGGGTCGAAGAGGAGAGACAATGAGACGAGTTTAAAATCAGTGAAGAGAGAGATCGAGAGACAGAGATCGAAGTGAGCTGAGAGATAGATCGACCTAGGTTTTTAATTTTTAGTATATCTGTATATGTCTAAGTGTTGGGACTTGGGAGTAGGACAAAAAAATTTAAGTCAGAAAAAACACATTACATATCAGTGTTAGGATAAAAAATTATAAGTGTTGTTTTAAGATATCAGTTAACAATTTATACTGATGTCTTTATAAGTTCTTAGAAAAATGACAATATTATATATCAGTTGAAAAAAACCATGTGATATCTAATAAAGTTTAGAAATCAGTTAAAAAATTATCTGATATTATAATTTTTATAATATCAGTCACATTCAAATCTGATATAAAATGGGTGATATCTATTGACAATATTCTTGTAGTGCCTTCATTTGTCAATTGTCTAACTTCATTTTATTTTGCATCTATATTTCTTTAGAATTTATAAAATGAAAGAAAACCTTGTTTATTTATACAAAGAATTTAGAAAGAAACTAGAAAATATTGAAAAAAATTCAATATGTGGAAGCCTATGTGGATTTGCTAGTGTCTCAGATGTATACCTTCCCTTTTGCTCTAAATTCTTAAATCTCTGCCTTTTCCTTACGGCCACAATTCCTGGATCTTTCTATTCATCCCGGGATGAAATACATTAAAAACAACCATAATGCTCAAACTTATATGTTTCAGTGATGGAAGGGTAGCTTGTTGGGTTTCTCATCATTTGGATTGAGTAGGTGGTATTTGTCTTAGATGTGTACGTACCACAAAATTATTCCTCACCAAAAGAGTTGGCAATCTAGAAGGAATTGATTGATTTTAGTATCTACCCATAGACAACACATTGCTTGCCAAGAATAAACACATTACTCAATTCGTTTTAGCAAAAGATATTCATTGCAGTTGCAGGGTATGTAACCATAGACCTAAATCATGTCTAGAATGCCAATTTTGATTATTCCTTTAGCAGATAACAATGTTGATTATTCCTTAAATGTTACATATGCTTTTAAACTTGTAGGTATGAATTTAAATTTATCAACAAAATCGTTGAATGGATCTCAGTCCAACTACTAAACTACACAAATCTGGAGGTGGCCAAGTACCCAGTTGGAATAAAGTCTCGTCTACAAGATATGAATAAACTTTTAGGTGTTGGGAAAAATGATCGTCGCATAGTTGGGATATGGGGAACTTCTGGCATAGCCAAGATAACAATTGCTAAAGCAGTTTTTAATTTAATTGAAGTTTGATGGTAGTTGTTTTTGGAAAATGTTTGAAAACATAATAATTGGGCAATTCCTGAACTTCTTCCACCAAATATAGGAATAATATCATTGGTTGATTGCATATCTTTGAAAACATATATTTCCAGCATTGTCCAACATGTTGGAAGATAATGACACACAGGGCATTGAACATATGGACTTGTCTAATTGCCATAGACTATGTGATAATCTGAGCTTGGACGTGGCAAAGATGGCAAACATATTACTGAATCAGGTCACTCTCTCTCTCTCTCTCTCTCTCTCTCTCTCTCTCTGTGTGTGTATATATATATATACACAGAGAGAGAGAGAGATAATAAGCTAATAACATGATTAATTACTGTGTAAATTCACAGGTAGCGGAAAAGGACTCTTGCTTTGAAGTTTTATTTCCAGGAAATGAAGTGCCCAAGTGGTTCAATCGCCGTGAAGATGTATGTGTGCTAATTAATGAAGCCGACTATGACTATGAGTTCTGTGAAGTGGATGAACACATTGAGAAAGATTTATATATTAATAAGGAAGTCAAGGATAAGTTTTAGGAAGTAGTTATGGAAATCCCTCAAAATTTCAATTACTGGGAGAACACTGGATTTTCTTTATGTGTTGTTTTTGAAATGACACAAGAGTTTGATGGTCTTCCTAGATTTTGGTACGATATTACGATCAATACACTTTCCATAGGTCGAGTGAAATATTCTTATGTGCCTTTTTGTTTTCGGTCGGATGAGTCTACACCTCATGTGTTGCTAAAGTATATTCCATTACCTATTGACTTCAAGTCGAAGCTGGATCACTACAAGAAAAAAAGCTTTGGGCGACGAACATAGTTCCTCTCCCAAAGTCAGATTTCGTCGCCCAAAAGTTTGGGCGACGAACTGAGTTCGTCGACAATTTGGCCGCCCAATCGATGACACCCAAGAGTTTGGGCGACGAACCAGTAAATTTCGTCGCCCAAAGACACCTGGGGCAACGGTTTTTTTTGTCTCCTAAAGCACACGATTCCTCGCCCAAAACGGCTTTGGGCGACGAAATTGTTCGTCGCCCAAATCATCTTTTAGGCGAGGAATAAGCAGTTTCGTCGCTCAAAGGATGTTTGGGCGACGAAATTGTCCGTCGCCCAAAGCCGTTTTGGGCGAGGAATAAGGATGTTTGTCGCCCAAATTGTTCTTGGGCGACGAAATTATCCGCGCCTAAACACGTTTTGGGAGAGGAAAAATTGATTTCCTCACCCGAACCTACTTTAAGCGACGAAATTGTTCGTGGCCCAAGTATAATTTGGGCGAGGAATGATTAAATTCGTCGCCTAAACATATTTTTTTTTTTAAAAAAATTTTAAAATTTTAATTTAAATTATATATTTGAATTTAATATAAAAAAAAATCTTTATTCAAAAACTATATAAAACAAAATTAAGAAATTTTATATATCCAAATATTCATACAAAGTAGAAACAATTTAATACTGTATGCAAATATAATCGGTACATCACTAATGGCCCCTAGGTCAGTAGCATCATCAGCATCGGTGAAGGAGTCTGGCATGCACTGGTCAATGTTCGGTGGCAGCACAAATCCAGGTACAATCCTGGCCAACTGGTCAAACATGCTGCATCTGTTGCACCTTACTCGTCTGCTCCGCATATGCCGCTCTCGATTTTTCTAGCTGACCCTTCAACAGCTGCACTTCAGTGGACAGGTTGACTAATTCTGCAGATGGCTGAGACGAAAACCCGGTGCTGAGATCACGAACCCGACCCGCTCCCATCCCGCGTATCTCTCTACCACGCCTAACACTCAGTGTCTCCGTCATAATACGAAGACCGGCATCGCGATCGGGGACTGGGATCGACTCCAATGGAATGTCCGGAGGATACTGGCTGGCCACCTCCTCCAAATAACTCGCCTTCTTGGCGAGCATCTCAGCCTTCAAAATGTTATACACAAGTTTGAAATTAGGAAATCAAATACAAATATTAAAAATTGTGAAATAAAACTAAAATATAAAAAACTATCGTGCTTCGCCTTGCCCTTGTCGTTGCCGAGTCGGCCATAAACATCCCCGTAGTTGTCGAGCTCCGGAAATTGCGAACCAGCCTGAAAAAGAATGTAATGTTGACAAAAACTCAAACAATACTAAGGAATATATATATTAAATTAAATAATGGCGCACCTGACGATACGACTCCACCCGGCATGAGAAGGGCATGGAACCACCATGATGATCAATCCTTGCAGGCGTTTTCCGGTTCTTAAGATTGGCATTCGACTTCCTTTGTTAAATATTAAGCAAATTATAAATGCATTAGTGCATACACAATAAAGGAATAACATAAGAAAAAAGATTTTTGAAGTCTTAAAATGATATAACATACCAAAAATTTCGGACTCTGAAAAATGAGTGCACAACCACTGCCACTGATCAACCTGAGATGCCATCTCCGGAGGAGGGCTGGCCAATGCCTCAGCTGCCAATCCAAAAATGTTATATTCCCTGTGCAGCTCGTGCTTCCATTGTGTGTAAACTGTTCTCAATAACTTCTCCATATACCTAGCTACATCCGGATCCTCCATCCGAATGTCATAGTTTATCTGAAAAAAATGCAATTATCAAATTGTTATGAATGATCAAATTAATCATTTTGTATTAATCGAAATATACTCACAGAAATGGAGCCCATAATGCTCCTCTTGATGGCATCATCAACCTTTTCCTAACTAGGGAAAAGCATGGGGCAGTCGGCACGAATAATCGCCCCGACAAAGGAAGCGAAAGTACTATGCACCTTCTTACTCGGTCGTAGGTGATCTTGCTGAACAACGATGCGAATCCTCTCGTTCGTCGTGCGCGTGAGTCGAGACGCCTTCAACCATTTACTTATCCCCCTCGTGGTTTTGGTACCTAGAAAAGCAAATTAATATAACATATTAATTTCACAGTAATCTTATAACATCTAAATAAAATTAAACATAAACACAAGTGCTGTGAAAACATTTTTCTTACTCTCTGATGATGAGGCAGTACGAGTGGATGATGCAACATTATCATATGCGCCATAACGGTGACCACGTCGGGCCCTCCGTGCCGACTGAATCGCAGACCCAATACTAGATGAGAGATCTGGGGCTATCGCCAGGGTTGATTCGCCCTGGACTATAAGGTCGGGCTGTACTGCAGGGGCGGGCTGTGTTGCAGGGGCGGGCTGGGCTGCAGGGGCGGACATGGATGCTGAACTGGACTTCCGAGATCCACCCATGTTCGAGATCAAACGCATCTGCACAATTCAATAAATATTTATGTTAGTCAAAAAGAAAACTAAAGTAATGACTTATTAATCTGAATCATCATTATCACTTACTAATATGAATCACCATTATCAATTACTAATCTGAATCACCACTAGAAATACTCATTTCATCATCATCATCATCATCATCATCATCATCGATACCATCAACATCATCATCTTCATCTTCATCTTCATCTTCATCTTCATCTTTATCTTCATCATCTTCATCATCATCATCGTCGATGAAATCATTAACATCAATTCGAGGAAGTGGCCCAAGATCAATTGATAAGGCATCGATCTCAATTGGAGGAACGTCATGTATCTCGACTTGTTGTATGATAACATCATTGTTGTATGGATTGGGTATGGTCGAAGATGAATCCTCTTGATAGGCCACGTCATCCTGATTTTCTTTTTTCGGAATATCCCATATATTTCGATTCTGAATCATCTGAGCTACTTTCCAACCCACACCCGCCTTAGGATCACCCAGATAACATACTGGTTTTGCCATTGTGGCAAGAATAAATGGATCATTCTCATACCATCGAGTGTTTGTGTTCACAAATATTAATTCATAATCGAGTTTAATACTGTTGTTCCTATTCAGGTCTGTATTAAACCAATGACACTTAAATAACACAACTTGAAAGCGATGCGAGTACAAGACTTGATGTACACTCGTCAGCTTGCCGTAGAAATCTACCGTGCCAGTCTCCAAGTTCTCTACACAAACCCCGCTATTTTGAGTGCTCAAGATGGCATCTCGTTTTACAGTTAAAAACTTAACTCCATTCACATTACATCCGGAAAACGTTTCAACCCATTGAATGCTACTCGCCAAACTCATTAACTCCTTGTATAACGGCGAATTATCATCAGTCAGCTTTTCCATCTGTTAAAAGACAATGGAATTAATATATTACAAAAAACATACAAACACATGAACGAACTGATCATTATTGCCAGTAATCACTTACATGTTCCTTAAACCATTTAGGAAACAATTCCCGATGCTTTTTCTGTACACGTTCCCTGTCCCATCTTGGATAGTTGCAATTCATTAGTTCCTCATGCTCAATGCGTAAGGAGTCAACTTCTTCACAATTATTGAGTGTGAACCAATGAGCCACCTCATATCGTGTTTCGAGAATTCAACAGCTGGTTTAGGGGCTTCGCCAAATGGTCGTGTAATTTGAGAAAAGACAGAAAGTGTCTCATTTTTTTCACCACCGTCGTCGTTGCGTTGGGGCCGATTGAATGACGTCTCAACACTGCTGAGATACATTGCACAATAGGTGATGGATTCATTTGCAATGTATGCCTCCGCTATGGAGCCTTCGGGGCGTGCCCTATTTCGAACGTACCTTTTGTAATTACCCAACATTCTGCAAATGTAAGTACATAGTGAGAAAACTTTTATGAGTAACATAGAGCTAAACTTGAAGAATAGTAACAAAAAAGTTTAGGAATTGTTACCTTTCTATTAGGTACATCCACCGATAACTAACCGTCCCAGCAAGACTTGCCTCTTGCGGTAAATGTATCATCAAGTGAATCATTATATCAAAAAAGGCCGGTGGAAATATTTGTTCAAATTTGCATAGGATGTACACAATCTCATCTTTCAATTTTGACATGTCTGACACACGCAACGTCTTAGCGCATATATGCTGAAAGAACCTCGACAACCCAACAATCGGTTCAACCGCATCTTCGGGCAAAAATTTTCAAATACCCATCAGAAATAGACGTTGCAATAAAACATGACAAACATGACAATCATGACTTTTCAAGCCCAAAATTTTTCCAGAGTCGATTTTCACATTTCGTGAGATATTGGCCGCTTATCCATCTGGAAATTTGACCAATGCAAGAAACTTTAAAAATTCTTTCTTATCCCCAGACTTCACGGTATAAAATGGATGTTTCTTTATCATTTTATCACCCTTCTTTGTTAACCACAAATGTTTCCTGATGCCCATTTCTTGCAAATCTTATCGAGCCTTAATTGTGTCCTTTAATTTTCCCTCAATGACCAAAATTGTCCCCACCAAACTTTCGCACACGTTTTTCTCAATATGCATTATATTGAGATTGTGCCTGATTTTCAACTTGGACCAAT
Source organism: Dryas octopetala (assembly GCF_963921425.1). Lineage (NCBI taxonomy): Eukaryota > Viridiplantae > Streptophyta > Magnoliopsida > Rosales > Rosaceae > Dryas > Dryas octopetala. The sequence continues at coordinate 9,687,018 of NC_141373.1, read as the reverse complement.
ACTCCAACTCGAAGAATATCGACTTGTTCGTCCAATTTAGATGTGCAGGTGACCTTGACATATTTCGTTCTTTGTTAGAGGGATATTTACCAATCCGGCTAAATTCTAAGTTATTCAACTGCCTCAAGATGTCATCACTAGATAATTCTTTAGGTTTCACGCCCATCTCTTTTTTTCCGTCAAAGGCCTCCTTACTGTGATGCCATTTATGATCCCTCGGCAACCATCTTCGGTGGCCCATATAACATACTTTACCACTGTGCCAAGCGGAAGTTATATCCTTATTACAAGTAGGACATGCCATATAACCCTTGGTGCTCCAGCCTGATAGATTCTCATAAGCTGGGAAATCATTTATTGTCCACATGACTGCCGTACACAAGGAAAACATTGTTCCGGTGGACTTATCATATGTCAGCACACCATTTTGCCACAATTCTTTCAGCTCATCAATCAACGGCCGCAAATATACATCGATCTCCTTGCCAGGGGATTGCGGTCCCGGATTTAATAGCGTCATAATTGTGAATTCTTTTTTCATGCATTTCCAGGGAGGCAAATTATAAGGAACCACGACCACTGGCCAAGTGCTGTGAGATGTGCTCATATTTCCGAATGGATTAAATCCATCAGTAGCAAGTCCTAATCTGACATTTCGTGGATCTGCTGCAAAATCCGAATATATATTGTCAAATTCTTTCCATGCGCTTCCGTCTGCAGGATGTCTCATCACATCATCCTCAACCCGCTTATCTTTGTGTCATCTCATGTCACTTACAGTATGTGTCGACATGTACAATCGTTGCAATCTTGGCTTAAGTGGGAAATAACGCAACATCTTTTGAGGAATCTGCTTCTTTCTCTCTACAGACTTGTTCTTATATCTCGGCTCATTGCACACAGGGCATTTATCCTTCCCTTGGTGTTCTTTGTAAAATAATACACAATCATTCTTGCATGCATGAATCTTTTCATATCCCAAACCGAAATCTTTCAACACCTTATTCGCAAGATAATGGGTTTCAGGTATATGATTGTTCTTTGGAAGCATTCGTTTCAAAATCCTCATCAACTGATCATAACTTCGATTCGAATATTGATTAAGTACTTTCCAATGCATTAACTCCACAACAGCAGTTAGCACTGAGAACTCTTCACAATCAGAGTACAATTCCCGCTGAGCTTGTTTCAACAATCTCTCATACTAATCATACTCTTCTCTTTGGACTTCGGGTAACCCATCATTTTCATCCATATTATCGTTCTCTGTATCATCCTGATTGACTTCGTGATCAAGCGATGGATATGGATAAGCATCGTTTATTATGCTCATCACTTGGTCATTATTATCACCAACAGATTTAGTTGTTTTCAGAATTGTTCGAGCATCCGAGGAAGTCGAAGCATAAACTCTCGATTCACCATGATAAGGGTCGTATAGTTGTGTGACATCCCATATTTCACAAAATGAATTTTGACTTCACGCACTGTCTTCCATAAACTGTTATTATAATTCTGGCACGGACATCTTATATTATTTTGAGCATTGACATGTTCCTATGCAACTTGGATAAATGACTCGATCCCATATAAATATTCATCACTAACACGATTCGTATTACGTATCCACTGTCAGTCCATGATGCCTGTTTCCATATTACACGACAATTAGAAAAAGATTCGTCACCCTTCTGTGTCTCCTTATGCCTCCGGTAAAGGCCCTATCCCATTCGAGAATGCACATATGTGTCGTGGTTGTTGGCTCACATGACGTAGTTTCGATCTGGGAAAATTTCGACAGCATCTCCCTATGGTTCTCCAAGTGCACGACGTAGATATTTAAAACAAATATCTAGTATGCACTCGAAGAACACATAGGGAGATGTTGCCGAAATTTTCTCAGATCAAAACCACGTTACATGAACCGCTAACCACAACACATAATTGTGCACTCCCAAACTGTCTATTGGTAATTTGGACAATTCAAGAATCATATTGGAGCGCAGTCACGCCCAGCGTCCATACGCGCATCCAACAGACTCTCGAACGGGTCTAAGGTGAATTTAAGTTTAGTGTACAAAGTTATCCTCTGATAACTTCGCACGACGAGTTGAATGTACAAAGTTATCGACTGATAACTTCGCACAGGCGCTTCGTGCCACATGACCTAACCCAGTACTCGAGGAGTGCTGGACTATGTCATCAAGAATTTTGCAATTACAACTAAATTAAATATAACATACAAACTAAACTATAATTAATCTAACAATATACATACATACAAACAAACTATTAAATTTTAGCATTTAAGAACATACAAACTAACTAATCAATTTTATAATTAATTTTAACATACAAACTAATTCACTAAAAAAGTTTAATACAATTATATATGAAACATTAAATACTAAATCATACAAAAACTTAACTAAAAGATAAATTAAACACATACCTCACCAAAAATGCAATTATCCTTCACAACAAATGCAACATTATCCTTCTTTCACAAAAAAAAAATAAATCATTGTCAAATATTAACCCAACATCAATCTAAATTCAGATTTCACAACCAAACCACTAAATTAAAAAAAACCACAACATTAACTAATTACCACTAAAATCAGAAATTTCACAACCAATTTATGCAAAATTCACAACAAGTGCAAATTGTCCAATCCTACAAATGCAAAATCCACAATATTAGAAAACATAAAAAACAGAAAATAACAAAACTTAATTAAAATAACAGAAATTGAAAAAAAAAAAAATTACCTTGTGTTTCAGTGAGCTGGTTTCGGGTGGGGGGGGATTGGGTTTCGGTGGGGGTGGGTTTTCGGGGGAGGGTGGGTTTCGGGGGGGAGGGGTGGGTTTCGGTGGGAGGGTGGTTTTCGGGGGAAGGTGGATTTCGGGAGGGGTGGGTTATGGGTTTCGGGGGTGGGTTTCGAGGGGGTGGGTCTCCGATGGGGGGGTGGGTTTCGGTGGGGGGGGGGGTGGGTTTTCGGGAGGAGGGAGGAGGGGTGTGTTTTCGGGTGGAGGGGGTGGGTTTCGGGGGGGTGGGAGTTGCCGATGGGGGGGTGGGTTTCGAGAGCAGGGAGGAGGAGGGGGGGTTTTGGGTTTCGGGGGAAGGAGGAGGGAGGAGGAGGAGGAGGAGGGAGGAGGCGGCAGCCGAGAGCAGGGAGGAGGCGACAGCCGAGAGCAAGGAGGAGGCGCAGCTGAGAGGGATGAGGAGGTGCGAGCTGAGAGGGAGTGAGAGTGAGTGAGTGAAATGCTGAATTGAACCCATAAATGGGTTAAATTGAACGACTTTGGGCGACGAACATGATTCCGTCGCCCAAAGCATCTTTAAGCGAGGAATTCATGATTTCGTCGCCCAAAGAAACTTTGGGCGACGGAACCATCTTCGTCGCCCAAAGTCCTTGACTTTAGGGCACCGTTTTATCAAGCCATAATTTCAGACTTTGGGCGACGAATAGTTCGTCACCCAAAGTTAATTTTTGGTATGAACCATGATCGTTCATACGTTCGAGCTTCAATACCAAACTTCTAGATCTCCAATTGACTTAATTTTTTGGAGGAATGATCTTTGAGTAGGAAACTAATAAATGAACGGTTCGGATCATTAAAAACACAATCGACATATAAAGTTCTACATATAAATCAGTGGATTTTACACTTGAATAATAAAATTTTATTAACTATTTCGTTCAAACCTTGTCGATTCAATAATTGTGAAGACAATAATGTCATTACAACAATTATAATCGTTCATCATCTATGTTCATACGCAAAGTTCATTCCTGCAAAAAATCGGCTCAATCAGAGTTCATCTAGCCGTTCGATTATGATTATAAAAACCATGATCTTTCGTACACATTAAATGCTAAACCTAACTTCTACTTCTCCGATTGAGATAATTTTTTGTATGGGTGATCTTTGAGTGGGGGACTAGCCAATGATCGGTTCGGATCGTTAAAAACATAACAGAAATCTGAGCTTCTACATATAAATACACTTGAAGAGTATAATTATATTAACTTTTTCGTAGAAATTTTGGCGATTCAACAATTTGTGAAGAATACAATGTAATTTCTAAGATCAGAACCATTCATTTTATTCGTTTATACTAGAAGATCATCCCTGCAAAAAATCGGCTAAATCGGAATTCATCTCCTCCTTCGATTAGTATTAGAAAATTCACGATCATTCATAAGTCAACCACTGTTACCTAACTTCTACATCTCTGATTGAGCTAATTTTTTGCAGGGATGATCCTTGAGTGGGGAATTAAAAAATGAATGGTTCGGATCATTGAAAACACGATCGACATATAAGGTTGTACATATAAATGAACGATTTTTACACTTGAAGAATAAAATTCTATTAACTTTTTCGTTAAAACCTTGTAGCTTCAATAATTGTGAATACCACAACGTGATTATCACGATCAGAGCCATTCATCATATATGTTCATACTCAAAGATCAACCCTGCAAAAAATCGGCTTAATCGGAGTTCATCTACACGTTCGATTATTATTATAAGAATCAAGATCGTTCATACACCCTAAATGCCAAATCTAACTTCTACATCTCCAATTGAGATAATTTTTTGCAAAGATGATCTTTGAGTGGGGCACTAAGAAAGATCGGTTCGGATCGTTAAAAACACAATAGAAAAGTGATATTCTACATACAAATACACTTGAAGAGTATAATTCTATAGCTTTTTTGTTGAAACTTTGTCGATTCAACAATTGTGAAGACTACAATGTAATTTCAATGATCGGAGCCGTTCATTTTATTCGTTTATACTCAAAGATCATTCATACAAAAAATCGCCCAAATCGGAATTCATCTACCCCATCGATTAGTATTAGCAAATTCTTAATCGTTCATACATTCAAGCACCGTTACATAACTTTTACATCTCCAATAATCCTAATTTTTTGCAATGTTGATCTTTCAATGAGGAATTAAAAGTTGAACGGTTCGGATCGTTGGAAACACAATCGCATTGTATGAATAGCATACATATAATTGTACCAAAAAAAAAAGGAATGAGCCTTGGGGCGAGGAACATAGAATTTTGTCGCCCAAAATACTTTGGGCAACGAACATGTTCCTCGCCCCAAGTAATTTGGGCGACGAAATTCTATGTTCCTCGCCCAAAGTTAGTTTGGGCGAGGAACATGCAATTTCGTCGCCCAATGTATTTGTCAATTAATTTTTTGGCGCTTCAGTTTAGGCGACAACATCATTTCGTCACCCAAAGTAAATTTAGGCGAGGAACATGGTATTCGTCGCCCAAAGTCCCTTTGGGCGACGGACGTGTTTGTCGCCCAAATTTGCATGATATTGAGCGACAAATTTTTTTGTTCGTCGCCCAAAACTACTTTGGGCGACGAATATATGTTCATCGCCCAAATATGTTTTTCTTATAATGGATGGAGAGACAGAGACTCCATCTGTGCCTTATGTCTGTCGAGTTACCTTTGCCTACCCAAGGGGTAGTGGGTGGTTCTTTAAAAGCTGCGGGTTCCACCTGGCTGGTATGACCTCAACTTATTTATGTTGAGATATGACCTTGTTGGGGCCCACACGAGTCGTTTTGTGTTAATTCGAACCGTTCATTTTTTACATCTCCATTGATAGATTATTCTTGCAAAAAATTAGTCAAATCGGAAATCATTTGCCTATCTAACTTTGATAAAACAAATGGACGGTTTCATCGAAAATATTTGGTTCGTCCATTTATTTGATCAAAGTTAGATAGGCAAATGATTTCCGATTTGACTAATTTTTTACAAAGATGATCTATTAATGGAGATGTAAAAAATGAACGGTTCGGATCGATACAAAACGACTCATGTGGGCACTAATAGGGTATACCTTAACATAAATAAGTTGAGGTATACCTCAATAGAAGGAGTCTATTTAACTTATAATTAATAATGCGGATAACTTAAATCAAAAAATAATTAAATACAAATGACATGGCTTGGTCATGTCATCAATGCACAAACTGTTGGTGCCTTACTAAGGCACCCTAGCACAGCTTTAGAAAAATTTCTTCTAGAAATTATTAAAAACAATTGAAAATGTAAAGTGTTTTTAAATTTTTTTTTTTTCCGGTTTGAATTTCTGGAAATTTCAAATGTGCACTCTTCATAATTTCAAGGATGGTCTTAAATTAACGCGCTTTCATGAGCTCATAGTTAAGAAAACTGACTCACTTTTTCAAATTTAAAACATTGATTCTTTTTACAAATTACAACCGAAAACAACTAACCACCCACTTAAAAATTAAAATAGCGTAAGTGTAGAAATAATGGATTCGTTATTTCTACCACCCACGAGATGTAGATAATATAGCTCTGGAGCAAGAGACCCACCTACTAATCGTGCCTCATGGATTCGTTATAAGATGTAGAAATAATGGTAGAGGCTGTTTTTTTGAAGGAAACCCATAACAAATTTCTAAATACAACATGTATATATTATATGGATGGGTCTGTTTTTTGCTAAGGCTTTACAGGAAATCTTTACAATGCTTTGGATAAGAAAGGAATTAAAACCTTCATAGATATTGACCTTACAAGAGGAGAAGAAATATCAAGGACGCTTCCCAAAGCAATTCAAGAGTCCATGATTTCCGTTATCATATTCTCCGAAAACTATGCGTCCTCAAAGTGGTGCTTGGATGAACTCCTTGAGATTCTTTGTTGTAGAGAATCAAAGCAACAAATAGTTTTACCAATTTTCTACAAGATGGAACCCTCAGATATAGGACATCTCAGAGGTAGTTTCGGAAAAGCACTTGCTGACCATAAAATCAAATTCAAGGATAACGAAGAGAAGGTGCGTGGATGGACAAGAGCTCTTCAACAGGCATCAAAGTTATCTGGATGGCCTTTCAAGGAGGGGGAGTATGTTTCTAACCACTAAATATAGTATTTACTGTTTTACATATTCTATATTTGAGGGCTATATATGATATATCTTCCTTTTTAAGCTTTGTTTTCCTCAAAAAAAAAAAAAAAAAAAAAAAAATCTTTGTTTTCCTAGTATAAGATTCGAAAGTTAATCACTCCGAAGGACAGACGTAGTAATATGATACAAAATAATAATACCCATAACCCATATCAATTTACCAAAAATCTTCAAATTAACATAATAAAAAAACATAAATAAATATCTAAATACATAAATAAATAAATTTTTTTTTTTGGCCAGGACATAAATAAATATTTCAATCACATAAAATCATTCACATATATAATCAACACCAAGATTGAAAGTGGTTTAATTGGCTCCTTGGTCTACGTTCACTGCCTACCACAGTAGCATTTTTACTTTAATTTCCACAAAATGACTAGTTAACCCCAATTACTGTATCACCTGACCTAACCAATCACTAAATCCTTTAGACGTACAATAATATTTTATCCTTGTTCCTTCGGTTTTATGGAAGAAGTGTTTCTTTCCCTTTCCTACTTAATAAAATCTCAAGCCTTTTGCATTTTTAATAATAAAAAAAATAATTCGTCTGGAGAGAATGGAGCTGCCCTATTAGGCATATTTTTAGGGAGCAAAACCTTGTTGCTGATGGGCCTGCATATTCTTTATCCATCTTTTATTTTTATATTATTTTCTTTTTAGCAGATATAGAACAATGTTGATTCCTTAAATGTTACATATGCTTTTAAACTTGTAGGTATGAATTTGAATTTATCAACAAAATTGTTGAATGGATCTCAGTCCAACTACTAAATTACACAAACCTGGAGGTGGCCAAGTACCCAGTTGGAATAGAGTCTCGTCTACAAGATATGAATAAACTTTTAGGTGTTGGGGAAAATGATCGTCGCATAGTTGGGATATGGGGAACTCCTGGAATAGGCAAGACAACAATTGCTAAAGCTGTTTTTAATTTAATTGGCCATAAGTTTGAAGGTAGATGTATTTTGGAAAATGTTGGAGAAAAGTCAAAGTCACATGAAGGGATCGCCCAACTACAAGAGACTCTTCTTTATGAGATTCTACGAGACCCAAACTTGAAAGAGATCAGTTTTAGTAGAGGAATCAAAGTTATAAAGGAAAGGTTGACCCATAAAAGGCTTCTCTTAATTCTTGATGACGTGAATGAATTGGATTGGTTAAGCAATTTAGCTGATCGTACAGGTTTGTTTGGTGAGGGCAGTAGAATTATTATAACCACAAAAAATAAGAGTTTGCTAATTGATCATGGAATTAAGTTAATATACGAGGTCAAGAAATTAGATGAACAACAATCTCTTGAGCTTTTCAGTTGGCATGCCTTCGGAAGAAATAAACCTCCAGACAAGTATGTAGAACTTTCTAGACGTGCAATATGCAATGCTCAATGCCTTCCATTAGCTCTATAACTTTTAGGTGCTCATTTGCGTAAAGTTGAAAGCATCGATCGTTGGAAAGCGACATTAGATAGCTACAAAATTGCTCCTAGTTATATTCAAAATACACTCAGAATATGTTACAATTCATTTGAAGATGATGTGAGGGAAGCTTTCCTTGACATTGCATGTTTCTTTAACGGTGATCAAATAAATGACTATGTGATTGAAATACTAAAGGATGATGACCTCGATTTTTCTAGGAATTATATTGAAGTACTTATACAAAATGCCATCATAACTCTTGATCGAGACAATAGAATTTCTATGCACAGTTTGCTAGAACAAATGGGTAAAGATATAGTTCGGCAAGAATCACCCCTTAAGCCTGAACAACGAAGCAGATTGTGGTTTCACAAGGATGTGTATCGTGTTCTAACAAAAAATAAAGTAAGTACAATATCTATTGTCTTAATATCTCATTGTTCTTCTTTCTTTGCTTTCAATAAATTCTCTCTTGTACCACTGTTGAGGTTCCACAAAAAATATTTTTTTTATTAAATTTGAAAAGAATGATTGTATTATTGCCTTATTTGAAAAGAATATGCATATTATTGCTTTATTAAAACTACTAAGGAATTCACAAATGACGGAATTTAAAACCACGTGATTTAAAATTCTAGAATATGTAAATTATTTGTTTGAATAAATGTAATCATAATGACATTTAAATACAAAATTTATAGTAGTTTTATGCATCAATTATAAAAGAGTGATGTTGATAGTGGCAACAATAAAAATAATGCTTGTGGTGAGTTGACGATGGTAGTAGGGGTGATGGCATGGCCCACTGGAGGTGGGAGAAATGGTGGCGGTGAAAATTGGGGTGTTGGAGGTGGCAGCGATGGTGATGGTAGTGGTGGCGATGATGTCAGTGGTAGTGACGGTGGTGGTACGTAGTGGTGGTGGCGACAGAGGTGGTGGTGGTGGCAGTGGTGCGGTGGCAGTGGCGGTGTCATGATCAGTGGTTGTGACGGTGGTGGTGGTGGTGGTGGTAGCGGCCGCATGGTGGTAGTGGTGGTGGTATTGTGATTATTTGGCAAGGTGATGGGTGGACATGACTTTATTTTTTTATTTTTTGTAAAAATTGGAATTTTGAAAATGATATCAATTTAAGTGAAATTTAAACTTGTAATTTACAACCCTCAAATCCCAAATTTTTTTCACATAAAATTTACAAAATTCTATATTTATGGACCCAAACAAAAAAATTAGAGCATGTAATTTCTTAAATACTGAATTTTGTTTAAACTCTATGTTTTTTTTCTCCATCCAAACACACTATAAAAAATTTAAATAGAATTTTAAAACACTTACATTCTCTTTTGATAAAGGACTTGCTTTATTAATACTACATGTTTTCTCATACTAGGGAACAGATAAAATTAAAGGCATCAAGTTAAAGCTTCCTGGGCCAGAAGAGATTCGATTGAATGCTAGAAGCTTTACAGGAATGACAAATCTTAGATATTTTATAAACTGTAACGGATGCCTTTCTGGATACATTGATTATCTACCCAACAGCTTGAAGTTGATTGACTGGGGTCGATGTGAGTTAGAATCTTTTCCTACCGATTTTCATCCGGAGGAACTTGTTGTGCTCAATATGCCTCACAGTCGCTTAACAGAACTAGGGGAGGGATTTAAGGTACTTTCAATTATTCTTATCCATTATGACTTTGAAGATTTTTTACAATAATTATGTTGTAGATTCCGTCAAAACATATCATTTGATCTTTTTTTCTTTTTGTCTCATAGCGTTTGACAAAGCTGAAATCTCTAAATTTTGAAGGCTGTAATTTCCTAAAAAGAATCCCGGACTTATCTGGAATGTCAAACATAGAGAGCTTATTGCTAAATGGCTGTAGAAGTTTAGTGGAGATTGATCCATCTGTTGGATTCCTTAAAAGACTTGTTAGCTTGAATCTTATGGAATGCTCTAACCTCGCAATGTTTCCAACAAGAGTTAGCATGAAATCTCTAGAAAATTTTTCCCTCAGGGGTTGCAAAAGCCTTAAGCATTTTCCAGAAATTGTGGGCAAGATGGGATCCTTAAGTTATATGGAATTAGATGGCAGTGGCATAGAAGAATTGCCTTCATCGATTAGATATCTCACTGGGCTTAAATGTTTAAGTGCAACTCAATGCAAAAACCTCACAAATCTGCCACAGAGTATTTATGAGTTGCAACATCTAGCAGAAGTTTTTGTCAGTGAGTGTCCAAAACTTGTTTTTGTCAGTAAATTTCACTCTGAAGTTTCATCGAGTGCAGAATCAATTCCTTTGGTGCTTCCAATTAACTCAAACATTCAACATGGAAATTCTGGATTATTAGCACTTCCCGAGCTACATGAATTAAATTTCAGTGGATCCAATTTATCAGACTTTGATTTCCTTGAGAATCTTGATTGCTTGTCCACATTAGATGAACTCAAATTATCAGGAAGCAGTTGTGTCAGTCTTCCACTATGCATTAGCAAATTTGTGAACTTGTCGGTGCTTGAGTTGAATTACTGCAAGAGGCTTCGAGCAATTTCTGAACTTCCACCAAATATAGAACGGATAGAAGTGGTTGATTGCATTTCGTTGGAGACATTTCCAGCATTGTCCAATATATTAGAACATAAGGGAACACAGCGCATTGAAAGAATGGACTTGTCGAATTGTCGCAGACTGTGTGATAATCTGGGCTTGGACGTGGGAAAGATGGCAAATATATTCACGAATCAGGTCTCTCTCTCGCTCTCTATCTCTCTCTCTCTCTCTCTCTCTCTCTCTCTCTCTCTCTCTCTCTCAATACACACACACACATATATATATATATATTGTTAATTCCGTACGTGATTGCTATGCTACAGGTACCGAACTCTAGTTTTCGGGTTATATTTCCAGGAAATGAAGTTCCAAAGTGGTTCCATTGTCGTAAGGATGTATGTGTGCTTGTTGATCCATATCATGATCCTGGTGTCCTTTGTGAACTAGAAATGGAAATCCCTCGAAATTTGAAATGGGAGAACACAGGATTGGTTATATGTGTTGTTCTTGAAGTGCCGGAAGAAACTAAAATCGAAGAACTAGATTATAATTATTGTGGTTTTAGAGAGCATATTACGATCAATGGACATTGGCCGGATTCAATGGAACGGAATGATGAATGGTCTTATAAGTCAAGAGAGGAAGGTTCTGCAGCGCATATGTGGCTAAAGTATTATCCATTACCTGTTAAACAGAAGTCGGAGGTGGATAGAAAGAGTACTCCATCCATGCCTTATGTGTGTCAAGTTTCCTTTGGACGCCCACGGGGCATTGGGTGGCTCTTTAAAAGCTGCGGGATCCACCTGGCTGCAGGTATGGCACAGGATGGTGAAGAAGATGACAACCACAGTAATGGACATGAAGATGAAGATGAAGATGGTGATGAGGTCCACAGTTGTGATTCCGATGAAGATGATGATGAGTTCCATAGTTGTGATTCCGATGAAGATGATGATGATGTGCCGGTCCCATTGTGGCCAGTTGGCTTTGTGCTATAGCTAAAGCCAAGTGGTCCTTGGTTCGACTCCTGGCACATCGTTCTAAAAAAATTGGGACATTGACAGAAGATGATGATGAATTCCATGGTTGTGATTCGGATGATTATGAAGACAGCGATGACGATGAAAAGAACAAAACTGCTTACATGCAATTGGCGTGGTTTTGTTGCTCATTTTATTTTGAAGGGACTAGTTTAGTCTACTTAGTGTGTGATAGACAAGAAACTGCTACTCTGTAGGCCTAGGGCCGTAATCTAATTGTTTCTTAGTGTGTGATAAACAAATAAAGTTGTAAGGTCTTCTATTTTTATTATTTTTTGTTCAAAGCCTGTAAGTCCAAAGAGGCAATACTCTATAATTTTAATTGTTTTTTGTTAAGACTTGTATAAACTGTGATATTGTTTTCTATATATATAATGAAAGTATTATTTTTAAGCAAAAATAAATGAAAAATAAGTCTATAAAATTTTATAATTTTTTTCTTTTGCAAAATTAAAATTATATACAAAAGGGTCTATTTTAAATTTTCGCCCCGGACCTCCCAAAAGTCAGGGCCCGCCTTGAGAATTGCCTTCATCGATTGGGAATATTGTTACTGGGCTTGAAATTTTAGATGCAGAAGGATGTGAAAACCTAACAAATCTGCCATATAGCATTTATGACGTTGCAGCATCTATGTTCTCTTGATCTCAGTAGGTGCCAAAAACTTGTTAGAGCTCCAAATTATAAGGTGAAGTCTGAAGTTTCAGGGAGTGCAGAATCACTTCCCAAGCTATATGAATTAAATTTCAGTGGATGCAATTTATCAGACTTTGATTTCCTGGAGAATCTTGATTGCTTGTCCACATTAGAGGAACTTTATTTATCACGAAACAGTTGTGTTAGTCTTCCACTATGCATTAGCAAATTTGTGAACTTGTGGAGGCTTGAGTTGGATTACTACAAGACGCTTCAAGCAATTCCTGAACTTCCACCAAATATAGGAAGGATATCAGTGGTTGATTGCATATCGTTGGAACATTTTCATCGTTGTCAAAGATATTGGAACATAATGATACACAGGGCATTGAAATGATGGACTTGTCTAATTGCCATAGACTATGTGATAAACTGGGCTTGGACGTGGAAAATAATTTCCTGGGCCACCCCTGAGTGGGTTGGCTTTCTTCATCGTTGTTGTTACTGGGCTTCATTTGTATTTTGGGCTTTCAAAGAAATTTAATTCACACCAAAGACTAAAATCTTGCGTTAATGGAAACAGTCATTGAATTTATGCCCTGGACCCCAAGGAAAACCAAATTTAGAATGAACCCTTGATTTGTGCTCATACTCAATTAGTCAATTGTCTAGCATCATTTTTTCTGCATCTATATTTCTTTTTTATATATTTTATTGTCTAATAATATTCTTGTTTAATTACTTTCTTTAGATTACTTGTGAAAAAATCAAAGAATACCTTGTTTACTTACTTACACTAGAATTTTTGTTTAAAAAAAAAAAAAAAAAAAAAAAAAAAAAAAAAACTAGAAACTACTGAAAATGCTGATAACTGCATATCTCAAAAAATATAAACTCATCAAACCGAACTTTTTCTGTTTTGTTGTCTCTCAAAGTGTATATATATGTCTTGTTTCAGGTGCAGGATTTGGAAGTTCATGTTGATAATTGATGTAGATCGAAGTATATATTACGTGGGATATATATACTTCAAGCTATGCATTTGCAGTAATTGGGAATCCTTTGGTTTATTTTACATATATGGTTCTAATTAGTCATTTATTTCAGGATACTTGGTCTTTTTGTTCTTCCCCTGCTTTTTGAGCTCGCTTTGTCACATGGGCACAGGCCCATATACAATTTACTTTCTATTCATCAGTTTTTCCCACCACCTGCTATATCTTCTGCCTATATTTTATCTTCTTTAGGTGCTCCACTGTTTGCTTTATTTGCAGTCTCCTCAATATATCAGGTTCCTCATTCTTCAGCAACTGCTCTCCTACGTCTGCAGGAGTCACCTTCACTGTGGCTATCAACTGCTCTATGTCCAAAAAAAGTGTGTGCTCTGTAATTCCAAGGTAGTTGGAGGCCAGCATTCAGGGTCCAGCCGCTCTTTGTGATTCGTAGTGAACAGTGAACACTATGATCCTCTCATCCCCACAGCTTGACCACAGTCCATCTATGAAGTTGAGCAATCCTGGCAGAGTCACCTAAAAATGATGGAATGTATATGAATTCATTGAGTTTTATCTTTGGGATGAAATGCATTAAAAAACAACCATAATGCTCAACATCATTTTGGGAGGTATCTTTAGCTTCTTCTTCTTTTCATCATTTTGATCCATTAGGTGGTATTTGTCTTAGATGTGCCCCAACATCATTGCTTGCGTACCAATAAGAGTTGGCAGTCTTGAAGGAATTCATTTTACCCAAAATCATTGTAATTGCGTACCAAGAAGAGTTTGGCAGTCTTGAAGCCTTGAAGGAATTCATTTTACCCAAAGCAAACAAATTGCTTTTCAAACACATAACTAAATTAGTTTCAGAAGAAGAAATTCATTGCTGATGCAGGGTATGTAGTCCTACTATACCCAAATCAATTCTAGAATGACAATCTAGATGAAGGCTGTTGATGCTAAAAAATGGTAGAGCAGTCAACGTCGAGTCGAACCACGTAGGCCCGTTGACCCGCCACTGAGAGGACGACACGTTGAAGTGGGGCAGGAACGGGTAGCTGGGTCCGACTGGTGAGTAATGAGAGAGAATGATATCCAAAGCACCCTGCGCAAGTACACAAAAGTGAGCGGGAAGGGCACCGGTGTGGTGCCGGCCAAAGCTCCTCCGACGCTCAAGTCAGTGTTCAGAGAGATCTGAGAGCAGAGTGAGTGAATAGTATAATAATGATTTCAGTTGTCTTTTGTGACAAGAAGGTACCTCTTTTATAGTACCTTTGGAAGAGTGTCAACCAATCCGGTGATGACACGTGTCCCTTGTGATGACTTGCACTGTAGGAGCGCCACGTGTCACCGGTCTCGAGGATCCGAGTGAGTTGACACGGGTCGGGGCCTAGGAGGCTGGAGCTTAGGAGGCCGGAGCCTATGGGGCCGGAGCTTAGGAGGCCGGAGCCTAGAAGGTCAAGGCCTAGGAGGCCGGAGCCTAGTGGGGGCTTAGCTTTTGGGTCTAGGCCCAAACGACATGATGTTAAGCCTTGTGTGACTTGTCGTTATGCCCAGATGATTAATCATACGAACAGAAGTCCCCCAAGTTTCCGAGCAGAAGATACTTCTTGGTTGGGAACTTTGTACACACAGAAGTCCGAGCAGAACGATAAGTAACCACATGCTTGTTCCTGCTTAAGATACTGTTTAGAAGTCCCCCAAGTTCCTGAGCAAGAAAAACTGTACTGTAGGAAAGCTTGGGGGGTTAGATATAAAAGATCATAATAATTTTTTTTTTTTATCGCTCTGTAGTCCGAGCAGTAGACGCTTCGCAAAATCCCAGTGAATCCCGTCCAATTTAATGGGGGATCTCGGGCCGGAGCTGGTGCGCAGGGGGTGGGGCTGCTCGGCTCGGATGCGCGGCGCAGGGGGCTCGGGCCGGATCTTATGGCTGCGTTTTGGGCTGTGTGGTGGTGTTGCACGGGGCAGAGTTCAGATCGGCGCGGATCTGCTCGGGTGAGAAGGTGGGCTCGGGCCGGAGCTGGTGCACAGGGGGTGGGGCTGCTCGGCTCGGACGCGCGGCGCAAGAGGCTCGGGCCGGATCTTCTGGCTGCGTTTTGGGCTGTGTGGTGGTGCCCGGAGGACTGGGGTTGGACCGGAGCTGCTGGCAGCGTCTTGGAGGAGCTGCTGGCAGCGACGTGGAGAAGCCGCTCGGCTTGGGCGTTGCGTAGGTGGGTGGCTCGGGCTGGACTGAAGGGCTGCTCGTCTCGGAGCAGCTGGTGGGCTCGGGCAGCGCGGGCTGCTGGGCTGGGCTGCTGCGCGGTGGTGCACGGGTCAGCTCGGGTGCGCGGCTGCTCGGGCAGGAGGTGGTGCTTGGGTGCGCGGCTGCTCGGGCAGGAGGTGGTGCGCTGGTCGGGCTGCCTGGCT